>NC_082680.1:27232424-27535454 GCF_025265405.1 Mesoplodon densirostris | reverse complement strand
TATATTATATATACTATCTAAGCCATCCCTGAGGATATTAGGAATTTTTAAAATGGATATCCACTTACAATTATCACCGAGGAAAATGGCACCTCTTAAAGATTTCTGCTTTAGGGCCTCCAATTAAATATAACCATAATTTATTTTTACTTTTTTTTGATTACTTTAATCTCCACATACTGAACCAACTACATACAATTAACAGTGTCTTGTAACCTTGTACAAAATATTAAGCAATTATAGCTATTTTGTAACAAAACAATTACTTATTAAAATGAAGAAGCCCAATTATGAACTAATCACTGTATTTATATATTTGTAAAGGCACAATTGGCTTCAGAGTGCAAGCTTAAAACCCTCTCCAAATAGGATAAATTGTACTTAACACAGAATTCCCAGTTACGCCTCTTAAACCTATTGTATTCCGCTCAGGGGCTGGGCCTAGACATTGTATTTTTAAATACTTCTCAGATGATGCTGACGTCCAGCCAGGTTTGGGAATCAGTGGTACAAACAACTCTGCTGAGCTCCTTCGGAGTCATTCACACGGATGCATCACCCCGAGAGTGGAATCTGATATCCATTTGATTTTTTCCTATCTGCCTCCTATGTGATAAGGGCCCTTGGCTAAACCTCTGAGTCTACTGTTAAATTGATATCTGTGTTAATTAAAGTAGAAAGTAGGGTCTGGCTGGTTTCTTGTATATAAGATGTACCTAAAGGCTATGGTTGGTGGTTTTTCTGTCTCTTCTATTTCATCATTTCACATTGGCGGTTGCTAGTCATCCAGGGCTAGGAGTTGTGGCCAGGAGAAACTTGTGCTTTGTGCCTCACTGAGCCATTTACGTTGATTTAATGAGACAGGCAGCGATATTCAGGTGTGCTTCAGGGATACTAAAACAAGCAGGCTGAATTTACGTATTTATGATACAAAACTGTTGAACTTAAGTGCGCACACACACGCACAGAAGTTATGTCGCTGTGGTGTTTCCCTTTAACTGCTTTATGTGAATGATATTTTCCAAGGTTGTATTATTGATAAACACAAGAGCTACATCTGGAGGAAATCCTCTGAAATTAGATTCTAAATCTCCATTAATGCCAAGTAAGTAATGAGGACCCAGAGGTACTGAATAGGAGTGCTGGGAGAAATTGAGAAAAAAATTAGTTGTGTTTTTTTTTCTCCCCTAAGATAGGGCAAGTGCTTAATTCCTTGCTTTCCCTATGTTAAGGTTTGTTTGAACTGTGTGTGTGTGTGTGTGTGAGAGAGAGAGAGAGAGAGAGAGAATGTAATAAAATACAATAACAAAAACCTAGGTCTTAACATGTTACAACTTTGAAAATATATCACCATTCCTCAACCTTTGGTTTGAATTCATCAAAAGCGCCAATGTCAAACACAAACATAAAATTGCAGCTCTAATTATTACAGAAATACAGGAACAGGAAGGACAAGAAGTCATTGGTCCCTTTCTCACCTTCAGGCAGATGGCATCTGTATTTTTTTAAAAAAGCCTATCTGAGCGGACTTAATTTTCCATAGAGATGGTTTTAGATGTATTTATTAGAACATAGCTTCAAAAATCTGAAACCAAATTAATTATGTCTTACCAAGGTGCATGAGGCATTTTGTTTTTGTCATTCAAAGAAATTGCTACTGGGATTCAGATGAAATATCCCCAGAGCAAATGGGAAGCAGCCCTGCAGGAGGCAAAGGAGGGCAGGGCAAAAAATGAAGAATGTTTGATTACTAAAATCCTATAAAGGAATATTTTTTGGTGAGGCCACTGTCTTGCCAGGTCCCCACCTAGTTCTAAGAGGACAGGAGAGTTGGGTCTAGAAGCTGCCGTTCTTCCAAGGATTTCCAATGAGAGGGTGGGCTTTTAAATAGTTGCGGGGACATAGTTTCCCAGGGAGATGGAAATGGCGTGAAAATGCAACCATGTCCTTTAACCAGGCTTCCTTCTTGGTTACAAGCCCAGTTCTAGCTGGGTTCATATGTATCATTACTTTGAGCTATGAAAGATGTACTACAATAAATACAGCGACTGTCACAGCCACGCTTGGTCTCTATTTCCAAATCATGACAAACATTTTCATTACAGTGATAACGGAGGCAAATTCCAGGGTAGGCAATTTCTGCAGAAGTGCTTCATGAAAAAAAAACTACCTATGAATTTTGATTAAGAAGTTAGGGTTCTATTTGAGTTATAGAAGGTGAGTCATCACTGCATACGAGATGTTCAGCTCACACCACACAAGTTGGGACAAGCGAATATTAATGTGTGAAGTCTTTTAGAGGTTCCGGAAGTATCCTGTTGCTATGGCTTTCTTCAAGTGGAACTGTTTTAGTGGGTTAGTAACTATATAATTTTCCCCTCTAATTAAATACCATATATGAAGCCATGAAAAATATGACATAGATGATTTGGGATATGAAGGACGTTGAAATGAACCTGGGGAGGAGGTCCTGAACACATTCACTTAGCAAGATAAAAATCCAGAAAGCAAGATTCCTTTTTTGCACAAAACTCAGAGACTAAGACCGCGGAGTAAACTGTTGTGTTCAGAAAAAGCTACAAGTTATGTTCTAATCTTTCTGTGGGCCAGAAAAGTTATTCAACCAAGGCTGATGGCCTCTCAGAAGCCCAGGGGAGAAGCATGCCCTTTGCTGTTCACGACAGCTGTCACATACATCCTGTCAATAACAAGTACAACCCAACTCAACTTTAAAATCAGCTGTATTTGACATAATAGGAGAGGGAAAGAATCACTGGAGGTAATCAGATTCTGATCAATGGGGCAAAAGGTATCTCCACTGGAAAAAAAACATTTCTCTACAGCAAAATTAAAGAATTTTAAGAAATCTCTCTCAGTGATGAAATAAAGATATTTATATTCAGTACGAGGGAGAATACCAGTTTCCCGAGCATTGATTAAGAAGGGTCTACTACCCACAGGGATGGATAGTGGTTTGAAAAGCTGTGGTTTGAGCCTCACTTTCATGATTCCCACTGCAATTCAGCTGTTAACAGTTGAGCTCTTCTAGAATCTGAGAGCAGTGAATGGGAATGAAAATACATGATCTGCAAGTCCCTTAGAAGAAACTCCTTGGGCAAATGTCTAACTCACTGGTATACACATCAGCAGTGAGACTGTTATTCAAAGAAAATTCCAAACTGGTTATGATGGCTGACTTCCAAGGCAGTTGTGATGAACAGATCCTCAACAGTAACCCTAGTTAGCAGTGGGTTACTCACATGAGCCGGGGAGATTGGGAATCCTCCCCGCCCTCCATGTTTACTCAGCTTTCAAAATCTGGCTGAGTTACTAAACGTCCAACTTGTGTGATGGTGCATTTTACAACTATTCAGTGGTGGTAGGAAACTCAGTTTTCTTTTTGAAGTACAGTTGATTTACAATGTTGTGTTAATTTCTGCTGTACCGCAAACTTTTTTCTTATTAGTTATCTATTTTATACCTATGAGTGTATACATGTCAATCCCCACCTCCCACTTCATCCCACCACCCCCACCCCCACCACCACCCCGTGCTCTCCCCGCTTGGTGTCCATACATTTGTTCTCTACATCTGCGTCTCTATTTCTGCTGCCTTGCAAACCGTGTACTGCAAAGTGATTGTTTATACATATATATATATATATATATACACACACATATTGTTTTTATATTCTTTTCCATTATGGTTTATCACAGGATATTGAATATAGTTCCCTGTGCGCTACAGTAGGACCTTGTTGTTTGTCTATTCTATGTATAATAGTTTGCATCTGCTAATCCCAAACTCCCAGTGCATCCCTTCCCCCATCCTCTTGGCAACCACAAGTCTGTGAGTCCGTTTCTGTTTTGTAGATAGGTTCATTTGTGTCATATTTTTAGATTCCACATACAAGTGATATCATATGTCAGTTTATTATTTTTGATTACTGAATGTCAGGTATTTTATCTTGGAGAAATCCTCTTATTAGGGGGTCTCAGAAGCAGATGAAGAGTTTAAAATGCCATTCCTACGATGAGGTTTAACTGCTTACACTGAAGTTCTTTGCAGAATGGCACCCCTTATGAAAAAGGTCCCTTTTGTGAACGGCCAAATAGGAAGCGTGCCCTTTATAATGACCTGTGCTACTGAAGAGGTATTCAGGGAAGATTTGGGCACATAGGTTGGCACTGTGTCACCTTTATTGGTTTATATTCAGGATTCAGGCCACTGTATCTCTTCTGTTGGTAAACATGAATTTTCCAGCTCAGTGTCTTAAAAGCTACTTCCTGAGGAAAAGCTCTGCATCATGGACTTAATGATCCAGAACTGGAATAGCTGGCATCTGGGATGTGTCAGGAGAGCTATTTATATAGGGGCAGAGCTCACACAGGCACTTCTGCATTATCTTTGCTGCTATTAATAAACTTGCACTCTTTGTGAGTAGCTAATTTAAAAGGAATCATGCATGATTAAAAGGACCAAAAATGGAAAGGAACCATCTCTGCCCTAGTAACCCTAAAAATTAATAGACTGTGTGTCCAGGATGTCACGTGACAGCCTGCTGAGAGGTATGCTTTATAATTGTTGTTCCCCAACTACAACCTTCAGGTGATCAAGCACTTTTCTTACTGCTCGCTGTACATCAAATAACTCTTGTTCCTGTGGTTCACGCCATTCTCTTTTCTGGACATGGTATCCCTTCCTCTTTTGCTCTTAAATCTCATTCATGCAAGAAAGTACCCTGAGGGTCCTCCAAAACTCTTCTCCAATTCCTCTCTTGCAATTGGATCTCTGTTTTCTGAATCTCAACTATACTTCTAGCCAGTTGTCTCATTTAGCACACAGTGCTCCTTATGTGTTAATTTAACTCCTCTCTTCTTGACTGCCAAGTACCTTGTACCCTCAGCACATTGTTGGACACATAGTAACACAGCTCTTGTTTCGAGAGAGGTTTCCCCATCTAGCCAGTGATGTGGGTTCATTTTCCAGACCCTCTGCAATCAGATTCTCTATTGATACCGATCTTCAGGAAACCCCATGCTTTCATGACACCACAGGAAGAATGACAGAGAAAAGGCTGACCTGAAATGCACAAGGGGTATTGTCCACACAGTAGACCCTCAAGTTGTAGTCCAGAGAGTTACAGGACATGCAGCCAAAAACCGCAACCTTGAGCTGCTTCACGGCACAGTCTGTGATTGGTTCTCCAGTGAGGGCGTATGTCCCGAAGCTGTCTAGGAGCACGTGGCACGCAAAGGGGTCCAAAAGGCAGTAACAAGATGTGGATTCATCCTCCACTGACATCACTTCCTGTTGGGAAAAGGTCTGTTGAATTCTCTCAGCTTGGGAAATAAAATGTGATTTAACAGTCACTTTGCAAGGACATAACATTTTTTTCAGAATATTTTCATTGAACTCATTTTCTCAAAATAACTGCTGACATCAGGAACTGAAGGAATGGCTATATTCAGGGTGTTGGGATAGTAGATTATAACAAACGTCACTTTCAAAGTTCTCCAATTTTCAGTTAATTTGTTCAAGGCCAAATTAAAAACAAAAAGACAGCCTTGAACATTAATATCAATGAGCAAACTTTTATGTTTTTATAAAGGTCTATTTCTGAAAACCTCTTTCCCTATCCTTAAGGTAATATTTATTTTCTTTCAAATATTTTTTCCTCTTTCATTCCATCAAAATCATTCACGAGGGGCCATTCAATAAATGGTTTGGATAAGACGTATCAGAATATTTCACCCTCCCTGAGAAGGTATGTGTGGCATGTGATAGTGCACGGATCTGACACCATCTGGATGTAAATGACTGTGCAGAAGTGCTGGGAAGAAAAACGAAGATGGTAAAAATCAAGGCAAAGCAAGAAATGGAAAAGAGAAAAAAACCTGGCCCCTTTATGAAACCCATGGAACTTAACACCCCAGGAAATTTGCCTGTGGTTGTATCACAACTGAATAAATAGCAGAATGCATTTTCAATAAAGAATAGCGACGAGTTTCAAGACATAACTGGGCAGGGTAAATGTCATCCACTGAAGCAACTGGGAATTTTCTTCTCCTCAAGAAACATGATTTTCCCTTTTACTTCTTTTGCCTGAAGCACCGACTGGGGAGGTAGGATCCCAGGGCTGGAATAGGTCATTGTGTTCCAGCAAGATAATTCACCTGCTTTCATGCAAACTGACCTCAGACACCAAAGGAATCCCAGTCAGACAGATAAATCAGAGGTTTCACTAAGAATAGTCATTCCACCACCATCTTTCTTAGCTGTGGCCGTCTCCCTTGTCCTTACTCTCCTCTTGTGGATTCTCATTTTGTCCCTTTTATTCTCTCCTTGTACTGTTTCTTGCATGTACTCATACAGGGCAAGATAGAATGATTTTCAATGCATTCATTAATTCATGAACATCTATTTAGCAGCTACTCTGTTTCTGAATACTTCAACATAGATTTGTTACAATCCCTCTGATGGCAAAAACAGATAGAGTGATTCCTTTTATGAATCCAGCTTGCTTGCCCTGGGCCTCTTCCCTAACCCCACAGAAGCCACAGAGGAAAGTCAGTTCAGACAGGGACATGGCCTGGGAACAAAGGCAGGAGTCACAGTCTTACGTACCAAAGGCAGATACACAGGGTACATGTCTATGAGGGTAATTACAACTGTATTCTAAAACCCAAAGAAAAAGCTCTGTATCCTCTCTGGCCTCTCTTTTCCATATTCTCCCTCCCTCCCTCCCTCCCTCCCTCCCTCCCTCTCTCCCTCTCTCCCTCTCTCCCTCTCTCTCTCTCCCTCCCTCCCTCTCTCTCCCTCCCTCCCTCTCTCTCTCTCTCTCTCTCTCTCTCTCTCTCTCTCTCTCTCACACACACACACACACACACACACACACCCTGCCCCCAAACACTAGCCAATACCTTGAGGATGCTGTGAACACTTGCCCCCAACCCTCTGAAAAACAAGTAAATGCTCACAAATTTCACAGCTGACTTTTGTGAAGAGAGGGTAAACGTTAAATCCATTCCATGGGTGGAACCCAAACCCCGTTTTTTTAAAAAAGAAAGACTCAGGTCTCACCTCCCACTTGCCCTGCTGGGTCCTCTTCTTTAAATGGATATTCCAGTGCTCAGAACTGACGTCTGCACAGTGTGGAATGGTCAGGGCAAAGGGAGTGGTGACAATCATGTCGGGGGGACCACAGGTGACTTCCGGACTCAGGAGCACCTCAGAGCCATCTGACTGGAGGCTGTACAGTTGGGGAAAGGATAAGAGAGAGAAGCATGTAAAGGAGCGGGGCATATTGGAGTGAGAAATTAGTTGCAGGTTTAGCAAAATCCTTTCCCGGGACTCCCTCCTGAGTAACACCACCTCCTGGAGGATGGCTCTTCTGGACCACAGCCATCTCTCCCGAACTGCTCAAGCACACAGACTAAGGTTGAGCCCAGATTTCAAATCTAGGTTTTGAAAAACAAAATGACAGATGCTTCTTCAGAAATACACGGCAAGGCTTCCCTGGTGGCGCAGTGGTTGAGAGTCCGCCTGCCGATGCAGGGGACGCGGGTTTGTGCCGCGGTCTGGGAAGATCCCACATGCCACGGAGCAGCTGGGCCCGTGAGCCATGGCCGCTGGGCCTGCGTGTCCGGAGCCTGTGCTCTGCAATGGGAGAGGCCACAACAGTGAGAGGCCCGCGTATCGCAAAAAAAAAAAAAAAAAAAAAAAAATACAGGGCAGAGCAGGAGAAAGCAAAGACCTGGCCGGCGGGTCACACACCAGCTGCTGAATCCTTAATCTCATCGATAACGTGATCAATGACCAAAGCCACGGCCCTCATAGAAATGACCGATCTGGTAATCTTACCGTCATCACACTCCTTTCTCCCAACAACACATTCTATAAATATGTTTAATGCTAGTTAGCAACAAAACAAATTATTTTTGCAAACAAAGCAACACTTCAAACATACCAGGATTGAGTATGTCTCTTCTGGTTTTGAAAACATTTATTTTCTGCCAATGCACAAACACACAAGTTACATAGCAATAGCATAGCAGACAGTTATAAACGGCATAATCAAATACATAAATATATGTTTCATCTCTTTCCTATTTTAGCTCTAAATTTAAAATCATTCTACCTACACCTAGTGTTCAGATTTTTCCGTATTGTGAATAATTTACAATAGGAAGGCAGAGCCACGAAACAGATCAAAGAAATTTAACTAAAAGGAAATAATACCACCTTACTGAATGCCTCCCTCTTCCATTTTTGTATCTTTTTAATCTCTGCCCCAAAGAGTAAATGGGGTAGTTCACAGGACAGCAATCAATGAGAACTCAGAAGTCTCCTCATTTTTCCCAACTGCTTATATGTTTTTGAACAAGCCAGTTGATTTTTTCCCATTTTCACTTGTAAGAAATATACTGATACAGAATATAGTCTATAAAGCAGTTTAGGATGCTCAGATGAACAATGCAACATGAGAGCTAGGACTGGTATTATTACCTAAGCTTTCTCTCATCTCACCTAGGAAGGACATTTAAGAAATATCATCCCTGGTCAAAAAAGCAACCCTTTGAGCAGGATGGAATCAGTACTGAAAGATACTACCTTGTCTGTGATCTTGTGTAAACAAACAGGTTTTCTATGAGTACGCCTAACATGTTGTTAATTTCTGAATTGCTTTTGTTGACACTGCTTGTTCCCTCTCCAGCTGGTCACGGCCACACTTTAGCTCATTATCTATAATTCACTGTTGCGATAAAAGGCACGGCCTATAAGCTAGAAGGAGCATCTTGTATCTACTGTATCTAAATTAGACCTGAACACCATCACAGCGTCTTCCTCCCTCCCCAAGAAGCACTGGAGCTGCTTTCCGAAAATTCAGCCTTCCACGTAGGCAAACCAAAGTTATCAATTCTTCCCATACAGGCAAAGCACAGACTAAAATGGAAATGTCTTTTATGCATTTATATGTCAAAGCAGGGCAGGCAAGTCAGGGAGGTGGGTGGGTTTGGAAAGACCTGTATTAGCAATGACAAATGCTCTATGAACAGCCTAGAACGCTATCCTTGAGGTTTGAAAAAAATGGAAAATTCCAGCGTAAGCTGTACCCAGCACGAGGTGGCAGCTTGTGCATGGATGCCTGCCAGCGGCCACTGGAGAGGGTTAAGTGCTTTCTGTGTAATTGCCACCTGCATCCTTCACAGACAGGGATAGCAGGGGTGCTTCTGAGTGACCAATGACAAGCTCTCCTAAAAGAACTATTTAATCGCTTTCAGAGAATGATCCCCCTTGTTGAACATATTATTCAGACATATGGGAATTGGGGGAATTATTTAATGCCAAGTGAACGGAAAGCAGCTAATTAGGTGAACTCTCACACTCATTGTGAATAGCAGGCCTCCTTTCGGTAATAATGTAAGCAGCATTAGGAGTCGGAGATGGTGCCCGTAGAAACTTAGGTGGGGACTGGGATGGGGCTTTGCATTAAGCGGCCATTGGGCATTTCCGGAAGTGCAAAGGAAGTAAATTAAGACATATCTAATCCTCCTACTGTGAAAAGGGTGTCCGTGCATGTAGGTCTCTCTCTGGTGAAGGAACAAAACTTAATCTCTCCATTTTTTTCCCCTGACAATTAATAATAATTTGCCCTTTTCTGCCACCTTCTATCTGTGGCAATCAGGGAGATTTACAGATATTGATTAAAGCTCTCCACACGCCTGTGTGGGCAGGTGGTAACAATATAAGGTCACAGAGAAGTCAATCAAAGAGAGGGCAGCCAAATCAGCCCCGATTTCTGACTTCCAGGCTCCTGACCCCTGTGAGCAGATGCACTTTGTTTCTCTGTTAGCACTAGGAGATTGCTGGTCGACCTGCTGGCTCTTGGGACATCCCAAGTAAAGATGGAGGAAAAGATGTAGCGCAAGTGGAGCCATGAATACAGACCTAGGACATCTAGGGACAAGACAGCAGGGGAGAGGAGGCTTTAATTGGGCAAAACCAAAGATTTGTGAGGAAAGCATGGATGGCATTTAAGTTTGCCCACATTATACAGTATATGCCAAGGAAGTATTCGTGCTCTTGCTAGGTGTTAAAAAAAGAAAAAAAGGCTACACATTTTTCTAAAATTGCTGTGAGCTAATAATAACTGGGAACTAATAACAGCAGCGATTTCAGGACTGTGATATGAACGTCAGTGCCTCACACACCCTCCTGTATGAAAAGGCTGGTGGCGTGAGACTTTTGCTATTTAATTTTTTCATCGTGTCCCCCCCGACCCCCCGCCTTTTTCTCCATATATATGCTGTGCATGTTTACGAATGCTTACAGATACAAAAAGATCAATAATTTAAGAGCCGGGTCTGTGTAAGCAGGTGGCTTGTTGAGTAACTATATGGAAACATGGTTGTGAATTCAAATTTCTACTCTCGCAGTGCAGCTGAGAATTGTGGAGAAAATTCTGCCAGCTTTGCAGCTTTGATGCCCCCAACCACAAAATAAATATACATGGCAGGAAAGGATGCTGGTAAAGGGCCTGGGAGCATCTTGCCTGGGAATCTGGCAAGACAGAAAGCCCCACGTGACTAACCTTGTTTAGTTACCGGCAGGGGAAACCAAGAGGAGCCACAGAGAACACAGACTGTGGATGAAAAGAACATTCTTGTGTCCTCACTGTGCTCTTTGTGGCATCATCCCTGATATTACACCCCTCGTCGGACTTTTTCTGTGTCATGAAAACCAGACATGGTGGCAGAAGGGAAAGCCTTTTGGAGCCTCACGTGCCTCCCATGCGACATAATACCTACTCTAAGATTGTTCTAGAGTTAAAAGAAGTAAAGCCTAAAAAGCGCCTAGTATGTGCTCCATGCATAAAAGTTCTTCTTCTCAACTCTGAACTCCCACCTCTCCTACCTTTTTCTGAGTCTTATTTCTATAGCAACTGTGCTTTTGAGATGGCCACTTTATTCACTAGATGGTTCTTATCTCAGTACGTGCTTTAAGAGAATCCCCAATGCCTTAGGAATGTGCGCTATAAGAAATGAAGGCACCTTGGCAGTGCTTTCATGTTTCCCTTCCATGGTCTGTCCTCAACTCATGGTATTGAGTTGAGGAATCCCACTAAAAATGCCCGCTTGTTCCCGCTCAAGGAACTGCAGCTGTTTCTGCTGCTCTGGAATTTTCCTCCAGACATCCCCATGATTATCTCCCTTGTGCCCTTCAGACCTTTGCTGCAATGACACCTACGAACAAGGCATTCCCCAATTATGCCTGAGCCATGGAACTGCAACATTCCTACATCAAAAGCTGAGCTTTGTTTTTCTTTGACTTCACACTCATTGCCCTCCAATGCACTGTACCATTTGTTTATTTTTCTCTTCCACAGACTGAAATGTAAGCTTTATGAGGCCAGGGATTTTTTTTTTTTCTGTTTTGGTCATTGTTGTACCCATTTCCCACACCCCAGTGCCTAATATAGGCCACAAGCACTCACAGATATTTGTTGAAGCAAACTTAGGAGCCAGTGGTTTCCACTGATCAAATCTGGAACATCTTGAGCGTCAAAGTGAATAATGGTAGTAAAGGATGCTAACCCACTGAATAACATAAGAACCCACGAAAGATACAGATATAAATGAATGGATGAGTGGGAAGGGAAAACCCTTCCATACAATAGGAAGTCGACTAATAAATGTAGGAGGTCATCATTTGACAACCAATCATATTAATAACTGACTCAGTTAAGAATTATGAACGGGATGCTAATATAATTGGTGAAATTTTAAAGAACTATTTACATGGTTTCAAAGTATCTTCCCACAAGGTACTTAATAATTACAAAGGGTAAACATGACTTTATACTTGAGAACCTTGGCAGACACCACCTAACCCAAGTTATCAAAGTTAATATTGCCAATAATGGGATGAATTTTCAGAACATACTTCCCAATAAGAAAAAGTGAAAAGAACTCAGCATCGCTTCTGTAACATTCCTGCCAATACTACATAACCTGAATCTAATCATGAGAATTATCAAATATCAGCCCAAATTGAGGGACATTCTGCAAAATAGCTGATGTGCACTCTTAAAAGTAGTCAATATCATGAACTAGAGACAGACTCAGGTACTCCAGATCAAAGGAGACCAAAGGCATGTGACAACAAAACGAAGTGAATGGAACTGGATTTTCATTTGCCATAAAGGACATTATTTAGATAAGAGGTGATACAGGAACCAAGTCTGCAGAGTAGATAATAGTATTGTATCAATGTTAATTTCCTGATTTTGATAATTGTGCTGTGGTTATATAAGAGTCTGTGTTTAGAATATACACACTGAAGTATCTAGGGGGAAAAGGGACATCTTGTTCACAATGGTTAAAAAAATATACGTGGATGTGTATTTATTAATTCCTCTGTCCATATGTGCATGTCTCTCACCATGCACATGCCGAGAAAGAGTAGAACACAGTAAATGTAGTAAAACGTTAACATTTGTGAATCTGGATGTGGGAGAACTGGGAACTCTTTATATAGTTGACCCTTGAACCACGTGGCAGTTTAGGGGCGCCAACACCCTGTGCAGTCAAAAACCGTATCTGTGGTTCCACATGCATGGATCCAACCAAGCACAGACAGCACTGTTTACTATTAAAAAGTGAACCCACCCTGTTCAAATCTGTGTTGTTCAGGAGTCACCTGTAGTATTCTTGCCACTTTTCCTTAAGTTTGAAATTCCGTCGAAACAGACAAACAAAAAAATATGAATGAATGAATGAAGAGAGGCCCAGGGAGGATCTGTCCGGAACTCTTAAAATGAAGTCAGCAGGGTCGCTGACAGCTACACACAACGTGTGGTGGAGGTGATGAATGTTCTGCGCTTGGTGGTGGTGAGGTCATGGTCCAAACCTTGGCACATCGTGACTCACATTGTGCAGCGCCAAGGTCACAACATAAGGTCACGGAGAAGGTCAGCTACAAGGTGGCAAGTGCTCACCACGGCAGGTCTGGAGGTGCACCCGGGCACATTTTGCTTTTGCTCTCAATATCTCTTGACCTGACTCTAGGCTTGTAGCGCGTCACTCTCTTCAAGCAAACCAATCAGCTCCATATTTAAAGACGAGATTTTCACTGTTGTCGTCGGCCATGCTGTGCTTGGTAATTATCGTTACCTCCTCTCCTCCTTGTGGTCTGTGCTATAGATGAATGTAGGTTTGATCACCTTTACCCAGAGCATCACTCAGGAATGCAGGCAGGAGAGTAATGATAGTTTTACTATGCCAGACCCTGGGTCGATCCATAATTAAAGCATATTTTAATGGAATAGGCATAAAAGGCCGATGGATGGAAACTGTACTTAGTTTTAAAATTAGAGCTCCGAAAGCAAGCTGGCTTCAGCCTCCTACGGTTTGGGGCCTGAGATGACATAGTTTTACTATTATTATTCTCTTTGTCTCTTTTCATTGAAACCCTCGTACATTGACCTAGAGTGCTAACATTGCTATGGATAAAAATCAGTTTGCGGTTTATGATTTCTCGTTTTACTTGAGTCAGATACCTGTCTCACTCTGCAGCTCTGACCAGATCTTTGAGATCAGTCCCAGGAAACGATAATCACAGAATCTCTCGGAGATATGGGCCCTTTAGAAAGCCAGCGTGGCTCATCAGTCCATCCCAATAGCATGACTAGGTTTCCTGGGGGATTTATCTCTAGTAACTGCTATGTATGATTTAAGAAAATAGACTTCTGGAAAGGGAGAATAGGGGATCAGGAGCAGAATAGAGGAGAAAAGAGAGAAGTTGAGCAAAATCTCTTTATCACAATTGATTCCTCTTTCAGTCTTTAAGTGGCCCTAAAACTGTAAGGTGGTTTCAAACTCCTTGGGTAGCTTGTTTAAAATTATATTCCTGGATACCACCCATGACGATTCGGATTCAGTATGTCTGAGGTAGGAGCTGGGAACTCATGCTTTTCACTTGCGTTCCTTGCTTGCAAGTTAGCCCTGGCACTAACGTTTGAGAAAAGTTGTGTGGCTCTTGAGAAAATATCCGAAGCAAAGCCTCACGCAGCGGGGGCTGGGTGGGCTGTCAGATATACATCGGGTAGGCTTCTGAAATGGAATTCAGATGCCGGTCAAGTTGAAATGCTCATGATTATGGCTTTGGATGATGCTCCTATGGTTGAAAATGCAAATGCACAGGGACTGTTCCTACATCCTCTTTCTCTAAGTAGCACGTGTATTAACATGGAAGGCTCTCAGGTTGGGGGGTTGATTAGCAGTAACCGGAAATAACGTTACAGCTCTTCAAGCCATTCTATGCCATTAGTTGGGGCGGGAGAGGAGCAGTTAGAAGGGTGGATTACAATAAGCAACAAGCCCAATTAACTGAGGATGGAAGCAGACATCTCTGCTAAGAAAGGGTTTAAAGATCTGTGTCACCCACTTGGTATTACCTGCAATAGGATCATGGGAAGGGAGTTGGCACAAGGGGCTTGGGGTGGGAGGGCAATTACATACAGGCTGGAAGGAGGATTTGACCTTGCTGAAGTTTGAGTAACGCCACACTGAGAGATTAAACTGTTTGCGGATGTTCGGCTTTCGTTTACACACACATTCAGAGGGTGTTTACCCATTAATATACTGAAGGAATCGCAAATCATGTGTAAATCATCAGTTCCTAGACACAATTTACACCTCATCTTTCATGCAGTGTTGGCGTTTTAGCTTTGTTTACTATGAGAAGTGGAATCATGATGGCTCAGGGAGGAGAGTGCTTTAAAGTGAAAGGCGGGGAGGAGAGAAGAGATCTAGGCTGCATGCTGCTATGACAGTGTTTATTATCTGCTAAGTGGTTTACTCATTGGCATTTTGAATGGGCAAAACAGCTTTCCCCGAGGAACCTGAGTCCTATGTCATAGAATCATTTCATTTCGGGGGCTGGGAAAGGACCTAAGAGCAATCAGGCCAACACCATCGCCATTCAGATGAGGAAACAGAAAGGACATGCTACCGGGTGGAGGGACATGGCCGAAGTCACACCCACTTGTGACAGAGCTGGGATTAGAATCTCCTGTCCTGTGGTGGTCCTGGGGTGTGTGTCTGTGTGGGGCAGGTGGGGGACAGGCAGTGGGAGAGATGGATGTTCCCTGGGACATGGTCTCCAAACCTGGAACTTCGAAGGTGTCATGTTGGTATGAGAATTGCTAAGATTGTTTTCATAGACCCTGGAGAAAGCCTTAGGAAAACAGGGCTTTGAGATGTGTAGAGTGGTCACAGAGGCCTGTGTTGGTTTCCTATTATTGCTGTTCCATAGACTTACTGGATGAAAACAACCCAAATGCATAATGTTGCAGTACTGTAGGTAGAAGTCCCATAGAGCTAAAATGAAGGTGTCAGTGGGGCTGTGTTCTTTCTGGAGGTTCTAGGAAAGGATCCATTACCCTGCCTCTTCCAGCTCCTAGAGGCTGCCTGCATTCCTTGGTTGGGAACTCCTTCTTCCATCTGTGAGCGGTTTAACATCAGTCTCCTTATCTGAGTCTGGTATTCCCGCCTTCCTCTTACAAGGATCCTTCTGTGGGCTCACCTGCATAATCCAGGATAATCTCTCCTTCTCAAGCAAGGTCCTTAAACTTCATCACATCTGCAAAGTCCCTACTGCCATGTAAGGTTCCGGGGATTAGGATGTGGACATCCTTGGGGCGCCATTCTTCTGTCTACCACTCTTCCGCCTACCACCGGGACTTTCATGGCTTGTTCACTTTAAAGTGAGGACCTAAAGACCCCTC
Organism: Mesoplodon densirostris; assembly: GCF_025265405.1. Classification (NCBI taxonomy): domain Eukaryota; kingdom Metazoa; phylum Chordata; class Mammalia; order Artiodactyla; family Ziphiidae; genus Mesoplodon; species Mesoplodon densirostris. The sequence goes on along the minus strand of NC_082680.1, from coordinate 27,519,664 downwards.
TGTCGCTGCCTCCTGACCCACTGCCGTCTCCCAGACACCTCACAATCTTGGAGGTGTCGGTTGACTTTTGGGTTATCGTCACACTTCAGCTGCAGAAGTTTCTATGCAGAGTGAAGCTCCATATCTGCATATAACTTTATGGGGTCCTGGGAAGTTGTTAAAGACGGTGACCAAGGGAGTGAGGCGGTTGATCATCCAGGTTTTCAAAGGCTATGTTTTATTTATTTATTTATTTATTTATTAAAGCAATAAGAATTTATTTTCTCACAGTTCTGGGGGCAAAAAGTCCAAAATCAAGGTGGCACTTCTTGGCTTATGGGGCATCACTCCACCCTCTGCCTCCACCGTCACACGGTGTTCTCCCTGTGTGTCTGTCTCTGTCTCTAGTCCATTTCTTTTTTAAAAAATTATTAGTTTCTGCTTTATAACAATGTGAATCAGTCATACATATACATCTGTTCCCACATCAAAGGGCGTGTTTTAGTAAGTAGGGAGGGCAGCCTCAGGGTGGGTTGGCATCGTCTCCTGGCATTTTTATTAGGCTATAACTAAGTGAAGTGGGCAGGATGATATATATTAAATATCTTAATAGGACAGGTTATTTCTACTTCCAGCATGGGCAATAAAAGAGATGGCACATACAAAATAAAAATAATTATAGTATGTGTGGTTCCTTTATAATGTGCAATCAAACTCATGAACCAATGACTTTCCTCTTATTGAATTAAGGTGCCCCTTCCATTCAGACCTATTAACCATGTTCACAGACCATTGTTATCTTGTCAATGGCATCTTTAATTAAAGACTCCTCTGGACCACTCTAATCACTTCGCATTGTGAGCTCACATGGGCTTCAAAGGCACTTTGATTAGAATGACAGCAATTTTTCTTTATGCGTGTTTGTTTGTGGACCAAGGGGGTGGTGTGAGGTAGAAGGGTGGCTAAAGGCCTCGATATGAAGACATTCTCCTTCCGAAAAGAGCAGATCATAAAATGACAGTGTGAGAATCCCCCCACCCCCCGCTTTTCTTTTCCCTCTTTCACTGTTTTTCTCTTCCCCTCCTCATTCTGGGGGCTAATGGCATTATAGTCTAACCTAAATGGCTCTGTGAAGAAAGCATTGTGATTTTACTGCGGAAAAGAGCACAATCTTCAGCTAAAGTTGCATTAACCCTTCTAGTCCATTAAGGTACCATTTGATAAACTGCCCCTTTTACTGCACTGCGTGACACTGGCAGTCTGAAAGAATTAATGTGTTTCCCAAATGGCAGCAATGTATTCCCCCTCACTAGCACAGGTAGTACCTTTGTTTGTTACTTCAGAGCCTCTCTCCTCCTCAGTGGTCCCCTATGCCTGTTATAGGGTTAATTAATGCCAAATCCCCTCAAAGGGATAGGTAGACACCATTAATTTGATTCTTCCAATAAAGATTTCTAAAACTCAAAGCAACAAGCCAAATTCAAATCCATGACTGCCCACTAAACAGAAATAGTGACAGGGATAATTCGTTCATTTATATCCATCACTATCTAGCATGGAAAGCCTGGCAAAGTGGACAGGGACAAAGCTTGTTTAAGGTGGCATAAGCACCCACCCCAGCTTGACTGGTCATTGATCTCTTAATCTAAATACCAGCCCTCCCAGAGTCCATTGTTCGGACCCATAGGATATACCTCTAAAGTACCAATCATAGGCCAGAATGTTATGAGAAACAGAGGTAGACAAAGGAATTGATGCAGGATGTCCTTTGTATCATCACAAGGCTCTTGATTTTACTTTTAATTTTTTATTGAAGTATAGTTGATTTACAATGTGCTAATTTCTGCTGTACAGCAAAGTGACTCACTTATACTCATTCATTTTTTTAATATTCTTTTCCATTATGATTTATCCCAGGAGATTGGACATAGTTCCCTGGGCTATATAGTAGGACCTTGTTGTTTATCCATTCTAAATGTAATAGTTTGCATCTACTAACCCCAGACTCCCAGTCCATCCCTCTCCCTCCCCCTCGACAACCACAAGTCTGTTCTCTATGTCTGTGAGTCTGTTTCTGTTTTGTAGATAGGTTCATTTGTGCCATAGTTTAGATTCCACATATAAGTGATATCATATGGTATTTGTCTTTCTGACTTACTTCTTCTACTTTCTTTAGTATGATCATCTCTAGTTGCATCCATGTTGCTGCAAATGGCATTATTTCGTTCTTTTTTTAATGGCTGAGTAGTATTCCATTGTATATATGTACCACATCTTTATATCTGTCGATAAACATTTAGGTTGTTTCTATGTCTTGGCTATTGTAAATAGTGCTGCTATGGACATTAGAGTGCATGTATCTTTTCGAATTATAGTTTTGTCTAGGTATATGCCTAGGAGTGGGATTGCTGGGTCATATGGTAACTCTATTTTTAGTTTTCTGAGGAGCCTCCATACTGTTTTCCATAGTGACTGTACCAACTTACACTCCCACCAACAGTGTAGGAGGGTTCCCTTTTCTCCACACCCTCTCTAGCATTTGTTATATATAGACTTTTTAATGATGGCCATTCTGACCGGTGTGAGGTGGTACCTCACTGTAGTTTTGATTTGCATTTCTTGAATAATTATGATGTTGAGCATCTTCTCATGTGCCTACTGCCCATCTGTATGTTGTCTTTGGAGAAATGTCTATTAAGGTCATTTTTCGATTGGGTTTTTTTTTGTTGTGGTTGAGTTGTATGAGCTATTCCTATATTTTGGAGATTAAGCCCTTGTCAGTCGCATCATTTGCAAATATTTTCTCACATTCTGCAGGTTGTCTTTTCATTTTTTTTTTAATTTTTAAAAATTTTTTGTGCTTTCCTTTGCTGTGCAAAAGCTTGTAAGTTTGATTAGGTACCATTTGTTTATTTTTGTTTTCATTTCTATTGCTTTGGGAGACTGACCTGAGAAAACATTGGTATGATTTATGTCAGAGAATGTTTTCCTACACTCTCTTCTAGGAGTTTTATGGTGTCATGTCTTATGTTTAAGCCTTCAAGACAAAGCTCTTGATTTAGAGTGAACACTTAATATGTTTGCTATCACTGAATTAAACTTTCTGCTGAGTCTAGGCATGTGTTAGTAGTTAAATGGGAATGACTCAGTATCACTGAGTCAGAGCTCAAGCAAATTCCATGGATTTTGTATCTTTGTAATTAAAAAAAAAGGATAGGCAAAATAATATCAAAATGTAGCATATAGTTTGCACAGACTTCTCATATTTAAAGTCACTTTACTGTCCTCACTCAAATCCTGGAATGCAGTGAATAATACACAAAATTTATAGATGATAAAATTGAGGCCTGGAGAAAGAAAATGACTAGCTCAAAGCCACCCAGGCTGGACGTGGCAAAGGGGATTGGAACTCAGGCCTTCTGGATCCCTGTGTTGTTCTTACTCTGCTATATCATCTCATTTCTGATAATTCTTTATTTCTCATGCAGTGTCAATGACTAAGTCTGTACTACTTTCCTGACAAGTTTTGTATGTCATTAGTTTACTTCAGGATTGGCAGAGTCTTACCTAGCTAGGAAGGCAAAGAAAACAAAAGGAAGGCAGAAGATCCCACTGTGCATGAGGCATACAAACATGGTCCAAGCCCAATACTGGGACATTTTGCTGTAAGTAGCATTGTTATCACATGCCCCGGCCAAATGTGGGATTTCAATTCAGCAGTTGTCTGTTTTCTTGAATATATTACATATTATTTTTGTCTTTTATTTATTTATTCTTTAATCAGTTTTCTTCCTATCCCTTTTCTCGTTAAGTCAAAGAGCTGTGTTTATTCCCTGGAAAGAAATCCAGAGCTGCTCCCAGAGCAGCTGTTATCACAAACTCTCAGGTGACTTCAGCTGGCAAGTCTCTCTCTACTAATTAATCATCAGTTTCCAAGCCAGAATTCTGGGAATTATCTCCAAGTCCCTCATCTCTCTCACCCCACATTAACACACGCATGTGTACACCAGTGGACCTGGCTGTGTTTCTCCCCAAGTCTGTCTCTCAAAGCTCCCCATTGGGCGAGAGCTCCGTGACCCCCAACTAGGTAGGGTCTACAAGCCCCTTGGCAACCTGAATAAGCTACAGAAGACAGACCTTTATTCTTCCTCCCCCCATAAAGATTTCTTGGGGTTCATGTCTCTCAGGGGGGATTTGAGGCAGGATGGTAGATGGACCCCAGGCTGAACAGTTTCTCCCTTGTGGACAGAAACTCCATAATAGCAGAAACTCCATAAAAGCAGGATGATGGAGGAGGCTGGGCCCTGCCCAGATAGAAGATAAGAGACCACATATTCCTTATTCTTGAAGTCAAGGAGACCTCCCCAACTACACATGCGCAGAAAGGCTCCCTGGAGGTCAAAAAGGAAAGGCGTGACACCTCATAGTAAGTGATGAAAACTACCCATAGGCTTCTTCACTAGAATCCATCTTGGCTAAGAGATGCGGACGCACACAGGGGAGGACCCTGAGATAAACCAAATACGGACTCACAACCCGGCAAAGCAAGATGATTGGTCAAAGGAAATCCAGAAGAAATGCCCCATAAAAGTGATTCAAACTGCCATGAGGGTGCGACTCTGAGTCCACCCGTGTGTCTATCCACACATACTGTACTTTCTCCTCCTAATAAACACTTGCTTCACTTAAAAAAAAAAAATCCCCATTGACAGCAACGTGGGGATTAGAGAAAGGATTTAAAACGTTTGCACCTAGAGACAAGGACACTCAAAAGTAGAGTGACTATAATTTACAGTCCAAATTGAGATACTTTTGAGTGTGAAAAGGAGGGCTATTAATATCTGTGCTAGGCAAAATGAGGCATCTTTTCACTGTGCTCAGAAGGATACTAGTATGATGAAGACTTGAACGTGGCCAGTGGCAGTGGAGATGAAGCAAAAGATAATACATCTCAAGTGTAAATATGACTGGGTCTCCCGAATCTTCAGCCTCAGCAATCCCTACCCATCAAGTCCATTTCAGTTTCCCCTAGGCAGCAAACAACACTCGACATGGTCAAATCTTTTTCAGCTGCATTCCTCATCACTCTTCCTTTCATATTTTGTTCTGATTTGCTTAGTTCCAAAATATGTGATGCTATTTATTTTTTTACTTATTTTTTAATTTATTTCTGGCTGCCTTGGGTGTTAGTTGCTGCATGTGGGATCTTCTGTTGCGGCGTGCGGGGGTCTCTCTCTAGCTGTTGTGCGCAGGGTCCAGAGTGCGTGGGGTCTGTAGTTGTGGCGCACGGGCTTAGTTGCCCTGCGGCATGTAGAATCTTAGTTCCCTGGCCAGGGGATTGAGCCCGCATAACCTGCATTGGAAGGCGGATTGTTATGGAACACCAGGGAAGTCCCTATGTGATGTTACTTATACCTCTGTGCCTTTGCACATTCTGTTCCCTTTGATTGGAATGTGCTTTACTCTCTGTCTTTCAGGTTTTAAGTCAATTGTCACTTCCTCTCTGAAACCTTCCCTGAGCCTTTACCCAGGGTTCATCCCTTCACTCCTGGTTAATATTTGGGTATCTTTGTCACCACATGTAGCACACTTCAATATCATCATTCATTTAACTGGATTTGCTTTTTGGGGTTTCATCTATTATGGTATGAAGTGGCTCTAGTTTTCCTAGTAGTTACTCTAATAGTTGTGCTTCATGGAATTGTCCATGGTAGCAGGGTATCCTGAAGATATTTAACTTTGAGTCCATAACTTTTCAGTAACATCGAATTATTAAAATTGTTTTTTGGACTGATTTTTGTTCATTTAAAAACTTTAATTTCACATCTGATTCCAAATTCCACCCCCAGTAGCCATGCACATGGACACATCTGTGCCCACACACTCATGCATATTTGCATGAACACACACAAGGTTCTAGCTACTGGGTCTGAAGCAGACAACTTGCTCCCTCATGCATTCCCTCTTCCACGAGCTTATCTCTGTGGCATCATGGTAGAGAAAAGGAAAATATACACCATCTCCTACTTAACTGTGGCGTCTTTTTCTTGGATGGCTTAAGTTTCTTAAGATAATCCTTAATGAATTCAGTATAAATAGGTGATGACTCCAAAAGGCCTCACTGACAGAGGGTGCAGGTGACTGGATTGCAAACAGTTAACCCTAAGCATCTGTTGTTCCTTGTGTGTTTCAGGTACACCTGCCAACCAGCCCCCAGCTGGCAGCATCTTTACCTGCTCTCTGAGCCCCTCTTCCTGTCACTGAAGTGGCCTCTGGCAAACCTGTTTTCCATCTCACTTAATCTCTCTGGCTCCCATTTCCTGGCCTAGGTTCATCTTCTCTACCTCTTGGGAATATGGGGAATTGGAAATTACAGAAATGCTCTTTGCCCCTCTCTCCTGGACTTTGGCAGCATGCCCTCTCTTCTCAAAGCTTTTTATTTTTTCCTTCTTCCCTGGAAGCATTGAACAAGTCAACAAACTGATAAACAATGAGAAAATCAGGTATCAATATTCATTTCCTGCAGATGGCCAGAATTTTATGAGTAGTTCACCTGGGGTTACTCTCTTTGGCTTTGGCGAGCAGAGGGACAGCCACCTTTGATCCCCACACTTCTCCAAAATGTGACTTCTTTTTTTCTCTCTTCACGTGCAATTCTTACATCAATAGGGAGGGATAAGGCATGATGTGTAGGTGGGTGGGGGAGTGGTGGTGCCCATTCTGATAAAATGATGCTTCTCTGCAGGTTCCACAGGGAGGTGGGAAAATTAGACTTGACATTATCCCGGCGAAATCTCTGAAATTAGAGAGATCTTCCAACATATACACAATCTGTCCTCCAACCAACACCTCCACCAGAGTAACCTCCTTACATATAAGGGGTCCTATTTTTCTTGGTTCACAGTACTGTGTACATTTGGCCCTTGTCACTGACTGAACTGAGCTCGTAACTCTTGCAGTGAGAAGGTGTAGTATTCTTTTGTTGCTGTTTTTTGCCTGAGCTGCTGTAGGATGGCTTGAGACATAACCTAGTGGGTAAGTCCTCTAAGCTGGAGAAGGCAAACAGAGATGCAAATCATCCCAGAGGTTTTGGCCAGGTTTCCTCCCTGCAGTAATGTCCTGAGCAGTCACCTGGTGTCAGGGTAGAGCCAAAGGTAGGTGCTCTTATTTTATGCTCAAGAGGTAAGGTTTTGACTGGGACCACTACACTAATTGCAGTAGCCTGATGGCAGGGGTTTCTTAGCTTCTGTGAAATCAGAGCCCTTGGAGACTCTGATTCATAAAGTATGAACTCAGTTAACAAAATATGAACTCAGTTTCATATTTTCCTGGGATGGGTGCTTTCAGAATGGCCTCAAATGTCTGCTTTGACATAAAGAGTAGTTTACTAGAAACAGATTCATTTCATTAAAACCATTTTTACAAGTAGAATGGTCATACATGTTTTCTTTTTAGCCTTCTAGAAATGAGGTCCTCCCAAACAGCCTAAGGACATTTCTGAGTGCTTGTATCCTCTATCAGGCATGGTATGTGAGCAAGTGTGTGTTTATAATTTTGTTTTTGTGTGTGTCATTCTTGCAACCATGGAGGAAAGGCCACATGAAGCCATTCCATAGAAGTAGCTACAGTGCGGTGCTGAATGGTGAGCCTGTTACCAGAGAAGAAATTGTCTACTCTCTTCCATCTCAGGCCTACTTTTTCTGTCTTTCTAGTCTTGTAATTGGTCTTATTTCATGCTTTGCTATCAAAGATATTGCACCATCAAGGCACCACACCCCACAAAAGTTAATGTTTCCTAACACCAGCATGTCTGCCTTCCCACTCTTCACCCCAAAATGTACCCAGTGGGAAGACCATACCATTTGAGAGAAAATAAAAGCACGGTAGAAAAACAGTGGTTGAAATACTCCATCTGGGTTGAGCCCAAATTCCAAATATGTGTCCTTTTGTAAATTCTTCAGTAAGATTACATTTCCAACTCTAGTCTAAGCATTTGGTCAGGAATATCCACATGACAGTGTAACTGGAAAAAGAAATGAATGTTTGCCTTTGGTTTCATTTTATTGCTTCCCAGAAGAAAGCTCCATATAGTAATGTTCTGGTCCATTTCTCTACTCACCAACCATGGGTAGGAAGGGGGGTACAAAATGAGAGCTGGGAGTGGGTAGTAGGAAGATTGTGCTACATCTGTATCATTTTCTTACTGGGGTATATGTGGGGGAAATCTCTGAAAGGAGACAATTGATTTTTTAATCCTCTTGTTTAAACACCTTAATTAAAAAAATTTTTTTATTGGAGTATAGTTGATTTACAATGTTGTTTCAGGTGTACAGTAAAGTGAAATCAGTTATACATCTGTCCACTCTTTTTAAGACTCTTTTCCCATATAGGTCATTACAGAGTACTGAGAAGCGTTCCCTGTGCTATACAGTAGTTTCTTACTAGTTAATCTATTTTATATATAGTAGTGTGTATATGTCAATGCCAGTCTCCCAATTTATCCCCCCCTTTCCCCTCTGGGTTCCGTAAGTATGTTTTCTACATCTGTGACTCTGTTTCTCTTTTGTAGATTAAAAAAAATGGTACAGATGAACTTTTTTTTAGATTCCACGTATAAGTGATATCATCAGGTATTTGTCTTTCTCTGTCTGACTTACTTCACTTGGTATGATAATCTCTAGGTCCATCCATGTTGCTGCAAATGGCATTATTTCACTCTTTTTTATGGCTGAGTAATATCCATTGTGTATGTATGACATCTTTATCCATTCCTCTGACACTTAGGTTGTTTCCATGTCTTGGATGTTGTACTGCAATGAACACTGGGGTGCATGTATCTTTTCAAATTATGGTTTTCTCTGGATATATGCCCAGGAGTGGGATTGCTGGATCATAGGGTAGTTGATTTAAACACCCTTTTTAAATAAAAGTTACCAAAACCTGTTTAGAGAGGATGAAAAATCCACATCCCCCCAAAGCTCCCGAAGAAATAGAAAGAAAAGACACAAATTCTTTCAAATTAAAGTTTGGGAAAAGAGGCAGCCTTGTTGAGAGTGATCACTGCTGGTTTCCTGCCCTCCAAAGCCGTCTTCGATAAAGGCGGCCACATTTGGCATTGACTTAGCTTCTTAAATACACTTGATCCAGGAGAATCCTAAGGGCCTCTCACCAGCAAATACTTCTGGCAGCTCCAAGTTTATGCCATTGCCTTTCGGTGAGGCTACTCTAGCTTGTGACATCACGAAGCATCCTCTATTTTGTGAGTGAAGCAGTGCCTGAAACTTAACCTTCTGTCTCTCTGTGGCTGGGCCTGGGGTAGAGTTGGAAGGAAGCTGCTTAAGGCAATATTCGGGCAACAGAGTGACTTCAAAGCAGAGAATAAATGCTTGGATTTGATACCTATACCCCAGTGTTCATAGCAGCACTATTTACAACATCCAAGACATGGAAGCAACCCAGTATCCATCAATAGACAGATGGATAAAGAGGGATGTGGTACATATATACAATGGAATATTCCTTAGCTATAAAAAAGAATGAAATATTACCATTTGTAGCAATATGGATGGACCTAAAGATTATCATACTGAGTGATCAAGTCAAAGACAAATATTATATCACTTATATGTGGAATCTAAAATAATGGATTTATTTATGAAACAGACTCACAGACATAGAAAACAAACTTATGGTTACCAAAGGGGAAAGCAAGGGGGAGGGATTAATAGATAAACGACAAGGATTTACTGTCTAGCAAAGGGAGCTACATTCAGTATCCTGTAATAACCTATAATGGAAAAGAATCTGAAAAAATATATGTATAACTGAATCACTTTGCTGTACACCTGAAACTAACATTTTAAGTCAACTATACCTCACTTAAAAATAAAAAAGCCTGGATTTACCGACTGTTCTATACCCCCTTCCTACTTTACACTGTATAAATACTGGAAAATGTATCCTGGAGCTGGAAATCACTGAGTTAATAACCCTTATACCTTTCTTTGTCTGGTGAATTTCTACTGATCTTTTAGTCACCTTCCTTCCCTAGCATCTATCCTTAGAATAGATTAAGGGCCTCCTCTATTTTTCCCATTGTTTTCTATGAAATCCTCTATTGCAATGTCATTCCACATTGAAGTATAAAGTTATTGTCTTTGCCAAATCTGGGCCCCATTCTGTATGTTTCACGGTGTATTTCCATTATTAGGCATAAGCCCCATCTCTCATCAAACATGTCTTACTGGACTCAAGAATAATACACTTAATTATTCCTTAAAGTGGGGAGTCGGATGTAGTCTAAAAATACATTATTAGTCAGAAACTTTTGTTTTGGTGCCCAGTCCACCTAGGCAAACCTACTAACTTTGTTTTGGTCTTCATTTTCAAATCTACAAAATTAGGGTAATTATTATTACTTACCACAGCAGGATGGATGAGAAGATTAAAGGAAATATTGTAGGTAGAATACTTTATCAAATTTAAATGTATCAATTTGGTGTTCTTACTTTATCTTTCAAATTGTAGTATCACTGTATATCCTGCAATCCTACAACATCCCTATGAGGTAGGTACCTACTATTGTTTTTCAGATGAGGACACAGAGTCAAGGAGCTTCATTAACTTACCTAAGGTCACATGAATAAAACCAGTGAGTCTTAAGTCTGAACCCTGAGCTCAGATGCCTGAGTGCACACTCTTAGCCCCTGAACTCAAATGTCTCCTAACATCATGTCCACTAAGTTTCAGCACTGAGGTGACACCTGTTTCCAGACCTTTTTCTCTCAACTATGATGACGTAACAACAGCCAGTTACCTCTGTAGATGTCTCAGCTTGATGCTGCCTTCCAGTCCTGCCTAATTCTCGGTGCTCTTCCAGAGCGATTCCAGGGGCTGCCTCTTTACAGGGGCCAAACCTTGGAATGCAACGTCAGAAAGCTGTTTCCCTAAAGTCTCCGACGTCAAGGAGAGGTGGCATCCTTTAGTCCGTGAGCACCGGAATTGGAGTCAGATGTCCTGAAGTCAAATCCCAGCTCACCGGTAGGTAACAGGCCTTCGCAAAGCAGCCTCACTTCTTCGAACCTTCATTTTTTAGATCTTTTTTTCCTCATCTCAAAAATTGGTACAAAATCCCCTTCTTTTGAACATAACTGGGGAGCTTAAATGAGTTAAGCACATGAGAGCACCTTTGCAAGTTATACTGAAACAGAGGTAAGTAATGACTTTTCCAAGGATGCGAAGTCCCCTTCTAGCGAACCATGTAAGGTGTATATGTGTACAAAAAGTCAACAGAGTTAATTCCCTCGGCATTATAACCAACCAAAAGTCCAGATGGCTGGAGGAGGTTAGAAAAGATTCATTAGGATGGTTGTTCAAGTCTGAGAGTGTAGACAAAGCAGGGACATTGAGGAAGGTACAGTGTCCTCTTAGACTTCCCACGTATGCAAGTAGGACGTCCCAAGAGAGACAGGGCACATTCAATTCAAACAATGAACAACCTCCCTTGAAACTTACCAGAATATTAAATATATCCATCTGAGACTATTTGAATACAGGGGCTTGAGTCTGTGGTTACCTCCACACACCCCTACCCCTGGAAATCTGGTACAGAGTTCGGATCCTTGATATCCATTATGGTTCCACTAAATCATCACCCTGCTACACCAGGGGTGTGTAACTCAGAAAGGAGCAACAGAAATAAATCAACAACAGCCTTTCAACACAGCATAAAGATGGTGTTCAGAGAATCCTGCTGTAATTCTGTGTGTGTGGAGGTGATGGAGACTCAGAAAACTCAGTTCTCACACCTGTGACCCAAGAGGGAGGGAACTCAGATGGCTCTAGAGGAAAAGGTGAAAGAGCCAGAGCAGTGCTATGCCAGCTCCATGAACTTTGAGGAAATGGGCCTTAATCTGGACACAAGTACAGAATGAGATGGAAATGGGTTTACAAGTGGCCTTACAAAGCAAAGATGGCACTGAAGAGCTATATCAGTTGTCTTCTCCTGATTCATCACAGGACTAAAAGCAGAACTCAGATGCAAGCAGCCTCCTGGCAAGGATGGGGAAAAAAAATGTACCTGAGCTTCAGAAAAAGTAACTAAAAGGCATTTACTATTTTTAGTGTTTTTGTAAGTATGCAGTTTGGAGCTCCTTGAAAAGGAGTGAGACTAGCCAAGGAAGCTAAGTGGGCTGTAGTCTAGTGGTGTGAAGTAGGAACATCTGGGAAGGTTTCAGTAACATGGAAAAAAATGTGTGCATTCTACAATTTTACTTCATCCTCTGTTAAACAGAGAACTACACGCTTACTTCATAGATCTGAAGCCTTGGATGAACTCTTCTTGTTTCCATCCACCTTCCTGAAGAGCAGCAATGAACCTGTGCCTCAGATACAGATGGATAAACCAAACTGATTAACATGGAACTTACAAAGCTTAGCAGGGGTTGATCCCAAGAGGCCAAAGCCGTCTTTCAAAGTCTTTGAGCTCTGGTGAGTTTTTATGTATTTCTCTTTCTTATTTTTCAACTACAGGATGTCCCAAGTAATATTTCCCTCATTTTTGAGCCATTTAATGTAAGTCCCTGTATGTTTGATGCCTTTGGACACATTCTAGCTCTGACCTCCTAAAAAGAAAGTTCTAGTAAGAGATGGGGATTGAGGTGAGCTGTGCATTAGGTGCCTTTGAAAATGTGGATGAGCCCTAGGCTGGTTCTTGCATAATGAGGTGAAAGACCCTGGGGGTGTGTTTGAGAGGAAGGAGCTGAACACAGGCTCCGTGGACTCATTACTTCTAAACCACTAAGGGAGCAGGATGCAGCAGGGAGGAGGGTTTGCAGGAGGCCATGATTTTCAGGCAAGGTTGACTGGATTCTGCCTCAAACTTGATTTTTGAAGGGTGATGCATTTAAAAGCATATGTATAATTGACCATGACCTCAATTTTGAACAGGTACAGTTGCTTAAATAAATCCACCAAAGAGAGAAAAATGAGGTGACTTTCTTCCAGAGAACTCCATTTTTAGGGCTGCTTAGTTGAGAGTCTGAATAAAACCTCTTGCCCTTTTTGCCAAGTGGAGATATTTAAACACTGGCATGTTTTCAGGTGCACAGGTAAAGGACCTAGGTCTACAGAACTGAGGAAATAACATAAGAGCCCGACATAGCACAGCTTATGTGCAAATCCTCTGAAAGTCTCCCCAGCAACCAACTAGCAGAGCCTTTTCTTCCATTTTTTCTCAAGCACCGTAGAGCAGAAAGTTAAAACCACTGGTTACTAACAAATCCTCTTATGGAGATAGCTATCAAGGTCTGTTCAAACCATCTGTTTCTCTGACTGTTTTTCCTTTCAGTGTTTTTCCTTCGTGTGTGTATTTTTTTTTTTTTGCTAAGAATGACAAAATCTATTTTAAAATAACCAAGATGTTATGACTGAAAATGCCAGAGGTATATAGACCCAGTTTATAAGAGAAATTGCTTTCTCAAGAGGAGTTTGGTTTATTTTGTGTGGAGGCAGGCAACATTTCTACAAATATTATAGTTGCACTAGGAAAATAACCAACTACTTTCATTAAGAGTATGCAGCAAGATTTGTATTTGTTCATGTAATTGAGTTCAATGCTGCTGAAATTTGTCAGACCTGAAAGCTACTGAAGTATCGACTATTTTTTTCTTTGAGGAAAATTGCCTAAGAAATTGTCTCTCGGCTTTAGGGCAGGTCTTCTGTTGATATTAAAAGGTCACAGGTCAGTTATTCTCTGCATTTTCATAATGTGTAGCACCAAAGGGTACCTCCAGGGATGATATTTTCTTCTTTTGAGAGGAAGGCTCTGTTTCGCAGTCACTGTTTGTGGAGAGACCCTGATTATGCCTTGCCTATGGATTTACTGTTTCAGTGTCTGCTGTCTAGATGTTGGTGACTTGGGTTAGCTGCCTAAAAAATGGACAGCCAACAGTTTTGCAACTAGTTTTTCCCTCTGTGTAGTCAAGTAGCTCACTGTCTCACCCACACACCACTGTGTCACATTATCTTAATAACTTCAGATTTTCTGCAGAAGTTCCATTTCATACTTAAGATCTCATTAATATGCCATCCTTGTCTCTTACCTGGGTTCACCTTGGTTGATGGACATGTAAATCTCCCAAGAATTCTCCTCCGGGATGGCACCATGTGGTATCAGTAAACTCACCCCTGAAACAGAAAAAGCCAAGAAATCATTTGTAGATTCTCCAATTATCCTGAAGCACCTCAGCTGAACAGCTTACAGCTGCTCTCAAAGAGGGACCACCTCACAGCACTTTATGAAATTCCAATCCTGGCAGACATTGTTTCCTAAAGTGACATAAAGAACTGCATATTAGTCAACTGTGTACTCAAATTAGATTTTTATTTAAAGTCTTCCTAATGTAAATTGGTGAAGCTATTGTGGAAAGCAATATGGAGGTTCCTCAGAAAACTAAAAATAGAGTTGCCATATGATCCAGAAATCCCATTCCTGGGCATATATCTGGACAAAACTCTAATTTGAAAAGATATATGCACCCCAGTGTTCACAGCAGCACTATTTACAATAGCCAAGACATAGAAACAACCTAGATGTCCATCGACAGAGGAATGGATAAAAGAAGATGTGGTACATATATACAATGGAATATTACTCAGCCATAGAAAAGGAAATAACACCATTTGCAGCAACATGGATGGACCTAGAGATTATCACACTAAGGAAAGTAAGTCTGACAAACACAAATATATGCTATAACTTATATATGCAATCTAAAATACAACAGAAACGAACCTAGGAAAGAGATTCACAGACATAGAGAACAGACTTGAGGTTGGGGAGGGATGGATTGGGAGTTTGGGGTTAGCAGATGTAAATTATTACATATGGAATGGATAAACAACAAGGTTTTCTGTACAGCACAGGGAACTATATTCAATCTCCTGTGATATACATATTTATATTCTTTTCCATTATGGTTTAACTGAATCACTTTGCTGTAGAGCAGAAGTTAACACAACATTGTAAGTCAACAATACTTCAATAAAATAAGTTAAAAAAATAGTCTTCCTAGCATTTTAAAAATTCTCTTATAAGATTTGGTGTCCTGAGACCTGGCACTATCAAACATATCTGAAAACATATGACTTTATCAGTTAATCGACTCTAAAATTTCAAAAGGTACTTCTCTATCCATTCATTTCCTGAAAAGGTATCTGGGATGATGCGGGAGCCATCTAACATTTTGCTAGAGCCTGGTGTGTAACTGTCTTCTAAATGGTGCATCTTGAAGTCAGTTTAGGGAGGTGACCAATGGAGTAGTGCATTTTGTCAAGAAAACTGGAGAAGGAAAAAGCATGGATAAGCTTAGGAACTTATAGGTTGTTGTGTAGCCACTATTTGGCCCCATATTTGCAAACAGAAGCTAGAAAAGGTTAAAGGTGACTTAACCATATTCATTCAAGGTCAAATTGAAAAAAACTCAGTAGCCTTACTTCAGTAAAATCATATAATGAAGGGAAGGGGGGCACAGGAGGGCACATCACACTGCATTTGAAAATTCCCCTCTTTCCTCCTGAATGCTGTGAACTAAATATTTCACTTTGGCCAAGAGGGAGGAGTCTGGAGCAGGCAGAGATTCTCTTTAATGTACCTTCTTGTTTATAAAAAGAAATGAAATAGAGACACAGTAAGATCTTTACAAAATAAAATCTCAGGGTAGTCTCCTGTTCTTTGAATAATGCAGCACTCACCTTTTCCCCTTTCATTAGAGCTAATGTAATCACACAGGAAGCTTTCAGGTTGCTGATGATAATTTAAACCTAGAGATGGCAGGCTTTACCGATATCCTTCTATGTGCCTGTTAGCTGCTATAGAATCAAGGAATGCAAGACTCAGGGCAAAACAAGTTATTTGTGATTCACATTTATGAACATTATTCAGTAAGACGCTAGTTATCATCAGTATCCTTCACTAATACTAAGAATGAGGCCCATTTAAATCTTGCTTACAGCTTTTCTGCAAGGGTATTCATTTATATTCTGGACTCTAATGTCAACAGTAGGAGAACTGTAATTGCCATACTTAGTGGCCTCTGATCAGGCTTCTCCTTTAATTGCCTGTTCTTCCTTACATGTAGTTGCCAAATGAAGTGGCCTCCATTACATCCTTCCCTGCTGGGAAGCAGAAGTTGTAATACAGGATATTCAGTGTGTGTGGATGTCAACTTGAATACACACACTAGACATTGTGTATTCTTAGTTTGGCATCGCAGTTTCTCTCTGTTGCCTCTCTTTTAGACTATGATGACAACAGGGACATTTGGACCCTATTTTTTAGACACAGAAAAGCACAAGAGGTTATCATCAAGAAATAATGCCCTCTTAGGCAATTAACCCAAAATAAGAGTTTTGTTGTGCTCCTGTTTCCCATTTTTCTTTTCCTTTTTTCCCCTTGATTGGGGTATAATTCACATGCTTAAACATGGACCCATGTTAGGTATACGAATTGATGAGTTTTGGGGCAAATGTATACTCTCATGTAACCACCATCGAGATCAAGATACAGAACATTTCCACTGCCTCAGAAAGTTCCCTCATGCCCTTGAGAAGTCAGTTTGATCGCCAGCCCAAATGATCATTTATTTGCCTTCTGACATGTTGATTTGTTTGTCTTTTCTATAGCACAATGCCTGGCAGAGAGTAAGCGCTCAAAAAATAAATCATGACTATATGAACAGGATTCAATATTTTGAGGGGGAAAAAAAAAAGCCAGGCTTTGAGACATGCTGTCTTCTGCAGACCAGCAGGGCCTGACAATCAACTCCCAGATGGAGTCAGAATAAATATGCGTGTGGACTTTTGAGAAAGGGCTGTTTGTAGAGCAGATCCTACCACATTCCTTTGAAGTCGGCTTAATTCTTGTGTTTACAATGAAACATTATTCAGAATACTCCTAAATTCAACCTGAATGTATGGGATCATTGGAGCTTTAAACAATTTTACATGATTATCCTTTAAACATACTTCCCTCCCCCCACCCAAACATGTAAATTGTATATGGCAACTGCAGATAGTCAAATACAGAGGCAAAGGTCATGGGAGGTGGTACTGCTTGCGGCAAGTTACCCCTTACGAAGAATGAATGGCTCTGTAAATGTTTATGCCTGTGGTCCCCTAAAGACGTATCTATTTTCAACATGTCATTCACGAGTTATCTCTGATTAAAGAAAAATATACTCTCCCCCAAACTCCACCTGCTACCCTGACAGCCTTTTTATTTGATAAGACAACAGAGCCACCTGAGTTTTTTAGTTCATGTTTTGCATAATAAGTCATTCTGAGAGTGTGGGGACCAATGCCAGGCACCCCACAATAATTTGGGATGGATGACATTACAACAATTTAATTTCTGTGCCTTGCTTCTTTATACTTTAGCTCCCCAGGGCATATTTTACATTTATGTTCTGCAAATCACAGAGCATATGTTTCAATTCCCCACACTTATTTTTCCTCAAACTCATTCCCAGTGAACAGCTTCAATCTTGTCTAGGGCTTCTTGTTCAGAGCTCTGAAAATGCGCCTTCACAGAGGAACCGTTTGGGAATCATAGAAGACGCTATCAGAACTTTGAGTTTTCAACCCAAGTGTCTCTCAAGTCAGAAGGGAAACAAGAAAAAAAATCTGTTTCATTGTGATTTCATCTCACATTCTTTGATGAACGTTAAACAAACATAGCCAATAAATGGGTGAATCTTGGCACTTCCTCCATGTGTATGTAAATGTACACACACGGACACACAAGGATGGGAA
The DNA here is from genome assembly GCF_025265405.1 of Mesoplodon densirostris. Classification (NCBI taxonomy): domain Eukaryota; kingdom Metazoa; phylum Chordata; class Mammalia; order Artiodactyla; family Ziphiidae; genus Mesoplodon; species Mesoplodon densirostris. Next base: position 27,501,874 of record NC_082680.1, on the reverse strand, counting down.
GAGTGGGCCAATCTATTCAACCAGTAACTACTGAGAGGCACCTAAGTGCCAAGCACTAGGTAAGAAAGTGGAAATCAAAGTATTCAAACTCAACATGCAACTTCATAAAGTTCTGATGTGTATATATATACTCTTCTTTTTGAAAGGGCAGGGTTTGTATCTTTTCCAGATCCCACACTTGCAATTTACAGATTCTTACAAGAACAGTACCTGTTAATATGGCCGCCTGCTCATGTCCCATCAATCTCCTATCTGCCAAATCTCACCAGGTGGAAGGCATCACGCATTGACACTCAGACATACTTCAACAAATTTTCTTACCACATCCGAGAACACTGACTGAGGAAGATTTAGAGAATTGGAAGTATAGAAAACAAAATCATCATTGGGGCTGTACTGGAGGGCTATTTGCCTGAAATGAAGTTTTTAAGGAAGCAACTGATACAGGAAAACCAAACAATCATCAGCTTGAAACAAATTGCAGGCGCAAGTCACTAAGCTACTTAGATGGTCAGTTAGTGGAATGGTAGCATCAGACTAGTTCTACTACAGAATTCATTGTATAAGAGAAAATGTTTGATATTTTAGGTGGGTTAGTTCTACCCTACAGAGAAATCTGCCAAGGCCCTGCTGGTCCTGACTCAATGCTAGCCAGTTCTTTAACAACACTTGCAGATCTGATAGATTCCCTTTCCTCTCAGCCAACAGTGATGATTCAGAGCACTCCCTAAGTCTCATTGCTCAGAAATTGGAGGAGAGATGGCTCTCTTCCTCCATCCAGTTAGTTAGGTCTTAGATGGCAACTCTGAAGACTAAGCTATAGATACGGTGTCATTTTCAAAGTGACGTGGGCTGTACACCTTGTCAAAACATCAAGAAAATCTTCCAACCCAAAGGAAGAAAACACCCTTGAGAACTATATGGCCATGGATCTGAAGTCTGAATTCAAAACAGCAACCCAGTAAGGAACCCTCATCACTGCGCATCATAAAGCAACATTGCAGTAAGGTTGGCAGACACCGATGGTGTTTATTAGGTCAGTTACTGAGGAAGTTTGAGTGTCACTGCAGTAAATTATCAACTAGTGAGTAAACCATGCTTCACTATAAAAATGGTATTTTTCAGTCATGTCAAAGAATCTTTTCAGTGCTTCCTGATCATGTTCTAGGAAATATATTTCAAGGGGGCTTAAACTCTGGGGACCACCCGAAGCTTCTGAGCCAATATGGCTGTCAAGCCTAACAGAGCATCTGATGGAGTGTACGGTCCATGCCGAGATGAAGATGGCAAAATCTAATCTCAGTGCTGGTTCTGGTTTGCCATGTAAATCAAGCCAACTTATGGAGCCACGGTGTTTGTCACTCTGACATGGGAACAGTCACCATCTTATAAATGAATCTTACGGGACATCATTATGTAAATATAACACGTTCAAACAAATGCACGGAAATACACAAACGCACACTTACCACCCACCTGTATTTGGCATTACTAGGCGTCCTCCTAAATGGCCAAAGACTCCAGTGGTCCTCAGTTCTGTTCTTGTAGGAAGTGATGACAGATTTGGGATGTAGGGTGTTTTATTTCTGGGATGCACTGTAGTGAAGCCACGGTTGTTTCCATGGGGAAAAGTCCCGGAATGATTCTTGCCATGGTACTCAGCTCTCTCAGACACACCCAGGGAAACCATGAATGAGCTCTGCACTTTGACTTTGATGTCCGACAAAGGGTTAAAGAGTGAGGACTCTGTCATGAGTTCCTTGTCCAGGGGGTCCTGTAGACAGATGGGCCCACTGTATGTTCGGCTTACTGTTAGGTCTGGTTGCATGGAGGAATTCAAGAGCAGGGAGTTACCTGGTCAAAGAAGATTGATCTGTTACTCAGAAACCGGAAAGCATCACAGTTAGCCCTTTACATCTGCTTCTCCTAACTGTACAACAAAGGCTCGCCAGCTGCTCCGGTCAAGGCTAGCCCTTCAGACCCACCGTGGGTATCTAAAGCACCTCTAATGGCTGCTCATGAGTGCCCAGAGCCTTGGAATCAGGAGCTCTGGCTTTCACAGTCAATTCCCTGAATGCCACTGACCAAATGCATCACTTTCCAGAGTTCTTTACATGCTATCATCTTTTCAAAACAAGTATTTCTGGCACTCCACCAGGCAACTCACTCAGGTATGATGGTTTATGGGATTCTTTTAACTGGCAAAGAGAAGCTTCCAAAAAATAAAACAGGAAAAAAAAAGCTGTTTTGCAAGCCAGTTTGGAACAAAAGTAACATCTGTTCATTTTAAATGGCAAGAGATGACACAGCGTGGTGACGAGGGGCTGCTGTTTATAACAGCAGGTGGGGTGGGTGCCAGCACGTCTCACGTGGGATTCTGGGCAGTTTCTGGGGCTGGGGGAGGACATGATGTGTCCTCAGAGCAAAAGGGTCAGGGGACTTCTCAAATCGCTCCATGTCTGAGTAGCCAACTGGCTCTAAGAGCATGTATGTCACTCTGAGAGGCAAAGAGGGTACCACACAGGGCTAGGAAGACTCAGATTCCACACGGGGAGCATCTTAGAATGGCTTCCTTTCTTACTCAAAACAAATGGAGAAAAATAATCCTTACAAAAACATGAGAAATTGGACTTTCTCATCTATTGGAACTTACCGATATATATATATTTTTGCCAAGTATAAAAAAAGAAATGCTGTGACATTTTCCTGTGATGAAGTAATCTCATTTATTAGTAAATAACAAAATAACCCTCAGTTCCAAACTTCCCACCCATATCAGTCCGTCAATGTGACATCTCAAATTGAAACGCAAACCATATTAAACCATTTTCCTTTGGGGCTTGACAAAACTGTTTCAAGTATGATATTTTTGAAAATGTTGCAATTGCAGGTCATAGTGTATTAGCCTCTATTGTTTTTCCATTTTCATAATTTGTAACAATGCCAGCAGGAAATCTATAACCCTGACTTTTCCCACCTCTTTGTTCTGATGCTCTAAGAATCCAAAATCATAGAGGAGGAGGTTTAAAATGAGATGAAATGACCTTATAGATCTAAAGGCAACTTGATGAGGCATTTCTTTCATGTTTGAGGCTCTTGTGCTAAGACACAGACATAATAAGGAGCTGAGGTTTGTAACAGAACTGCATTGAACTCTCCAGGTACCAGCCTTACCCTGGGTTATGGTTTTCCCAGGCAAGAAGTGGGATTGAAGAACCATCTCACATCTGAAGAGTTTGGAGCCAGATACCCGATACCTGAAAAAGCATATCTCTGAGTCTCAGGGCTGTTTTGTCTTACCTTCTGGAGTTTAATTTCTGGCTACTTTTAAAAGACCCTCCTATCTTATGTAAAGCCAAGAAGCAAAAAACATTTCCTGGAGTTAGACTCAAGTCTAAAATGCTTGATTATCATAATATATACATATGACAGAGTCAACGGTTGAAGAAAGTTGGCAGCCAACTTGATTCCAGTTTGATAGGGGACAATCCCTCAGTGACCCCAAGTTCTTCTTTGGATGTCCTTTGAGGTCCCTCTACATATGACATTCTATTTAAGCCTCACCGTTCACCTTGCTGGGGCTCCAGCCCTATTTGTTCAGGAAGGGATGTCACTGAGACAACAGAGCATCATTGTACGGTGTAGCCTCACCATGAACATGGGGGAGAGTAGAATTTTAATAAAGGGTTTCTGCTTATATCACTAGTTTTGTGAATTCTTGGTCAAAGAAAATGGTGAAGTACGTTTGGAAAGGCTACATCCTCTCCTAGAAATTCACAGTGCACGTACAGCCTGAGAAGCGTCACGGTAACGAGATGTGTTTCAACTTATCCAAGTCAGCCTTCCCCAAATGTTCAGGTCAGGGAACTTCTCAACCTCTCACATGCTGCCTGGTGCTCTAGGGAACTCACTGGTGTCCTATACCAAGGTAAGAGGAAACAACTGGCTTCTAGAACGATACTGCATTTACTGAGTCCCTTCCATAAGCCAAGGGTGTATGACCCATGTTATTCCAGGTGGTTTCATCCTTACAAGAACCTTCTGAGATAGATGTTAGTATCCCCACTTTATAGCTGTAAGAATTGAGGCTGAGAGAGAATAATTGATTAACTAGGTCCTACAGCAATTCTGGATTCAAGTCTATCTGATTTCAAAGCCTCTGAAGTTGTGCACAAAGCTGCCTCTCACACTACTGTATAGTCTCTATTTTTCAAGTGTTAGGGTCAAAGACATTGATATCTTATGATTTGATGGAAATACAGTTCTAGTTTCTTACACACTTAAAAAGATCAGTTCTTGGGCTTCCATGGTGGCACAGTGGTTAAGAATCCACCTGCCAATGAAGGGGACATGGGTTCGAGCCCTGGTCCGGGAAGATCCCACATGCCATGGAGCAACTAATCCTGTGCGCCACAACTACTGAGCGTGCGCTCTAGAGCCCACGAGCCACAACTACTGAGCCTGCGTGCCACAACTACTGAAGCCCAGGTGCCTAGAGCCCGTGCTCCGCAATAAGAGAAGCCACTGCAATGAGAAGCCCGCGCACCGCAACGAGAGAAAGCCCACGCGCAGCAACAAAGACCCAATGCAGCCCAAAATAAAAATAAAATAAATAAATAAATAAATAAATAAATAAATAAATAAATAAATAAATAAAGATCAGTTCTTCATTGGATGTATTTCTAATTAAATCCTATATACTAAGCTCTATACCCACATTGAGGGTATGTGTTCTCATCTGAGGTCAACCAGACTCAGACCCGGACCTGAAGCCGAGGTGCCAGAAGTGAGTGGTAAGCAGTCACACATCCTGTCTCTCCCGGCCATCTCCCAATTTCTAGTCTGCTTGGGTTCCTGCTTCGCCATCCTGTCCCTACTCCATCACTGCCAAGCAGTGAGACTTCTTGTCATGTGCTGCAGGTGCTACTGACAAGCAGTAAACAGAGATAAAAGTGACAATATTGACCACGAGGGTCAAGGTAGAAAACTTCATCTACGGAAGTGAGACAATTTCATTTTGTAAAATAAAAGCCATCCGTCTCACCCCCATCTCCCAATCAAGAATAGAGTGGTTCGGATAAGAGAATTAAATGACTGTGTTTTAAAAATGAATATTGCTGTAGTTTGACATGATACATTTTCTTTCCCCACAACAAAAGACTGCCTTAACTTGGCAACAGCAGAGTCATTTAGGCTGGAAATTTCATTTTTTCCCTGGCTAACTGGCCCATCAGAGATCCTTGAAAATCCTTTTACTTATTTAAAATAGAAGCCACAAAAATAACTCCACCTAATAAGTGGTGTAATAAATATGCCTAGTATATAGTCGTTGGCCCTTAGCATTGAATAAGCAGTACTTTAGTTAACTAAATACACATCCCCAAAGCAGGCTGGTTAAAATAGAAAGTTGGGTGACCTGAGATAAAATAACTTGTTAGGCTCACTACATATCAAAGATTTAAATGAGATGCCTCATATAAAATGTCGGTAGGAGTAAACCGAGACCCATTGATCCTCACAGCAGCCAAGGACTCAGACTCCTCCATCGAACCTGGTGTCCTAAGGAGTGAAGACAATTTGGTAGCAGTTCCCAGTGCCAAGAGCTACCCTCACACAGGACCAAAGAGCGCCAGGGTCTTGCGTGAATGTAGTCTATGGTCCTGGGGACGCAGTGTTGGGGGGGCCCTATGCCGCTGACCTTGACGGACTGTTTTGAAGTTGAAGGTCTGGAAGCCACCTGTCAATGCAGAAGAGTCGATAACGTCCACGCCGTAGTCACTCTGGCTCCGTCTGTAAAGCGTGATGCCGACGACCAGGACTGTGACAGCCACGACCGCAGCGCCCAAGCCTGAGTACAAAGCGATGTCGCTGGCATTCTCAATGCCTGAAAGACACAAGAGAAATCCTAAATGGCCAACATGGGCACAGGGCCAAAGACCCACCCCGGACCCAGAATGAAATGCTATCGGAATTTTGGGAGATACTGATCAGACGAAATGACAAATGTAGCTAGCTGCGAGTTGGACTCTCTTTCACACAATAATCGTGTTTCTAGAAGACCTTGTATAAATCAAAGGGATGCTAGTCAAATAACGTAACTGCATTCATGTAGCTCACCACATAATGGAATCTGGAACAGAATCAATTTTGCAAATAATATCATATTTTTCAAGGAAAAACAGGCAACTGCTTAATTTGCTTGTTTTTGGACGTCCTATTGCCCTGCCAAGTATTTTTTTATATTTTTGTTGGAAGACACGAGACCCACGTACAATGACAAAATACAGGTGAATTGCTCTGCTTGTCTATGACCTGGGGCGCATGCATTCACAGAGAGCGGTCTAGGGTGAGAGGGTAACGCATGGTCTATGAGTCGAGAGAGGAGACCAGAGCTCACAAGTATGAACTTGAGCTTTGGCACGTCACTCAGTTCATCAGAATAGTGACAGACATCAGGGTATTTACAATCATGAGTGACTTTCTATTGTGAGATATGAAAAGAGTTTGGTCCCAGGTGCTCTTATGTCCACGGTAAACGTTTTCTGGCACCAATTAAATGCTCGACTCTGATACTTTTTTTGTGGAAGAGGACTGGTCTCTAATAAGAGGGCACATGCTGTTGCTCCCATACCTCTCCTACTCCATCCTATTGAATGCATGGGCAAAGCAAAAATAAAAGCGTTAGTTTGAATTTAGATTGTGGGTGTCTCCCCATACCCCAAGGTAAGCTGTAGCTGCTTCCCAACCCTTTTGCTAGTTGTACACTGGGTGTGGTTCATTCCGGAAGAGATTCATAACAGCTACTGCAACTCAGCATGGCATTTACCCAAGACCACATAATCTTAAAAACGTGTAAAAATGGAAGGTGGCAAGTACTAACTACATAATTGATTTCCCTACAGATTATGCAGTAGGTATACTTAATAGGTCCAAAAGTAATTACTATGTCACCCCTTTTGGGCTTAGCAGATAAAATAAACCCATCATATATTTACCTTGTAATTGCACGGCACTTACTCTGCATTCACTGCACCCTAATATGGTACTTACGTTACCAACTGAGTAATACTAACCATACCAAGTCCATTTATTTTCAACAAAGTTAGTGGACTATAAAATAAGGTGCCACCATTAAAGAGGGAACAAGGAAATCAAGCAGAACCGGTTCAGTAATAGGGCGGTCAACACATAAAAATAATTCGTGAGGAGAAGAACACAGCCATCCCAAAGAACAGTACCTGAAAGGTCAGAGGATTATCAGACACTTTTCATAACCACAACAGCCTGGGAGGTATGGAGAAACAGGGTGTGATTTAGGCTTTAGTTCAACGTCATGATGGACCAAATGGGAGAGGGAGAGGGATGGGGCTTTGGTGGTGGTCTTCCCTAGACACCCAGAACCATGGGGATGATGACTGATACCAACGCCAAATGTCTACCTATGTCATGTGGGGAGAAAGGACGGCAGCTGTCACCCCACTTACAGTCTCGCCCTCCCTCTACTCAATTCAGTTCCTTGGAGGGAATCGTTAGAGCAGAGAGAGGACACAACACAACAGGTGCAGCAAGCCAGGGTACCAGGAGCAGTGAGAGAACTTTGGATTGGAACCAATTAGCCTTCCCCCACCCCTCCCCCTCCAGGTCCTTGGGCGCTGCTGACTGATGACACCACCATCTTAAAAGGTGTATCCGGGGAGCAGACACCTGCTCGGCAACGGAGCACACAGAGCAAGAGGCAGACAGTGTCCTGAATGCAGCTGCTCTCTTGCTGAGTTGGCGAAGTAGACACAAAGGCATCTTTAGCTTCCCAGGTACTAAAATAGGACCAGGAGCCAGAGGATGACCAGGGTGAAATTACTTCTGCTGAAAATGGACATCACTGGACACGAAATCCTGAAACAAAACTAAGTAGCAGGAACAAGCTGTCTTTGTTCCCCTGGATTCCTATCTTGTTCTTTATGTGTCCACCCTCTTGCTACCTAAGGAACCAGAATTCTCTGCCCTCCAGATACAAGTCCTGTTTTAGGAAAGGACCCAAGTTATGCCTTCAGACGGAGGTATGGATGTTGGATATAGCTCATTGTGTTTCCTCTTCCAGGAATATGTGCAGAATGTATTTGACTTAAGAGAATGAAATACTGAATTACAGAATTTTAAAAAATGAATATGGGGACTTTGGGGATAGGGTAGGGAAAGAAGGGAGAGAGGTTTGTTCGGAGAGCACTGCTTCCTTATGAGGCTCACCCTGGCACTTGGTGGGACAGTCTGATCTAAAAGCAGAAGTCCATGGACTCCTACAGAAAGATAAGCAAAGGGGGATTTATTTTACAGGAACAATCTGTCCGGGGAATTCGAAGGTTCAGGATCTAATAATTTCATTCAGTCAACATACACTTGTGGAGGCTCAGCCATGCAGCGGAAATGATACAGGGGTGAATTAACATGTGGTCCATATTCTCAGTTGTTTCTTGTTTAAAACTGGTAAAAGACAAGGTGGTGATGGGATCCTGGTACCCAGGTGCAGCTACAGAGGTAGACACAAGTCCTCAAAGCCACGTGTGTGCGTCTCAAGAGATGTAACCAGTCATCCTCATAGCTCAAATTCTTCTAAAGTTGGGTCACCCTGCTTCTTTTTCCTCTTTTTTTTTCTCTTCTCTATTTATCTGCTTTTACTTCACCTCATTCTTTCTTCTTTTCTTTTCCCCCTGTGCCCCACCATTTTCTAATCTTATTTCTCCAGGACAGTAGAGTGGGTTTCCCTATAAGGGTTCCTGTGTGCTCCCAAACGTAATTGATTCCCTTTTCATGTGTGTGCAGGACAGGCCCCAGGAGAACCTGAGGTTTAGTTCCATGTTTTTCACCAGTTTCATAGGAGAAGGGGAAGGCTGGGTGTAGGTGTCTGTGAGCACATGGGCATTTGGAGGGGTGCCACTGCAGAATCACCCCCAAGAGTGAGTGCGTGCGCGTACGTGTGCACATGAGCACACACTCAGCTCTCGTCAGAACATCAGAAGCCACTGCTGCTCCTTCCCAGGGGAGCTGCTCCAGTCACATGCCCACAAGGTGCAGGCTCTTCCCAGGACTGGAGAGCTTTCTCTACGTCCAGCCCTGCACTCCTGCGCTCCACACTGCCTACACCCCAGATTCAACAGTCATTAACCTACCGGCTAGGTGGACCTCTGCTAGCGAAAAGCCCCATTCACCTTTCAGATTATAATGACGGGTCATTGCCCTATACCCCCCATACCACTAGGCATCTAGGCCCTACCCATCTCTATCTACCCATCTGTCAGGTGCCAGCGCAGGGCCTCATCCTCCAAGAAAGTGACTCTGTCCTGGCCAATCCAGCCAACCCTTCCAACCCATAGTTTTCTAAACTCTTCTATCACTTACGGTTCCTAGAACTCTTTTTGCATCTTCTGATGGTTAATGATCTGACTGCCAGCGCATTCTGTATAACTGCTTTAAGTTCTTCACAAGCAGTTCTATCTCTATCATTTCCCACAGAAATGTGTGTTGAATCATTGTGCGACTGTTTGTTGATCGTTTGCCTGGTCTCAGACTGCGGGAAGAGAAGTAGGAAAGAAATCCCGGTCTGAGGTTGATTGTAGAAGCCCTGCCCCAGAGGCCCTCTTTTTCCTTTACATCCACACACATACATGTCTATACCTACACGTACGTGTCTATACCTGTCTGCTCGCTCTCACACTCAGGTGGTGCTGGTTTGTTTCCTCCAAGTGATTTTGAACAAAAGCCTTGATACCCCCTGACTGATCAGGCTATTCTGCCTTTTGTGGGCATAGGGTACTTTTCTCTGAATTTCTGTTTACCTATCAACGTGTGATTGATGTCTTTCCTGTGTCTTCATCCCTATTTTCCTCTCTCCAAGAGTTGCGAAAGTTTTAGGCCCAGCTCAGAAGGAGCCAACATGTGGTAGAAAAACTTGTGTGTAATCTATAGGCTATAAAGAAAATAAAAAGAAAAAAACAAGGACTGGGAAATCTCATATTCCAAATTAGTCAGAAACTACAGAGGAATCTGTTCATTGCTGGAAGGAGTGTGAAGCATCTACAGAGAAAGGCTAGAAAGATTAATAGCTGGAAACTAGGGCCCTGGAAAGGAAATGTGTACGGGTTCATTTGGCCTGGAGAAAGGACTAGAAAGTGGCTTGTGCAGGGGCTCTTTCACGCATAAAGTGTGAAGAGGCCACAGTAGGTGCCCAGTGAACCTTCATTTACGATGAAGCTAGTAACGAGCTCTCCACCAGCTCTAACAAGGGCTGAAAAGGAGGACATGGCCTTTTGTTATAGCACTTGGGACTCTGCTTAGATATTAAAATGACCTTTTCTACAAGGAGGGCTGTTTAAAAAAAGCCACACTGTACTTCTGAGGGAGCTTATGAAATCTCCTTTCAGAGGCTCTCAAAACCGGTGTGACTTGACCGTAGTCTGCGGTTATTTCATTTTTGGGCAAAGTTGGCGAGAAAGGCTAAGTGACCTTTCAAAGCCCCTTCGAACTTCAGAGTTCAAGGACTGGGTATGAGCAAGTTCCTGTCTTCATGAATTATAATCACGCCTAGTCATGCACAGTAACTTATGTCCCCAAAGGAATAAAGCAAAGGGCTATTTACTTAGATTGCCTTCCACTCTCCACAGGACTCTCACTGGAAAGACATACTAATGCCACTTACTTATGGAAATTTAGCTCAGTTCCCGTGTTATGAGGTTAACTACATATCAGATTAGAATCTATTTTACAGGATTAGATAGGTACATCAAATGAACAAAGGAGCACAACAAAGTGCCTTTCAAAACATATAGTTAGGGAGTTTGGGACTGACATGTACACACTGCTATATTTAAAATGGATAACCAACAATGACCTACTGTATAGTCCAGGGAACTCTGCTCAATATTCTGTAACAACCTAAATGGGAAAAGAATTTGAAAAAGAATAGATCCATGTATATGTATAAGTGAATCACTTTGCTGTACACCTGAAACTATCACAACATTGTTAATCAACTATATTCCAATGTAAAATAAAAAGTTTAAAAAAATATGCTAGGGCTTCCCTGGTGGTGCAGTGGTTGAGAGTCCGCCTGCCGATGCAGGGGACACGGGTTCGTGCCCCGGTCTGGGAAGATCCCATGTGCCGCGGAGCGGCTGGGCCCGTGAGCCATGGCCGCTGAGCCTGTGCTCCGCAGCGGGAGAGGCCACAACAGTGACAGGCCCGCCCGCGTATGGCAAAAAAAAAATAAAATAAAATAAAAAAATGCTATTCTGTTTTATCTCATTAGGTATTATAAAATGACCACTGCTCCCGTTTCAGGGAAAAAAAAAAACTCAGCAACTTGAATTGGAATATATGTGAGGCAGTGAATTACTAAGGAATTAACACAATAAATATTTACAAAGAGAGGGCTGAGAGAGGCAAAATAAATAGGAGGCTAAAGAACCAGCTGCTGTGCTGGGCTCCCAGGAAACAGCTATCTCTGGACCAGTCCCTCCTCATCCCAGCACAGGCAGTGCTATGTAGATACAGAGTGATGTACCCAAGTATTTAATTGCACGCGGAAATATAACAGAAGTTATTGTTTGAGTTGTTTATACTTGCTGTCATTGAGAAGCAACATTTTTTTCTTTAACACATCAGAAAATAGCTTTTAGATGGTCAGCTACGGTCAACCATGGTAAGCAATTCTGATTATATCTGCATTGCTTGGACTCTCAAAATCCCGTCACCAATCAGCATCTCGCTTTTCCAACGTGCCATCCTCCAAAACCTCGTTATTACTGTCATTAATAACAACAGCAGCACATTCTTAAATAGCACTTACTATGTGCAAGGCACTGTTCTACTACTTTACACTTATTAACTCATTTTAATCCAACAACCTTGTAAAAATGTGCCCATTTAAATGTGTAAACTGAGGCCAGAAAATCACTTGCCTTGCCCAAAGCCTCAAGATTGGTAAGTAGCAGAGTTGGGATTCAATCCAAGGCAGTTGGCTCCAGAATCAATTCTCTGGCTCATTCTCTATCCAGCTGTTAACCTCTGTCCTGGTCACACTGCCTGATACTGAAACCGTGTACCAGCCCCTGTGTCCCTGTCTTCTGAAGTAAAAGTTTGACTCCAAAGTTAATGATTGGGAAATGTTAAGATGTAGAAATAAAGAATAGCTGTTGGGCTGGGGAACTGGTAACAATTTAGACGATAATTCTGCCACATAGCAGAACTTGCCTGAAAGATACAGATAAAGGCCTGACACACATTCCTAAATGGCTTTTATAGGAAGTAGACCGCCACCAGGTGAAGACTGCTGCCCACAAGAACACAGACCCTAGACCAGTTGGAACCAGAAGGTTGACGATGCTCACTCCCAATTACCTCACCACCCGCCAATCAGAAGAACGTCCACAAGCTGATCCCTCCCTGCTCCTTGAACCATTACTATAAAACTCCTCACTGCCCCCTCAGAGCGGGACACACAGGCTTGAGGGCATTAGCCCGTTGTGGTCCCCTTTGCCTGGCAAAGCAAAAAAGCTCGCTCTTTCTATTTCATCCCAAACTCTGTCTCTGAGATTTCATCTGGCACCAGTGTACAGAGGCCGAATTTCGGCAACAATACCTCTTGCTGGCAAGGGTAACCCAGTAAAGGAGCACTAAGCTTGTGCTTGCTTCTCTGAGGGCTACAGGTGTGATCACATTCTCATCCTCACAACCAAATCTATTTGAGGTAGGTATTAAGTTTCCTCTTTCATGATGATGACTTAGGTGCAGATAAGATAGAGACTTGCTCGAGGCTTTGTCATGAGAAAATGGCAAAGGCAGCATTTGGACACCCATCTGTCTTCACTCCCAAATAGCTTAACCATTAGAGGGTGGCTCCCTGCACTTAGGTCAACTTGCCCCGCTGGAGAAACTCACCAACTAGACTGGTGGGTATCATCCAAAATTCGATGCTTTGCAAACTCACCGGGGCCTTCCTTCCAGCTGAGTAATTATTGTATTCATGTCCTATGACCAAATAACACTTTACATCAAAACAGTTACTCTGGGGCTTCCCTGGTGGCGCAGTGGTTAAGAGTCCGCCTGCCGATGCAGGGGACGCAGGTTCGTGCCCCGGTCTGGGAAGATCCCACATGCCGCGGAGCGGCTGGGCCCGTGAGCCATGGCCGCTGAGCCTGCGCGTCCGGAGCCTGTGCTCCGCAACGGGAGAGGCCACAGCAGTGAGAGGCCCGCGTACCGCATAAAAAAAAAAAAAAAGTTACTCTGAACTTTGTTTCCTTTCTTCAACACCCCTGCTTCTCACTGGCCCCTTTTCTAGTTGAAAAAACAGAGGCCCTCCTATGTGAGTTCCCTCCTCCATAACTCCGAATTCCTCTGCTTCTTCCTGCGTTTTTCCTTTCCTTTTCCCTGTTCCCTGAACAGCTGCTCCTCCTCTGTGTCAGGCCAGCTCCGATCCACCCTCTCCTGCGTCCGCGGGGGCCTGGCTTCATTCATTATTCCCTTTTGGCCTTGCATCTTTCAACTCTGCCTCCACACCTGAGCCTTGCCTTCTGCCTGCAAACACAGCCTGGTCTCCCTAATCACCTCCCCCCCAAATCCTTCTCCCGACTCTCTAATAAACCTTGCAAAGATGCCGTATCTTTTCACATCCACGAAATCCTTAGCTCTTTGTTGAAAAGAACTTAGAGCATTTGTTTTTAACATTAAACCTTTCATGATCCATGTTCCGTAATTTCCCTAACCAGTTAACCTCTGTCCTGCTGAAACAAAAGAATAAATAGAATACATGCATATGATGAGAAAATGTTTTAGGAACTATAAAAAGTTACACTACACCAAGAGAAAATCTATCCTCCAACTAAGCCAGACAGAGAAAGACATATAATACCATATGATGTCGCTTATATGTGGAATCTAAAAAAAGAAAAAAAAAAAAGGATACAAATGAACTTATATACCAAAGAGAAGTAAACCCACAGACATAGAAAACAAATTTATGGTTACCAAACGGGGAGGTGGAGGAGGGATAAATTAGCAGTTTGGGATTAACACATACACACGACCACATATAAAACAGATAACCAACAAGGACCTACTGTAGCACAGGGAACTCTACTCAATATTTTGTAATAACCTATAAGGGAAAGGAATATGAATAAAACCCGATATATATGTATATATAACTGAATCACTTTGCTAGCCACCTGAAATTAACACAACATTGTAAATGAACTATACTCGAATAAAAAAATAAAATTGAAAAAAATAAAAGTAACCACTCTTGATAATATCTTTGAGATCTTTCAGGAAAAAAAAAAGTAAAAATTTTTTTAACCATTTTTACTCTAAAAATTCTATTATCCTTATATTTCTATATTTCCTTTCCTGTATGTTGCTCTTTTTCCCCACCATGTACAGTATCTTGTAGATCTTTCCTCTATCAGAACCTACAGACCTGCTTCACTTCTTTTTACAGGTGCCTAAGCCCATTGCCAGGCTGTATAATGATGTAACTCGTTCACTATTTCTGTCTTATTCGGTTGTTCTCTTACCCTTTTAAAGTCTGGCTCTTGCGCAAACCACTGTTCCCTCTTGAAGACTGGTCTCAACCACTCCATTAATAGTCATGTTCTTTTTCTTATTCTTTTCCACTGCTCTGCAGTAGAAACACAAGAATAGCCAACCCTCCCTCTAGGGGAAAGAAAAAGTCCCTTCAATTTGATTCTCCTAACTTCTCTTTTCTTATTGTTTAGGAACTACCCTTCCTTCTCAAACTTCTATAAAAGATCTTTAAAGCTCAGTTCTTGGCCCCTTTTGCTCATCTAATTGGATCATCACTCACACGCAGACAGCACTAACTATTCCTCTGATGACAAACAGTCTCAAACCAAGAACTCCTGCCTCATCGCGTATGTGAAGACCTCATCCAACATTTCCTCCTGCTTGATGGATAAAACCATCATGCAACTATGTGTTGCGCTAACATCTCAAATTTGTCATCTGATTCATAAATTCACCATTCTTATCTCTTCAAATACTTTCTTTTCTTGAATTCCCTTTCTCTAGTATGACATCACCAGAGACCAGGCTTGAGACTGAGAGTCATCTTTCCTCTTCTTTCCAGCGACCCCTTCCCCAGACCCCTGACACGCCTTACTGATTGGATCCCCAGTGCCTCTCACATCTCCGTTTCAACAGGAGGCACCCACATTGCAGTCTCATCTTACCTGGTACCGAGGCCCCAGTCTTTGTTCACTCTGAACCACTGTACCCATGGATTACTCTCTCCAAACAAGGTTCGGGCACTGCTACTCCACTACCTTTCAATAACTCTCTAGTAGGTGTTGAGTTCACTCCAACAGGGACTTTCCTTACAGCTCAAGACACTTGCTGATCTGCCCCATTCTATTTTTCAACTGCTTTTGCCCATTTCTCATCCATAGGGACCCTACTCTTTGGCTAAATCTGACTACAGGCATAACTCAAAGATATTATGGGTTCAGTTCCAGACCACTACAATAAAGCAAATATCATAATAAAGTGAGTCACACAAATTGTTTGGTTTTCCAGTTAAAAGTTATGTTTACACTATACTGTAGTCTGTTAAGCATGCAACAGTATTATGTCTAAACAAAACAATGGATATACCTTAACTAGAAAATACTTTATTGCTAAAACATGGTAGCCATCATCTGACAACACAAGGTGGCCACAAACCTTCAATTTGTAAAAAGAAAAAAAAAGCAGTATCTGCGAAGCTCAAGAAAGCAAAACACAATAAAATGAGGTGTGCCCATATCCATTTTGTTCAAGTAGAACTTGTACTTCAGTAGACTTCTTTTTGTTCAGACTTTTTGCTTTTACTGAAAGGCTCTCTCCTCTAATATTTGTTTTAATTCTAACCATTCTTCCAAGATCGACAGTAAAGATAATCTATTCTATAAAAAATATTTCTTTTAATGAATGAATGAATGAATGAATGAATTTATTTATTTTTGGCTGTGTTGGGACTTCGTTGCCGCACGTGGGCTTTCTCTAGTTGCAGCAAGTAGTGGCTACTTTTTGTTGCGGTGCACGGGCTTCTCGTTGCAGTGGCTTCTCTTATCGAGGAGCACGGGCTCTAGGCGCACGGGCTTCAGTAGTTGTGGCATGCAGGCTTCAGTAGTTGTGGCTTGCGGGCTCTAGAGTGCAGGCTCAGTAGTTGTGGCACACGGGCTTAGTTGCTCCGCGGCATGTGGGACCTTCCTGGACCAGGGCTTGAACCCGTGTCCCCTGCATTGGCAGGCGGATTCTTAAGCACTGTGCCACCAGGGAAGCCCAAAAAATATTTCTTGATAATGCACATTCACATGTTTTATTCTTCCTTCTGAGTAAAGTTGCCAGATCAAGCAAATACAAATATGACATAGTTAAATTTGAATTTTAGATCAAGAATGAATAACTTTAGTACAAGTATTTCTCATGTCATATTTGGGACATGCTTATGCTAAAATGTATTCACTGTTGATCTGAAATTCAAATATAACTAAGGGTTCTGTATTTTATCTGGTAAGTCTACCTTCAGACTGCCAAAAGAACTGTGTTTTTTCCCGTCAGGTACAGAGACCAAGGTAAAATGAGAGATAGAGTCAAAAAGCAGGATTTGAACTCCAGTCCTTGAGAAAATGACTTCACTTTCATTTTCTATTCTGGAAATTAAAGATATAAACTCTAACTTTGAATATACTAACACGTGGAAAGATGGGGCCTGTGAATTCACATTTTTAGCGAGTACCCTGGGTTACTCTGATGCTGATGAACATATTGGTCCATCACTTATTCACTGTGTCTGTGCTTAGTTCCGAAGTATTTAATGAACGAAATCCCATCATGTCCAGTAAGGTTATATTCTTGAAAATGGTAATAAGAAAAGGTATACACTTACAATGGAATAAAAATTAGGTAATAAAAAGATTGAAAGTAGTAAGAAAAGTATAAATGTTGCACATATGCGTGGGTTGAATTGATTCACAGTAGGAATGATTCTGAAGGACAAAACAAGTCATGCAATTTGTGGGAAGTGCTATGTTTATGTAATGGAAAATAATCAGCAGGAGATGAAGAAAAATGCTGGGTAAAACAGAAAAAAAATGTGTTTTACATCATGGCTAGAAGATTAGCATTGATGCCAGTTGCCTCATGTTAGTTTAGAAGAACTTAGAAGTCTATTGAGAACTTAAAGATGTTATGGTTCAAAGTCGCAGATCGTTCTATGGGTTCAAGGTACCATTCAGGTCCACACAGCCTGAAAGAGAATGGTCCAAATTGCCAGTGCAGACTGCGCATCTTCTGAGGAGTTCCCTAACCCTATGAAGATCATAAAGAATGTGTATTCCCAGAATCTACATTATTCCACTATGGATGAAAGCAGTGTACTTGGGGAAAAGATGTAGAATGGAGTGTCAGTAAGGAGACGAGAAATACCTAATTTTCAGACTGTAAGGACACATTTGGGTCATTCTTTGATAGAAATGATTCTGGGAAGCATCCAGCTTGGACTTTAACCTAGCACCTGGCACAGAATAGATGATTATTAAGAACTATGTCCTTACCTCCCCCTCGTCTCAAATCCTTTATTATCTTCTACCTTGAAGTTGTGGGGAAGAAGCCTTTCTTACTGTTTCCTTCACACTTCATTGGGCCAGGACTATTTATATAGAATAATTGTGCAATAAATATCTACTACATGAATGAGTTAAAATAAATATAAAGAAGCAAAGTCTTTATTTTCACCTTAACAATAAAAGGCTCCGTGCAGAGTTAGCAGGAAGATGTAAGACCATAATAACAAGTATGAATTGAACATCTAATACATACTAGGCACAGTGGTAAATGCCACAAGCATAAGGGTGAACAAGATCCTATACCATCTACCAGATGGCAGGAATTATGTCTAGCAGAGGGGGAATCCAGCCTGGGATTAAGGCAATGAACATATGGTGTAGAAATAGGGAAACTGCTTGATACTGAGCCAATTACAGGAGTAACTAACTCAGACGTGGGGGCTGTGGGGAAGATGGTGACTGCTTTGCAGAAGTGAGACCCAAGCCAAAACCTGGAGGAAGGATAAATTCAACAGGTTAAGATTAGGGGGAGAGAAAGTTTTCTGGCAGAAGTAACAGAACGTATAAGGAACTTTATGCCAATATGGGCCCAGGGTATTCAGACAACTAAGAAGCTTTGTTTGGCTGAAGAATATGAGAAACGGTGAGAGGGTAGGAAGGAAAATACCTAATGATTCAGCTGCTTGAGAGAAGCTGATACGCTTAAGAAAAGCCATCTGAATGCTCAACATCTTTACTCATTAGAGAAATGCAAATCAAAACTACAATGAGATATCATCTCACACCAGTCAGAATGGCCATCATCAAAAAATCTAGAAACAATAAATGCTGGAGAGGGTGTGGAAAAAAGGGAACACTCTTGCACTGCTGGTGGGAATGTGAATTGGTACAGCCACTATGGAGAACGGTATGGAGGTTCCTTAAAAAACTACAAATAGAACTACCATATGACCCAGCAATCCCACTACTGGGCATATACCTTGAGAAAACCATAATTCAAAAAGAGTCATGTACCAAAATGTTCACTGCAGCACTATTTACAATAGCCAGGACATGGAACCAACCTAAATGTCCATCAACAGATGAATGGGTAAAGAAGATGTGGCACATATATACAATGGAATATTACTCAGCCATAAAAAGAAATGAAATTGAGCTATTTGTAATGAGGTGGATGGACCTAGAGTCTGTCATACAGAGTGAAGTAAGTCAGAAAGAGAAAGACAAATACTGTATGCTGACACATATATATGGAATTTAAGAAAAAAAAATGTCATGAAGAACATAGGGGTAAGACAGGAATAAAGACACAGACCTACTAGAGAATGGACTTGAGGATATGGGGAGGGGGAAGGGTAAGCTGTGACAAAGTGAAAGAGCGGCATGGACATATATACACTACCAAACGTAAGGTAGATAGCTAGTGGGAAGCAGCCGCATAGCACAGGGAGATCAGCTCGGTGCTTTGTGACTGCCTGGAGGGGTGGGATAGGGAGGGTGGGAGGGAGACGCAAAAGGGAGGGGATATGGGAACATATGTATATGTATAACTGATTAAATTTGTTATAAAGCAAAAAATAAAAAAAATAAAAAAATAAAAGAAAAGCCATCTGAGACCAGATCACAATCATTAAGTACTTTGGACTTTATCTTAAAAATAATGGTCAGCTAATGAAAAGGTTTAAACACAGAGGTCATGTGACCAGAACTGATGTTTTCAAAAGATCAGATAAACTGATGTCAGCCAAGATTGGATATAGGAAGCAATGGTAGAAATCCTGGTTAGGAAGAAAGATGGCCTGAACTTTAAAACATTTTTGTCTGGGACAGCCTTTTCTTTTCACTTGGTTTTTCTCTTACTACAACTGGCTGTTACTTTTCTGTCTCCTCTGCAGTGAGGAGACCTTCTCTACATCTGAATGGTAGAAAGCAGTGATTTCTGACCTTCTGCAGTGACTTCTGACCGTCTCTACGTCTAAATGTTGATGTCCTCCAGCGCTGAGTCCTCAGATACCTTCTCTATTCACACTTATTATCCGGTGATCTCATTCAACCTAATGGCTTTAAACATCATCTGGACAGGGACAAGCCCCAGATTTATGTCACCAGCTAGGACTCTCCTCTGACCTCCAGACTCATATATTCAGCTGCCTGTTTAACCTCTCCATTTAGATGTTTAAGAAGTATCTCAAATCTAGCATTTATAACACTGAACTCTTTGGTCTCCCTCTAGATGTACTAAACCAAGTTCTCCCCAGATCAGTAATGGCAAGTCCATCCTTCTAGTTGCGTAGCCCAAATTCTGGAATCATCCCTAATGCTTTTCCTTCTCTCAAACTCTATATCCAATCCATTGGCAAATCCTTTGGACTCTGCCTTCAAAAGATATCCATAACGGATTATGGCCCGTTTCTACAATTTCCAATGCATTCTGTCTGGCCCAAGCCACCATCATCTTGAATCTAGGTTATTAGAATAGCCTGGGTATTGTAACAGCCTAGATTATTTTAATAGATTATTGTTACAATAGATCATTGTAACAGATTTTCTTGCTTCTGCTCTGGTTCCCTGTATGTTTACACTCAACACAGCAGGTAGAGTTTATCCTTGAAAATATTAGGTCATATCACTAGGAACAAACACCCTCAATGGCTTTCCATCTCGCTCACATGAAAGGTCAAAGTCGTTACGATGGCCTATGATACACTTGGCAGTGTTTCCCTGTGCCCCACTTCTTTGACCTGAGCTATTACGACTCTTCCCTTTGCAGCTTTGCTCCAGATACCTGCCCTCATTGTTCCTCGGATACAACAAGCACCTGCCACACAGCCTCGGCATCCTGCTGTTCCCTTGGCCTGGAATGTTCTCCTCTCAGGTATCTAGAATGTTCGTCCTTGTTTTTTTTCAGGTCTCTTCTTTTTTTTTTTTTTTTTTTTTTTTTGCTGTACGCGGGCCTCTCACTGCTGTGGCCTCTCCCGTTGCGGAGCACAGGCTCCGGACACACAGGCTCCGCGGCCATGGCTCGCGGGCCCAGCCGCTCCGCGGCATGTGGGATCTTCCGGGATCGGGGCACGAACCCATGTCCCCTGCATCGGCAGGCGGACTCTCAACCACTGCGCCACCAGGGAAGCCCTCAGGTCTCTTCTTAAATGGAATTTTATTACAGAGACCTTCTCTGAACACCTTATACAAAAAAGCAACACGCCCTGCATCCCCGCCTGAGCCCCTCATCCTGCTTTATTCCTCTTCACAACATGTCACCACTTCCACAGCACTGAGCACTCTTATTTTCTGGTTTGTTTTTTCCATCTCCCCTCACTGTAAGCTTTGTGGGAGCAGAAACTGTTATCTGTCTGGCTTAAGTGTTGATTCTCCACCACCTAGAACATGTCCTAGCCCATGGGAAGCACTTGATGAATAGCTGCTGAATGAATGGAGGGATGGATACGCAAGAGGGAAAATGGAGAGAGTCAGTGAACTTGATCTATGTAGGTGGCAGAATGGTTAGATGGTAGTGATTCATTGGGTACTGAGCTGGAGAAGGGAGAGGAAAAAGACAGGGGTCTAGGAGGCTGTCCAAGTGTGGGACCCAGCTGAGTTAAAGGCATAGTATTCACTGAACTAGAGAAGATGGGAAGAGGCCTGGGTTAGAAACAGGGACAGAAAAGGACACATTCAACTTTGAAAAAGCTGAGATTCAGGTTATTGGGAGACATTCAACTGGCAAAGTCCTGGAGGTAACTGACTCCAGAACGATTAATGGGATTCGTGTGTAGCGTGCGTTTCTACTAGTCACAAAACAACTACGTGGAAAGGAGATGGAGAAAGAATATGTTCTGAGTTATTTTCTAGGGGGAAGCTGAATCCTTTTCATCCCTAAGGCGAACTTACTGAAGCAGTCGCTCCTTGGGGGCTCACAGCCCCTCAGACAGCCTCATCCCCAAGCCTCCAGGAGTCTGTCTGCACATGACCATCCATCTTTCAGCCTGACTCTGGGGGTACGTGTTTGCCATTCAGAACCTACTATATTTTACTGCACTTCCTGACATTGTTACACAACATTTATTGAAAGCATTTGCTGGTAATGAAGTTTCTATTAACTATGATTAAATCTCCTAAAACACCTGAAGATAATTTAAGATGCGCAGAAGCAGAAAATGAAACATTCGGTTTAGTACATTAGGAAACGTAATTGATTAAATTATCTCATTTACAATAAGTGCTTTCAGGAGCGATGCTGTGCACATATTTCCTCCCGTTTGTCATTAAGATTTGCCAACAGGCATCTTAAGACTTCACTTTCTTTTCACACCTCCCCGCAACTCAAAGCCGGATCCTCAGCCCGCCTCACACGGATCTGCCCGGGAGGCTCCAAGGGATGGTTTCCATCCAACCAGCCTGGCGGAGAATCATGTGCACGGCTATATATAGGAACAGGTTGTTTCTCAATTATCTTCATAATTGACTTTGATTTTGCATCAGTGATGATTCATGGAACCTTCAGCGAAGCCCCTCTCTTTCAACCGCAGCCCGCCTTCATATAATGCACTCCTAACCGTGCAGCCTCCAGAACCCGGATCCGATGCCTCTGGGAGCCTTTTGCAATCACATTGATTCTGTTAAGGTTTTATTTTTAGGAAATCACAAATTAAAACAGTTTAAGTGATTCCGTGGCAGTATCCAGCAATTAAGCATGGTGTGGAGGAGCGAGAACCCCAAGCAAAACCTCATTCACGAGTCCCCGAGGACCAGAACTAGCTACTGTGGGGCTTATGGCTGGAATGTACCCAAATTTGTACCCAAATTAGAATGGCACAGGACTCACAAACTAAGCGTGAAATTAATTTTCAAAAATTAGGGCTTCCGTGGTGGCGCAGTGGTTGAGAGTCCGCCTGCCGATGCAGGGGACACGGGTTCGTGCCCCGATCCCGGAGGATCCCACGTGCCGCGGAGCGGCTGGGCCCGCGAGCCATGGCCGCGGAGCCTGTGTGTCCGGAGCCTGTGCTCCGCAACGGGAGAGGCCACAGCAGTGAGAGGCCCGCGTACAGCAAAAAAAAAAAAAAAAAAAAAAAATCACACATGCATTTCTGAGGAACTCTCCCATTGGCTGCCACATGGATACCCATAATCTTGCTTGGGCGGCACACAGGGGCCAGTGGATCGTGAGGGCTCTGTGACCAGGAAGCCCTGGGGGACCACTTACTCCAGCAGTCCCTCTGAGGCCTTGGCCCAGACACAAGCCGAACACTCAGTGCCCCCTTTTCTCCTCCACCCTCACATGCGTGCGCACGCGCACACCCCCCAATCAGGCTTCCCCACCTTCAGTCTTCCCATGAGTTCCAAATCCAGCATGCATGACTCCGGAGGGCCACTGCCTAAGTCCCAATAACGTCTTTATGGGCAGCAGACAGCAGGGAAAACAAGAAGGTTTGTTTTTGTTGTTCTGTAAAGTTCTCAGGCTCCATGGCATCTTTCTATCTCAAGCCTGCCTGAAGCAACATCTGAAGTATGAACATCACAGCTTTACTGCATCTTTCCCTCATGTCACCTGACCCCATCCCAAGGCACCGATTTCTGTCTATCTTCACAGGGTCTTAATTCTTTCAAAGAAGGTGGCTAATCGAAGCTGTTAACTCTCCCATGCTATTTGAATTTTAATACCCTAGGATTAAAAGATCAAAAGCCATTCATTTTCGACCAAAATAGGAGATACTGGTCAAGAACGTCTTTCACAAGCTTTACAAACCAAACTGGCTAGGGAGCTGTCTCCTTCTACCATTGCTAAGAGCTGCAATGCTGATGCTCTTCTATATGGACTCTGACATCTATATGATGCCCTAGTATCTTTACACATTTCTGAGAATCATTGCGGAAACACATTAAAATGTAGATTCTCAGGAGCTGCCCCTGCACTGGGTGTTCAAATTAATTTGTTCTATTCTGAGGGGGGGCATATTTAACAAGCTCCCACCATAACCCAAGATTCTGATGCATGTGGTCGCTTATCTAAGTTTCGAGAACTATTTTTCTAAGAAAAATAGTTCTCAATCCAAGCTACACTTTGAAATCACCTGAGGAGCTTTTCATACTAGGGATTCCTGTGTTCTAAATCCCCTCTTCCCATTTTGATTTCACTGGGGTACAGCCTGGGAATTGGGATTTATAAACGGCCTCCAGTGGCCCTCAATTTCAGCCAGGGCTGAGCACCCTGGGGTTGAATGCCGAGCTGCCAATCATTCAAGCTGTGCTCTGTTCTCCAAATCTACTGGATGCATAAGATGGAGAGAATGCAAAGGCCTCTCCAGGAAGCAAGCCAGTGGACAGAGACCTCGAGCCAGCACCCACCCACCAGGTTCAATTCCTGGCCTTTTCACTGTGGAATACTGGTTCTTAGTCTACCCAGTTGCCATGGATCTCAGGGTTCTTCTCTTAGGCGACCCCTGCCCCCTCCTAGGTGGAGAGTCTTGTAATCAGGCTATTGCCCAAGGCTGCTCTCATGAAAGCCTGTACTGACAAATAGTTATTAATTTTAATGAGCTAAATCTCCTCAGAAATAAGAGTCCTAGATGACATTTGCAGATAAATGGACTGCTCTCAGCAGGCAGAATCAAGAGGAGAGATTTACTTTTACTCTGAAGGAGGGGAGGGGGTGTGCATATTTCTGTTCCATTTAAACCTCTGATATGTGACTCCAAACCCAATGAGAAGAAGCCCCCCCCCCCCGAAAGCCCTGGATCTTTCGAAGGAACTTCAATTCTGTTTGGCTTCTGAACAAATACAACAGTAGAGTAGCAAATATGAGAATAAGTGATATTCACAAGAGGAAAAATAACAACTTACTTTGGGGTTTTATTTCATGAAGAGGTTTTTTATCTAAAAGAAAGAAAGAGAAAAAAAGAAAGTTGAATTTAATAATTTACACGGAGCAGATATATTTCCTATATCCCTTTACATCTACCTCTATAAAGGAAACATTTTCTCTCTTTCTGCAGACAATACGGATTATGTTATTCATATTTATCCTTTTCATTCTAATTTAAAAATTTTTTCTCTTTTGCAATATTTTTCTAGGATGACTGCTTCATTCCTTCAAAAAAAAAAATCCCTCAGGCTTACTAGTTTCTTTCTCTTGCATTTGTTAGATTCTTATCCGCATGATGAGAGCAGTGAGCTTGCCGCCTATCCCTTTTTTATATACAGCCAGAAGACTGCTCAGGTAAGGGATGCTATTTCACTATATATGATGATAGAAAAACGAACCATGAATAAATATTTAAAGGGATCCTGCATTGGTTTGCAGTTATCATGGTCTGGAGAGAATGTTCCAAACTCTGCTTTTTTTCCGTTCTCATTGGGTATAGGTGCTACAGTATTCTGAGCGTGTTGAAGGCTTATTTTTAAGAAATCACACTTTTTTGTTTCAGATCTTGATCATCTGTTAAAATGTGGATGATCTCTCTTAATGGAAAGGTGTCCTTTTTAATCATGCTATTGAGCAGGGCAGCAGTCAGATGAGATGGATACAGAGAAAAGACACTTGGTCTTTTCTAAAGCAAGTTAGACACTCTTATCCATTCTCTTCATGGCTGGCCATTCATCCACCATCCCCTGCCATCTTTCATCACCAAATATTTTGCAATCATCTTGCAAATCACTTGGAGACGTGGTGCCTATGGCTTGCTTTGTCTTACGCCACAGTCCCTCCACTCACCATTCCTCCTGCCCCTGGTCCCATCCCAGGCCAACACAACTCCACCACCATGTGGAAACCTGGAAAGACCAGGTCTGACACCATGTCAAATTCCAGAGGATTTGGGGGGTGCATCATCCCTCTTATTCGCGGGTGTAGATGGAACACAATCTGACTATAAGCACGGGGGCTGTTGCTAAGGATTCACAGACTCCCATAAGGCAGGGGACCTTGAAAAGTCACCTTGTGTAGCCTCCTTCCTCTCTTTGCCTGAAGGCGAGCCAAGCGGGGTGAGACACTGTCATTTTGGATTATATTTTTAACTGAATCAAATCTCGCACAGTACACATTTGAGAACTTCATAAATATTATCTGGCTGACTGCACCGTAACCCCTCCCAGGCAGACAGACACAGCTAGGTTCCGAATCCTTCATGGAATCTCTCTTACCCTAACCCACTCCTGCACTTAATACTGATTTTGACAGAAAACCCTTGCCGTGTGCTTTAGATACAACTCGTGTGTGTTTTGCCATCTGATTTGTGATGGAAGTAGCTTATAAAAGTTGTGTGTAAATCACACTTTTGCAAAAGGGCCACCATTGTTTTTTTTTACAACGAGGGGAAGTTAACAGGCAAAGGGTAATATCTGACAAATCTTTCTTTCAAAGAAATGCTCATAAAATATAATAATTTGTTCAAGTTGATATGATCATATTCAGATTCTTACACAGTCAGGTTTCTTAAAACCAAAACCTTGCATTTCCCTTACTGCACAGATTCAATGCCATACTAGTTTCCTTAGAGCAGGTGGTACCGCCCAAAGTCCAGATGCTAATGCACTGAAGAACTGGAACAAAACGACTTTGGTGGTTTTAACCTGACTTCAGTTTTTGCTTATTGCATGCTGTAAGCATTTGGCATGGGCAAAGCCATGCTGGCAGGCCAAGGCTAAGACATCTGAAAGTGATGCATTGCTAGGATGACACAAAGAGACATGCAGAACAGCTGTTTAGAACTCTGGCTGAGCTTAACAGTATTTTCTTCCTTCTAAACCACAGGAAGGAAGATTATGCCAGGTCGCAAAATGAAACTCCATTAAAAACAGGTGAGCTGTGTAACTACTCCTCAGAAAAATAAATTGAATATAGCCAAGATGTGAAAAAACTGGGGTAGTAGAGTTCTACCCGGTACAGGTCTGAAAAAAAGAAAGAGTGAATGGAGCTGAAAATCCCGGGGCTAAGGTCCCCAGAGAGAGGGCGGGGGACACATGGATGCACAGAGCAGCAGAGGAGGGCATCCTCCGCTCTGACCTGATGACACCCAGCTCAGGCGTCGTCATTACTGACAGCGGATTAGTACAGACTCTCAGGATCAGAAATGGATTTAAATCTTGGATTGTCTTCATTTATCTCTGTGACCTCAGTGTTCCCCACAGTAAAATGGGAGTAAGAATGTTCTTGAAGCTTGGTCCCAGGGGTTAAACATGATAACCATGAAGTCATGCAGCATCTGGCTAGCACATGTTCAGCCATCAATAAATAGCAGCTGATGAATAAAAACTTTACTATGTTATGAACATGATCATCATACTTGTTCAGAGGACAAAAATGACTCACGTGCTACGCGTGGAGACAAGGCACAGCTCCAAATCAGAAACCCTAGTGAATTTCAGGGGTCCTTGAACGGGAGTTAAGAAACATGTGCCTAGTCCTGTCCTCTGCTTGCTGACACCAAGGGCAAGTCGAAGCTTCCCTTTCCTGCCATGTAAAAAGCAGGGCAGGGACCAGAAGACCCCTGTGCTACCCTGCTTTCACTCCTATAAATCTTTAGAATAACTACCAAAGACATTCCACAGAAATCCACCTGAAAGGAATTCTGAAAGCAGAGTCCAAATTATTCAAAGGGCCACTCCTCTACCATCGCGTGTGTTATGCTGAGATCCAGCACGTGTGTTAGCCTGCATCTTCTCACAGAAAAGGCTGGAAGTCTCTGGTGCCCAAGAGCTTTAGTCCCCTGGCATTGGCATCAACATTGGGTTCTGCTGTATTTTGTGAAAAGCAGTATCTTGTCAGCAAGCTGCTCTCATAGACCATTTTTCCCAGCTTGAAATGTCTGATTAGAGACTGTTCGACCGTGAGCTCAAGAGAGGGCTACCACCAACCTCGCTGTGTTTTGTAAGAACGGCCCACCCACAGTTCATGTTCTTTTATTCTGTTTGCATAATCATTTTCTCACAAGGCTCAGGGCCATGCAGTCACTGGCCTTGGTCAACCAAATCCTCTCTGTTTTAATTTTACCTCTCTCCAAGGCCATGTTCAAATGGCCCCTTAGTAAATTAATCCATTAGGGCCATGGTTCTTCACATGGGCTGCATATTAAAATTACCCGGGGAGCTTTTTTTTAAAAAAAAAATAGCCATGCTTAGGCCCCTCTCCAAGAACTCCTAATTGGGGTTTGTGTTTTTGTGATTACTGAGGGCACCACCACTTCCTGGCAACAAATCTGGGGTTCTGTGTACACAACTCCAGTTCCTCTCTGCCTCCCAAGAGGTTTTGGGGTAGCTGGAGTGTACCGAAGGGCCCAGAAGGGTCTTGCAGGCAGAGAAATGTCATTCTGAGCCAGTGGCAGCTGAGCTGTAGTTTGGGAAAATCACAACAGTTTCCCCAGGGTCTAACTTATACACCAAGAGGTACCTTCTGGGTAAATAGAAATTGATGGTAATTATAACTCAGTCCTATAGTGATTTTGTGTCTTTACAGGCTAAAGATGTGCAAGTGTTTTTTAAATTTTATTTTTAGTAGTGTTTTAAATTGTGTTTTCTTTTAAAAATCATTTTTATTATTTACACTTATCATATCAGAAAAATACAGATAAGTGCAAAAAAAAAACCCATAATTCCACCACCAAGAGATAACCACTATTATGTTAAGTTACATATACAAGTCTAGGCTTTTTTCCTCTGTGATTTTATATATATACAAAATTACGTGCACACATATATGCTTATACATATATTAGCAGGAAACTACATGAAATTGACAGTAATTGATCACTTTTACCTACAAAAACATGGAATTGTCTTTTATATACTGTTTGGCAATCTGCTTTTGTCTCTTAGTGCTGTATTGCAAATATTGCTTTGTGTCTGCCGTGCGTGTGGTGAGTGTGTGCGTAGAGTTATACATATTTATATATTAGGCAAGGGAAGAGAAGGCGGGGAGAGAGAGACAGAGGCAGAGAGAGAGAGAGAGAGAGGGAGGGAGGGAGGGAGGGAGGGAGGGAGAGAGAAGGAGAGAGGGAGGGAGGGAGGGAGGGAGGGAGAGGGAGAGAGAGGACAATCTACCTTTTTACTTTTGGTGGTGATTCATTTCTTTTCCGCCTTTCTTTAAATCTTGGCTTCCTTTTTATATGGGATGCTCCCAAAGCATTTCCATTGTTCTTAGAAGCTATTTATGGCTGCATTCCTACCTTCCCACCCACCCACATCCAGCCTTATCCTTTCTCTGCCAGGGAACAAATGTGGCCAGATGCATGCAGCCCACACCCCACGGATCTGAGCAAGCCAGACTAAGGAGAGATGACACATGTAAGGCGAACGTGCTGACTACTACACTACAGAAACGTTGCACGATGACACGTGTGGATGGATGGATTCAACCTCCAACCTACAGACTGGGCAAGGGGCTGCCCTCAAAACCTGTGCCTTGTGATTATTTGAAATCGGCTTCTATGGGTTTTGGATACCACACATATGTTTCTTGAGACTCAGGCATCAAGCCACTCCGTGTGGACTAAATACCCACCAGGACAGTAGCCGGGACAGCTCTCTCCTGCCGGGCAGCAGTTGACACATGTCACTAGAGTTCATGATTGCCATTCTTTTCACTAAACCAGACACGTCCCATGTTTTCATCTCCAAAGACCATTTTGATTATTTCCTTCTTCATAGATCATACGCTTTGGAACCTTTTTCACCGCCCCCCCACCAAAAGATATGTCTTGAATTCAGTTTTATTTTAATTTACCCTCCACAGCCTTTGTAATCAGAAATTATTTAGGAGCTGATTCTGAAGTGTGTGGCAGATTCAGTCTTCTCTGCCCATTCTCTCTGGCTAGTTCCTTGTTTGCTGGAAGAATTCTCTAGCATCATTACATAGGAATCTACCATGATTCCACAGCCTCCACGTCATGGCCAATTTCTCTGTCTACCTTTATGGTCTTCTATTAACTGGTCCCACCACACCAAATGTGACTCAGTTTCCGCTGCACCTCAGCAAAAATCCATATTCTAGTCCGATCAATCCATGAACTCTCAGTGCTTTTGCCCAAGCTGTTGCCTCTCCAAGGACACCCTCCTCCCTCCAAGCCTCCTATATGAAAATGTCCTCTCTCCAATGCCTAGATCAATTTCTGATTCCTTCATGAAATCTTTGGTGATTACTACTCTGTTCGAAGAAATCTCTCCCTTCTCTAGACAGTTTATCTTACTTATACTCACTAAAATACTATGCAATTTCTTTCAAAATATATTCCTTTGAAAGTATTCATTTGATTTACTTTATACTTTTGTCATCACCGCTAGTTATGGGCTCCTAACATGATAATCATATTTAAATGATGAGCTCACAAATAATTGGCACTGTAACAGAGGATCGGGGCAAGAAAAACAGTAGCAGGAGAAGTGAAATGAAAAGCTATTTGCTTGATTTTTACTGATTGGGAGAAAAAAAGTTGAAGTTATTGATTATCAGTGTGTTTCATTTACTCAAGCTTTCCCTCTTCCCCCATAACCAGAAATAATCAAGAAGCAGTTTTACGCCCTCTGAATGCTCTCCAAAGCTGCAGGAAATCCCACGATCTGGTGGATCTGCTTTGTATTAGCACTGGCAGATAATTAGATAAACACGAGATCTGCTTTCACTGGCAGCACCGCCGTGATTGAACGTGTCAGGCAGACACTGAAGATGACAAGCAGGGATTCTATTCTGTTCTCCTATGGTTGGTGAGAGCTCACTAAGGCTGTAGGACATGCAGGAACGCAACCACCAGCTCTTGCAAAAACCATGAAATTCTTCCGGTGATGGAAAACACAGCACATCTCTCGTTTTTGACTCTTTTCAGTTGCTAATTTCTGCATTACGTTTTTCTTTCGGGTTCTTTTTTTTTTTTTTTTAAAGATCCTGCTCAGAAATGACTCTTCAGAGACCATATTTACCCCACATTACTGAGTTAATTCAATTGTTGCTTCCTCTCCCCGCTTCCCAGCCTGTATAGACCATAAGATCTACTGCCCCTTTTAAAATACACTCTGAGCAGAGTTTCCTGTGCTATACAGTAGGTTCTCGTTGGCTACCCATTTTAAATGTAGTGGTGTGTATATGTCAATCCCAAACTCCCAATTTACCCCTCCCCATGGGAAAAGAATTTGAAAAAGGATACATATGTATAACTGAATCACTTTTCTGTACACCTGAAACTAACACAACATTGTTAATCAACTATACTCCAATATAAAATAAAAATTTTTTAAATGCACTCTGAGCACATCCGTCCATGCAGGACAAGTACAGAGAACAGGAGGTTTTGAGAGATTCCTCCCAGGGTTTTCCAATTGGTTATGTCTGTTAGAGGAATCACTGGTTTCCTCAGAGATATCTGGGTAATTAGAGAAATTCCAGGACTGAATGGCAAAACCCCCCACCTGAATAAAAACCCGTAAGATCTGAGACGTACATCAGTAAATGAAGATCTTAGGGGTGGCTGGCAACTGGCTTTGCTGGGTAGGGGATGGGGTTACCTTTGTTTCAGATCTAAAAGATGTCCCCCTGTCACCCTGCATATTCATCATCCAAATGGTTAATTTTAGGTGTGACTGAACTAGAATATCTCCTCAAAGCTGGCTAAAAAACAAATATCTGACAGAACTGACATGCCAGAGGTATCATTAAATCTTATATGTATAGATGCATAAAATACATCTGCATGTATAAAATATGAAATTTATATACATACAGGTATATATGCACCTGTATATGACAGCTACATTTAAGATTTAAAATCATAATGATTTCAAGTTTTTATACTGAGATGAAGCTTAGAGATCACCCAGCACCCCATCTCCCCCCCAACTCCGTTTGATAGTTATGGACAGAAGGCAAGGGATGGTGAGAGATCTGTCAAGGTCACACGCTAGTAACAAAACAACTGAACTAAGACCTAGGACTCCTTACTCCTGGTTCAGAGCCCTTTTCCCTACCCCATGATCTCTTTCTAAATGATCACGACAATTTTCTATTCCATTGCACACTAACACTGTCCTCCCCCAAACACATGTATGCAAGGCCAGGGCTCTTAGGAGGATGCCGACACTTCTCTGGAGAAAGGACAGGGCCAGGGTTAAGGATAATGCATGTTGGTGATGTTCATATCACCTTCATTTTCTGGATCACATGTCTCAATGCTCTTGAAGACACACACGTATTTAATTTGTAACGTAAGGAGAAAAGGTAGAATCAAAACAAAGACGTTTCCTCCGTCTCTATTAATTCACTTTGTTCAGCACACCCCAGAGGGCACTGAATTCTTTACAGGAGTAGATTACTCTGTTTTCAATCACTTCCCTGATTGGGTTCTTGCCATTTCTTTTATGGCTGGTCCACTCTATGATCTCAGACATTAAATCTTTCTCTAATCCAGACTACTATTTCTTACCCAGGGTTTTGTTGAGTCCTGATTAAATATACTGCAGAGGCACGATCTGGAATACACAGAACTGCTGAAACGGGGAGAGTTTGTTTTATATGACAGCCTAAATTCTGGAAACTTCCTGACTCTGGATATCATTAGTTACTGGCCAAATCTATTAGATATCTTTTAAAAATACAAAAAATATGGAAAAATCACTAATTTGGGGATGTGGGAGTGTCAAATGATGGAAGTGTTGACATGTAACAAATATCATTGATCCAGAAGAGCTGGCACCAGGAGGGTAACCCTGGGATCTGGAGATTGTGTATGGTCTAGTAGTGCATATGGTGGATTTTTCCCCCAGCAGTGAGAAAGGATTTTTAAATGTGTGTTGACAAATTAGAATTTGCTTTATGAAAATTTATTTTCTAACGCAATTGTTAGAACATGTGTATTTCATAACAGGAGAGAAACTCTCAGTATAATGAAGAATGATTTTCTCACTTGGGGATCATCCAGGCTTCTCTCCTGGGCCTTCCCCTTGAGTTATTTTTAATTATTTGTTACAATCATAGGATTTTAGGACTTGTTGGGACCTCAGAGATCACCTGGTCTGTCTCCTCCTCATAACTAAATCCCCCCTGCAAAGGAAGACTGGAAAATCAAGAGCTGTTCTCTCAGCTACTTATCAGACGTTTCTGGGAAAGGATATTGACACTTTGGTCTGACACCAAGTTGAAGAATCCTCATGAGTTGTTAGGGTCCTTGTAAACCGTGTTCCTCCAACTAACAGTATGTCTCAAATTACCCCTCGGAACTGGTTCATACAAAGAACATAATTTGTGTCCCATAGATCTTAATGTGAAGCACATTCTATTTCATTAGACACTATATTAGTCAGATATATTAGGAAATGTTTTAACAAAATATCTAAAGTGTCACTTGTCAATTCTTCCACAGAACATGGAAAACGCACTTTTTCTGCCACAGGGATCCCTTTACTAGAACACACACACACATTATTATTTACACAAATGGAGTGCTTACTATAGATGTCAAATGCTTTGCATGGTTTAGGTCATTTCCTCCTCAAAACGAACCCTCTGTAATAGGCACTATTATAACTTCTATTTTATAGAGGAATAAATTTAGGCTTAGAGAAATGAAGAAATTTGCTCCTAACATTGCAACGGAAATTCAGACTCAAGCAATCTGACCCCAGAGCCCAGATTCTTCAACCTGTTATCTATAGGATACATGTTCAAATCCTATAGGCTTAGCTCATTCATTTCTCTCAATTCTAGGTTCATGTCCATTTCTAATTTTTCAGAAAGAGAATAACATCTCAACTGAGAATCACAGAGGACCCTGGAAGGCCATTCAGCCTTTGCTTTCAATGCCAACTCAACCCAGGCCCATCCTGGACCAGCCCTAATGGAAACTCAACCTCCGTACGTTCTTGTAATCCCCAGTTCGGAGCCAGTGCCTTCCCTGTGGCTTCTTGGGGATGCCATCTACAAAATATTTCTCTTTTCTTTGTAATGAATTTGTATTCCCATCAACTATCTGGCCCTGTGGCTAAAATTTCCCGTCCTTAAGAAACGTTTTTAAGCTTTCTACTGGGTTTTCTGTCTCCGGTTTACACTGTCATGGGGATCTGTTCTTATTTGTCTATCTGGTTTTCTTGGGTTTTTTTTGTTTTGTTTTGTTTTAGTCTTCTTCCTCTCTCTCTAATGTGATGTGTGTACCCTAAGTAATGTGATCTGGAGGTTATGTATCCTGTTCTCCAGCTGCCCAAATTTAATTTTAAAGTCCTTCCTATTTACAGGAGAGGTGTTTTATTTCAATTCCCCTCATAAAATGAACAAAGTTAACAAGATGTATCAGAGATAAACAATCTTCCAGACATGTTTCTGGAGTATGACAGCACTTCCTGTCCAATTCCACCAAAAGAATGTAAGCACAGTGTAAACGTTCGTGTGGGAGTATGGTGGTGGTGGGTCAGGGGGAGTTGATAGGAACAGGAAACAGAATAAGAAAGAAACAGAATAACTGCATGGATTTCTATTAGCTGAGAAGGAAATCCTTACGTAGGTTACTCTGTCATGAATAGGTACATGTGGCACACGTCTGGGAAGAAATAAAGAGAAGATGATGACAGAGGGAAAATTTCCTGCATCACAAAAGGCATCTTAAGTCCTTGTTTCAGAGCTGGTTGAAAAGAAAGGCCACAGATTTTTAAAAATTGAAGTATAGTTGGTTTACAATGTTGTGTTAGTTTCAGGTGTACAGCAAACTGATTCAGTGATATATATATATTCTTTTTCAGATTCTTTTCCCTTATAGGTTATTACAAAATATTGAGTATAGTTCTCTGGGCTATTCAGTAAGTCCTTGTTATTTACCTATTTTATATACAGTAGTGTGTGTATGTTAATCCCAAACTCCTCATTTATCCCCCCCCCAACCCCGCTTTCCTCTTTGGTAACCATAAGTTTATTTTCTATGCCTGAGGCCATAGATTTTTAACGGTTTACTAAATACATATCAATCATTGTGGGCCAATGGATGAAGGTCAGTCCTTACTTGGAAGGGGGGATTATGCTCAAAAAGACAATCAGATGTCTTTATCTTCTTGTTAACAAGGTATAAATGTAGAAAAGTCCACAGAGGGTGGATAACAAAGCGCAGACATTTTATGGTAATTCGCTGTATATGGCTCATTCTTTTTCCTTTTTATGCTCAATTCCACCCAGGATGTGGCACTAGAGTTCAAATCCTCTTATCACAAGGCACAAAAGTAAAAGTTTTAGCCTTGTGGAATTTTTAAAAAATGCTTTCACTAAGACACATGAGTATTTTCTTTTTTAATTAAGCACAACGGAAACTTCTGTTGTGAGCCACTTCACTCTTTCTTGTTAAAGCGTGTTATTCACTGGTCTTCTTATTGGGTCTCATAACGGGAAAGTATTATTGGGGCATGGGAGAGAGAGTGTGGCTAAGTTGCTAATGACACCACGTATGTCCAAATCTACATTCTTATCACTCCTGTGGGTCTGCAATATTATATCCACATTTTCTATGCAGTATACATAAAGGCAACTCCAAATTAATCAATTGTTTGTTATGCAGAAAGGCAGCTATTGCGTATTTCTAGGGAAAATCTTTATGGAAAAAGGAATACCTACTATGTACTACAAATGGAATGGAAATGGGTTTTTAACATTAAAACTACTTGGGGGAATTAACAAGCAGTAGGAAACTTCATGACAACTTAATGCATTGTGCTAGCATGTTATCTTGCTGATGCCATTTTTATTTCTTTGCTATATAGAATTTTACTGTGCTATAATTAACCAATTATGTAGTGCAGTGGGCCCTGAAATATGACCTTATCCAACAAAAAGTTTTTAGGAGAGTCCAGTGATTCCTGACTCTTTGCCCAAAGACAGGACATGACGGTTTTCATTTTGGTAAAGGGACATCCATCTGTTATAATCTTATATATGAAACAGACATTCTGTAAACCACTAGCAAAAAGTAAGAGTTGTTTCAGATGCACTTAGCTAACTCTGGAGTGAAAATTCTCTTACTCAGTGCCCTAAGAAATACAGGGAAGGGACCCGGGTAATTACTGTAATGGATAACAATGAGGCTTAGAATGATTCAAGAGAAAATGCTTACCAAGGCAACCTGTACTCTGATGTGATTACAGGCTCACCTTTTCAGGCGCTTCCTTTAGGTCACTTAAGTAGATAGTTGAAGAGACAATGTGGTTAGATTATGAGATGTAGCTTGGGGATGTTTATTTGAACCTGCTATTGTATAGACATCTTTATCCTTGATGAGGTTTCCAAACTGTCACCTCCAACTTTTCTTATCAGTGTACTCAGGAGAAATGAAAACAAAGCACCATGTGACGGATCTTTCCATTTTTGAACTGTCAATGTTGAAATGACCTATCTCACATCCTGACAAGAAGGACGGATCAGCTATCAGGTAGCTCAGCCTTGAAGCTTTCCTCTCTCTTTCGGGTCCCTGTGGCATTTCTCTGGCTTCATTCTCACTGCACATCTGGGCACTAATCCCCTCCGAAGCAGATTCACTCAATCCTCTGAAGCCAAAGCCCTTAGTTTTCCATCTGCTGGAATAAAAAGGAGAGGGAGCAGGCTCCCCTTACGTCTCAGACTCAAACTAAACACCCCACTATTTTCACCCTTCTGTTCCTGCCAATGAGGAATGTACATGTCATTTACATGGACATTTCTGTGATCCTCCCGCACAGAAGCAGCTAAGTTCAGCAAGTAGAAAGGACAGGGGTCAGAAAACTACCTGATTTTGATGTTAAAGCTTAAAAAACATGGATCCACAAGTTCTTGTCTCTCGACGGTCATCCCATGTAATTATCTTCCTCGAAAAGAACTGTTCTAGCATAAAGGCACTGGATGCTTAGTTTATGCTTGTAATTTGGAACCTCGGACTCACTGCTATTGGTACCAACTGCTTAATCTTACACTCCCTGGTCTTGGGGCATTGATTTCCTTGTTGAGGGCATTTAGGTGTGGCCATCTGTGATAGCATAACACTAAGGTCCTGTGCTCCAGTCACAACTGACCTAGCAACAATCATACCCCAATGTTAAAGTGACCACTCAGAGCTGGCAGCTCCATCTCTAGGAGAAATGTAGCCCTCAGGGACAACAAAAGGAATCCAGATGCTTTGTTGAGAGCTAAATAAAATCAAAGAATTGTAGGTCATCCAACAGCCAAGCAATGTCATTGTGTAACTGCCAAGAGAAGTTGGGAATTGAGGACTTGCTTTAGGGTCGTATCTGGCATAAAGGGAAAAAAAATGTAAAAGAAGGAAATCCCCAAATTGGAACATGACCTAGATCGTTCACGAAGTGACTGCTCCATAAAGCTGTTGCCAAATGCTATTTTAATCAAACCAAACCTTCACTAGATCTCTATCCTGAGAGCACAGCTAGTTTCACCAAGAGCACTCTGGCGAAGTACCAGCTAGAAGCATAGAGTGATGCTGGCATCATCTAACTAGACTGCTGTTCATTGATTCCTGCAGAGATAGTAAAATGCTATTCATTTTTGTTGACATGAGTAGCCACTCTCTGTCTAAAAGGGCAGAATATATCCCGGTGTTGGGCTCTTAGAAACATACCCCTTTCCCACTGATGTATAAATACATCTCATTCACCTCTATGATTTCACAGGCTTCACTCTTTTTCCATCACAAAGCTTAGTCATTGTAGCCATCAAGAGTCTCTGATCATGTCTGACAGACATCTTTTTTTTTTTTACATCTTTATTGGAGTATAATTGCTTTACAATGGTGTGTTAGTTTCTGCTTTATAACAAAGTGAATCAGTTATACATATACATATGTTCCCATATCTCTTCCCTCTTGCATCTCCCTCCTTCCCACTCTCCCTATCCCACCCCTCTAGGTGGTCACAAAGCACCGAGCTGATCTCCCTGTGCTATGCAGCTGCTTCCCACTAGCTATCTATTCCACTACTGGGCATATACCCTGAGAAAACCATAATTCAAAAAGTCATGTACCAAAATGTTCACTGCAGCCCTATTTACAAAAGCCAGGAGATGGAAGCAACCTAAGTGTCCATCATCGGATGAATGGATAAAGAAGATGTGGTACATATACACAATGGAATATTACTCAGCCATAAAAGGAAATGAAATTGAGTTATTTGTAGTGAGGTGGATGGACCTAGAGTCTGTCATACAGAGTGAAGTAAGTCAGAAAGAGAAAGACAAATACCATATGCTAACACATACATATGGAATCTAAGGAAAAAAAAATGTCATGAAGAACCTAGGGGTAAGATAGGAATAAAGACACAGACCTACTAGAGAATGGACTTGAGGATATGGGGAGGGGGAAGGGTAAGCTGTGACAAAGTGAGAGAGTGGCATGGACATATATACACTGACAGACATCTTATTATGCATATTACAGAGGCAAAGAATGCTAGAAAAACCCATGCTTAAGTAGAAAAGGGAATAGGGGAACAAATAGATTAAAAAGAAAGGAAAGGCTTACACAGCATTTTAAACTCATGGGGGGATTTAACAGAGCTCTCAACCTTCAGTGCTGAACATATTATAAACCTCACTGTTTCCCTATCCGTCTTATTTCCACTATTGGAAAATGTAAACAGAATATCCACTAAACTGCACATGTGAGACTAAAACCACACATGGCCAATGTCCACAGGAGGGTTTCATTCAGTACTTAAAGCAACTTCCTGAACCTCGGCTTGACTGGCTCTAAGGAAAGAACTATGCTTTGGAACTTCCCAAGTACATATGTGTTTGTGATGGTTAATTTTATGTGCCAACCCAACTGGGCCATGAGGTGCCCAAATATTTGGTCAGACATTAGTCTGTGAGGGTGTTTTCAGATGAGACCAACATTGAAATTGACAGGCTGAGAAAAGCAGATTGCCCTCCATAATGTGGGTGGGTCACATCTAATCAGCTGAAGTCCTGATCCTCTCCAAGTAAGAGAGACTTCTCCTGTCTGAAAGCCTCTGAACTGGGCCATTGGCTCTTCCTGGTTCTATAGCAGCCTGCCAGCCTTTGGACTTGAACTGAAACATTAGTTCTGCAGATTCTGGACTTGCCAGCCTCTATAATAACATGAACCAATTTCTCATAATAAATCTCTTTACATATGTATGTATGTATGTATGTACGTATGTTTATAGCCTGTATCTTATATACGTATCCTATGGGTTCTGTTTCTCTGGAGAACCCTGATGAATACAATACCTCAGATTTTAAAATTGGGATCTAGACTGGTCACTATCCTCTTAATGCTGGTAATTCCTTTTAGCCCTAAACATAACTCTTACTCAACTAAAAAATAACTATATATTGCAATACAAGTGCAAATGAATAATATTTACATATTTGATAACAATTCCTTCTCACATTAGGAGCTAACCGTTGTCTGTCTTCAATCAGTAACTCTAAGACTAAGTGTCAGTCAACCAAGGTTGAAGCTTGACATTCATAGAATTTTCCCCAAGCCCAAGTTCAGTTGGTGGTTGTTAGGAAAGGTTATTACTATGGTTATCTAAAATTCAACCAGTACTTTCTTTTTTTTTTTTTTTCTTTTTGCGGTATGCGGGCCTCTCACTGTTGTGGCCTCTCCCGTTGCGGAGCACAGGCTCCGGATGCGCAGGCCTAGCGGCCATGGCTCACGGGCCCAGCCGCTCCGCGGCATATGGGATCCTCCCAGACCGGGGCACGAACCCGTATCCCCTGCATCGGCAGGCGGACTCTCAACCACTGCGCCACCAGGGAGGCCCCTACCAGTACTTTCTTATTTCTAATATTTCAAAAGTATCTAATGATCATCTAAAATAATCAGTAGCCACATAGTTATACTGTCAACAGCTTTTTAGAAGATATATGAGATTAGAGTCCTAATCAATGGAAAAATAAGTTAAAAAACATGTTAAAAATAGTCATACCTTAAAGGTATATTTCAGATAACTCTGGTGGTAGTCAAGGGTGGCCTACCCAGAGACACATTTCCTTAAACTTCTTGCTAATGAGCTTGTGTTGTTTCCTTACATTTGAAAAGACTGGAATAGACACTTCATCAAAAAACATAGATGAATGACCAATAAACAAATGAAAATTTGCTCAATATCGTTAGCCATTATGGAAATTAAAATTAAAATCACAAATCTACTTACTCATTAGAATGACTTACTTTAAAAAGACCAATACCAAGTGTTGGCAAAGATGTGGAACAATTAGCACAGTCACATCTTAGTGGTAAAAATTTAAATGATTACAGCTACTGTGGAAAGTTTCTTATAAAGTTAAATATCTAATTATGATATGACCCACCAATCCCACCTCTAGCTATTTACCCAAAAGAAACGAAAATACATGTCCACACAAAGATCTGTACACAAGGGTTCATAGCAGCTTTGTTCATGGTAGCCCCCAAATGGTAACAACCCTATGTCCGTCAGCTCATGAAAGGATAAACAAATTGTGGTAGATCCATAAAATGGAGTACTACTTAAGAATAAGAAAGAACTAATTACTGATAGAGGTAACAGCATGGAGGAACGTCAAAAGCATTATGTCAAGTGAAAGAAAGTAGAAGGTGGTTGGGGTAGGAGGAAAGGACTGACTGCAAAAGAGCATGAGGAGACTTTTGGGATTAATGGAAATGTTCTCTGTCTTATTTGTGATGGTGTATACAACCGTACATGTTTGTCAAAATTCATCCAACTGCACAATTAAAATGGGTGGGCTGTATCATATGTAAATTAGACATCAATAAAGCTGATTTAAAAAAAATGTTTCCTTACATTTAGGAAGGGGACGGAATGTATTTATTCGAGAGCAGGCCCTTTCATCACTGAGACTGGTGGGTAAGTTCCCTTTAATTACAGACCCTTGTACTGTATCTGACACACGCAGGCTAATCAGTACTAGTACCAGCAAACAAGGGAACTATGGGCTATGAGAAAGTGCTTCTTTCAATGTTTCAATGTATTAACCATTTAGACTTGAAAATACTACTGTTTGTAGAGGCTTGCTTTCAAGCATAGCTAGTCATATTGATACAGAAAAATAAATGCAACTTAGATGTTTCCTGCATACCATAATCTTCCCAAATAAAAAGGACATGTATTCCTGAAAAGATGACAAACTAACTACACTGTTTCTTTTTTGCTGGATATTTTCCAAGAAGGCAACCTGGTTCTAGAGAATAGGTATGCCCTGAATCTCCTGTTTTTGAAGGATCTAAGAAAAATCAATACACCTTAGCACATCTGAGTGGGCAAGTAGAGAAGGAATTGATATTTACTGAGCACCTATTCTGTTCCATGAAATATTCAAATACATTATTTTATCACTGAGCACAATAACCAAAAATAGGTACTTTTTTGGTACTTACAGTCAGAGAAGTTAAGCAGCTAAATGACTTGCCCAAGATCACAAAGCTAGTAAAGGACAGCACCAAATTAAAACCAATCTCTATGTGGCTCTATTTGACCCTCCCATACTTTCATACCCAGGCAGACCGTCCCTTGAAGATGGCTGTAATGTAATCTCAAGAATAAAGCAAAGGCTTGGGAGTTCTGAAATGAGCATTCTATTTCCTGCCTTGCCAGACCAATTTGATACAAAACCCACCCACCTCCTCAGTGCCATATTTTCCCCCCATTTGTAAGGTAACAGTCACAACACATCCCTTTGTCCCAGAACCATGGTCTCTGAGGATCATGAAACACTTTATAGTGCTGTAAAATTCCTGGGACAAATACAAGCATATGGTGATCCGTATCAGAATTTCACCAAACCTAAAAATGCTGGCCCCTAAAAGAAAAGACTTGCTAAGCTCAAAAGTCTAACTCGTTTTCTTTCATCATGTATCTTCAAATCATATCCAGTTACGTCCATCATAAAGATACACATTTGTGGAACTGACAGTGATAACGATGTTTAAAATGACCCCATCTCAGGGCTTCCCTGGTGGCGCAGTGGTTGAGAGTCTGCCTGCCGATGCAGGGGACACGGGTTCGTGCCCCCGTCCGGGAGGATCCCACATGCCACAGAGCGGCTGGGCCCGTGAGCCATGGCCACTGAGCCTGCGCGTCTGGAGCCTGTGCTCCACAATGGAAGAGGCCACAGCAGTGAGAGGCCCACGTGCCACACACAAAAAATAAAAAAAAATAAAAAATAAAAATTTAAAATGACCCCATCTCTACTAAACATCTCTTTGTCTACTTTTCGACACTTTTCACCCATATTCTCTTTGCTCTGGGAGATTTTGTTTTCTGTGAACTTATTTCACCGAATTAACGGTCATGGCATTTCTTTTCCTATGCTGGACAGACACAGAAGATGTGCAACAGAAGGTGTTACCTAGGATGCAGAGACCATCTGTGCAGTTCTCGGATTCTTGGCTTAGGCCTTCGCAGAATTTGCCCCCGTTTCTTGGGGCCGGGGCTGTGCACTCTCGGATCCGCAGATGCTCGCACTCCGGGCTGCAGACTGACCACTCACCCCACACCTCCCAGCTCCCGTCCACTTCAAAGGAAAACAGAGGGAACCATCGTTAGAATGAATCTGGCAGCTGTCGGGAGACTCACCCCAGGGCCACTGTTGTTCTTAGAGCTGGATTTTAAACCGTCACCACCACCACAAAACAAAATAATATATGTGTTTATCTTCTCTCTGTGGTTTCTTTCCTAAAGAGACAGGCTAACAAAAGCAGTGGCGTAATTCTCTTGCTATTTCAGGATGAGACTAATTTACTGAATTTGGGCAAATATTTGAATTACCCGTGCCCTTGGGTTAGCTAATAATGTTATTATCCATTCTTTCCCCATCTTTCATGCCCAAATGCATCTTAGATGGACAGATACACTATGTGCAGGAACCACTGGTAATCACCACTTCCTTGTGGGTTGATAGTTTAGAACAGAGAGTAGAATAAATGCTCTTCAAGTCCTAAAAGCCCCTCAATAATAAAAAGTTAAACCCATATATACTGACAGTATTAAACTAAAACAGGTCAGCCAAACCCCAAGATGCCAAGACTTACACAAATAGAATTTCTTGGGTCGTGCATTGCTGCTGTATGTAGAAACGAACAAACTGAATCTAATTCCCCTAGAAAACCACCCTAGAGATTATGGCAGCTGTTGGAGACAAGTGTCCCACTATCTCCCAGGAATAGGCCAACCATACTTATGTGGGTTACTGAAGACACTGCCATTTTTAATCTAGAGCAGCTAGTCAAGAGCAGGGTAAAATACAAATACTGAACTTGAAGCAAAATGTCTGAGTCCTTATCTTGGTTCTGTCAACTTCTTGGTGGAGCAACCCTAAGCAAGCACTTAGCCTGACTTCACTATTTCTGTCAACTGGGGTTCATAAAAATCACAACACAGAGCTAAGTGACATTACATGTATACATGTATCTTGCACAGTACCTGGCACATAGTAAGCACTCAATAAATGTATATTGAATACAAATTCAAAACAAAGCTCCAAGCATATGCTGCTGGTGAGAGCCTGGCCTTAGCTCTGAGTGGAACTAGACTCGCAATTTTAAAGACACAAGTCTCTGGTCCAGTGTCCTTGGAGCTAATGTTTGATCATGCATGTGAGACCCAGGATCAATTCTTTTCTCAGTGGGAGGATATGCTTTTCATTCAGAAAGTCATCTTCCATCTCAGCTACTCCTCATTGTATAAATTGGGTGAGAGCCAATAAGATGAGCAAAAGAACTCATAAAAGCCATATTTGGTAAATGAAGCCTCTCTCTATTCAGAGAGGAAGGCAAGCAGAGCCCAAATTCGAAATGGAAACTGCTGTGTTACAATCTCTGCCAATTA
Organism: Mesoplodon densirostris; assembly: GCF_025265405.1. Lineage (NCBI taxonomy): Eukaryota > Metazoa > Chordata > Mammalia > Artiodactyla > Ziphiidae > Mesoplodon > Mesoplodon densirostris. Next base: position 27,458,468 of record NC_082680.1, on the reverse strand, counting down.
TATTGCCAATAAATACAAAGGTAGAACTGATGAGGTTAGTTGACTGGTGACTGATGATAAAAGGTCAAGGATTTGGTACCTGTTTTGTGCTCAAAGACAACTCACTTAATCCCTATTATACAGATGAATGCTACAACATGGCAGAACCCAAGGAGAGAAGGGGATGGCTTAGCCCAGTCAAACACTGGTAGTATAAAAATATGTCAAAACATTTGGCTTATTGATGGTGAGTGTCTAGGGTCATCTGAGTATTCAGAAAAAATTATGCCCCCAAACAGAGGTATTTCACCCATGTTCTTGCTATTACAATGAGTTCCACATTAGCACTTTGGACAAAGGCTCCACTTGAAGAACTTGGAAGATGGTAACTTTGGAAAGGAAGGTTCTACTGAAAGCTTCACACCAGCTCAATAATGTTGGTGGATCCGAAGGGAAAAGGGAATCTACATATATCTCACCAGGACAAAGAGAAGTGCAGGTTATTTTCTGCACTGACATTCCCTCACAAAAGGCTCCACCATTGAGAGGAGCTGGGTTGGTGCAGGTCCGGGAACGTTTCTGCCATCCTCTACCACAGCGAACATTGCAGGCTGACCACTCTGTCCAGGAAGACCAGCCTCCATTCACTGAGAGAGAAAAACGGGGAGGGGAGAAAAAAAAGGAGAGGTATTTACTGATTGCCTACTATGTGCAAGCCACTTGCCAGGTGTTGTGAGTTGAGTACCAAGAGACTGGCGGGGACCCTCACCGGCTGCCCCATCGTGAGGCAACAGTGGGGCTGAGCTAGTCTCCACCCCTCAGTCTACTCTTCTGATACAGGAGGGATGCAGAGAATTTGCATTGCAAGGAAATGATGAACCACAGGAAGAACTCATCAACATATCTCTAAAGCACTTGAAAATCCAGAGTATGAGAAGAAAATATCAGCATTTGAATTTCTATTAACTTTAAGTGCTTCAAAAATAAATCCCAGGGCTCTTCTATTGTGGAAGGGAGTGCCTTTACTTCAATAGCTGGGAATTGCATTTATACAATACCTGAGATATTCAGCAAATAGTCATGTTTGTTTTTGGTGGATTTCATATGCCAGGAGAGGAGGTGCCGACAGCAGGTCTGGGGAAGATGGGGGTGTGGGTGTTGGGTTTGTGAAGAGTGGGAAGCAGAAGTTGCCCACCTCCTTTCGTTTCAAATATAAACACAATGGGAGAAAACAAACAACTTTTTAAATTATTTTGAAAAGAGATCCAAAATGTCACTGACTATCTCCAGAAGTCCAATTCTGGATGAAAGAGAAACAGGCATCTGCCTTCACCTGTCAAAGGGGTGAGGCAGGAGAGAACGCTATAATGGATAACCCCCAAAGTCCTTTCCATTCTAAACACTGAAAGATTTAATGAAATGCACCCCCCTCTACCTCTCTGCTTCCTGTCCTATCTATCCATTCCTGGCCTTTGGGCTGGTCTTACCATAAACCACCACTGTGGCTGACAGGCTCCTCCTCTTGGCTACGATGTTGGCCGCCATGCATGTATAATTTCCGGAGTCCGAGAGCCGCGCCTGCCGGATGATGAGGTTGTGGTCTGCCCTGGTGTCAATGTTCTCATCTTGTTCAGAGTCAATGGGCTCCTCGTTTTTCAGCCATTCCACCTATCAGGAGACAGCAATGTTTATAAGTCATTAAAAAAAAAAAGAACTTTCCTGGAGTTGGAAGATGAGCAGTTAGGGCATATGGGAGAGAGCTGTACCTAACATACAGAGTAGCAACAATGATTTTTTAAAATCTTTATTCCATATCCTATCCTTTTTGGTATACTCAGGACATGAACACTCAAGCTAATAAACTGGAGGCCGGAAAAGAACCTAAATATCCTATTGACTTTGACCTATTTTCTAAAAATGCAGTGGGAGAGAGGAAAGACTGTAATTAGGTCATTTCATTATATTTCATTGTGTTACAACTCTGATGACGATGATGATATTTTAATAACTGGCCCAAAATGGAGCTCAGAAAAATCAACACATATATGTGGAATTTGTAATTGGTGCAGAGAGGATATTATGTTGTCAGACAGGGTTTGAAGTCAATATGTTTCCATTTAAACACATTTTAATAAAGATGTGATGATGTCTAAAGGCCAATGTAACACAGATTTGGGTAATCATAGGCACATAAATGAAACTCAGATCTCAATATTCCCTGGTTTTGGGGATATGTTTCTTTGGTGATCATTTATGTTACTACTTCAGTGATTCAGCAGACATTTAGGTTGGATCAGGCATCCCAGACATCTAAGCCTCAGTCTCCCTTCCAAAGGAGCTCACTTTTTACATCCTCTGAGCGTAGGCTAGTCCATCTTTGGTTTGTTTTCTCTAGCTTGCTCCTACAGAACCTATTTCCCTCTTTCCATCTCCACCCTAATCCTATCCTTGGTCCAAAGTTCTCTTTCCTTGGACACCTGAGGAAGACCCAGATGAGACCTTCTGCTCCCTGGATCCTCATCCTCCCCACAGCTGGGGTGCACCATCCCTACATCTCTTATTTCATCAAGCAGACCAGTCTTCCCAGACCTAACTGCGTTCCTTCCCCATTTTGTCCTTTGCTTCCACATCTAAACAATGTCTCCACTCTCTCATGACATCTTGGTAGCACCAGATGCAGCTCTTGTTTGACAATAACCATTTAGCTCTAGTTATCAGTATGTGTTATACACAGGAATTTAACAGACACATCAAAACGGTAATTTAGGGCTTCCCTGGTGGCACAGTGGTTGAGAGTCCGCCTGCCGATGCAGGGGACACAGGTTCGTGCCCTGGTCCGGGAAGATCCCACATGCCGTGGAGTGGCTGGGCCCGCGAGCCATGGCCACTGAGCCTGCGCTCCACAACGGGAGAGGCCACAACAGTGAGAGGCCCGCGTACCACAAAAAACAAACAAACAACAACAACAAAAACGGTAATTCAACACAAAAAGCAACGGCAATGACTACAACAAAAAGACACCATATGGAAGCACATGCGTCTGGGTTCTTTTCACCATACCCTCCCTGCCCACCACTAGCATAGATAATTGAAAGTTGGCTTTAGTTGGCTCACTTCATGTTTATATCTAAAGAATTCTAATTTATTGCCAATAATCAAGTAACGTCTGTTAGACAGCAATTTGGTCTAATAAATATTTTTGGCTTCTATAAAAAGGGATTTATTGGGGACTTCCCTGGTGGTGTAGTGGTTAAGAATCTGCCTGCGAATGCAGGAGACACAGGTTCGAGCCCTAGTCCGGGGAGATCCCACATGCTGCGGAGCAACTAAGCCCGTGCGCCACATCTCCTGAGCCTGCGCTCTAGAGCCTGCGAGCCACAACTACTGAGCCTGCATGCCGCAACTACTGAAGCCCGCGAGCCTAGAGCCCATGCTCTGCAACAAGAGAAGCCACTGCAATGAGAAGCCCACACACCACAACGAAGAGTAGCCCCCGCTTGCCACAGCTAGAGAAAGCCTGCGTGCAGCAATGAAGACTGAACACAGCCAAAAATAAATTAAAAAAAATTTTTTTTAAAAGAGATTTATAAGAAGAAAACCTATAATGATCTTTCAATATTTATCCCAAGTACCATCCCATTAATGAGAGTATAGAATACCAAAAGTCATCAGCCATCCAAAATCTAACCTAGATGAGGTCAATTTTTAGAAGAGAAAATGATGCCAAAATAGCCAAAAGAGATCTGAGAATTGCTTTAAAACATGAAGAAGAGCTGAAAAAGCAACATGGTACAGGACCGCGAAGTAAGGAAGCAAGCCTGACTACCAACCCCAGGAGTTCCTCAAGGCATCACCACGTGCCAGCCTGGTGGTTTAAGAACTAATGATGACCCAGAGCCCAAAAGCACTGCTCTGTTTAACAAAGCAGGACAGTGGAGCCAATATTAAAACACAGCTGACCACCAGCCCAAGACAAAATATCCTTCACTCCCCACTAACACTGCATATTTTCCAACCATTCATTCATTCATCTGACAAATATTCCAACCTTTACTGAACACTGGAGGTCGTCCTGAGAGTTGAGTAAAGTGAGATAGACAAAACCAGCATAGCCTCTTCTTTCATGGATCTAACTTTTAATGGACAAGATGTTAACAAAGAGGTTAAATCCACATCACCACCAGAAAATAAGAGCTGTCACCAGTATGTGAGATGAAACACTGTAAAGCCAATAGGATTCGATTTTTTTTTTTTTTGCGGTACACGGGCCTCTCACTGTTGTGGCCTCTCCCGTTGCGGAGCACAGGCTCTGGACGCGCAGGCTCAGCGGCCATGGCTCACGGGCCCAGCCGCTCTGCGGCATGTGGGATCTTCCCGGACCGGGGCATGATCCCGTGTCCCCTGCATCGGCAGGCGGACTCTCAACCACTGTGCCACCAGGGAAGCCCAGGATTGGATTTTTTAAACCACCATCACTGTTGTGTCACTGGAAAGAACAAATTGGTCAGCGTAAAGTAAGTCTGAGAGTCTGAGGAGCTTTGGTTCCACTCCACTCTCCTCCTGGTCCAGAAATTCGGAGTGTAAATTGCCTGACTTTCTGATTATTAATTTCCCATCCTTGTTACTTCTAGCACCTACAAAGTCGTTCTCTCCTGTCTCCACCTGAAGTCACCTTCTTATTCCATACTTTCCCCCCAAACAGCTGGTCAGGAAGTCGGGAAAGTCTGGCCATGGTCCATAAGTAAATAATTCCTAGTGAGGAAACAACCAGAAAGAGCCCTGGGGGCAGTGACCCTGGAAACAGAAAAGGAGTCCCAGCACCTGGAAATCAAAGAAAGCTTTCCTAAACAAATCTTGGCCCAGAGAAAATTAAAGCCACAATCATCAAGTAGAGGTCTGGTTTCAAATTGAAAACTTATATAAAAATACATCATACACAAAATTAAGTGGGCAACAAACTAGGAAGATATTTGCCAGAAATTTGATATATAAAACAATAATAATATGATGATCTGAGGGATACTGATCTGAATCACTCAAGCTCTCATATCAGTTGATGATAAAATGCCATCCAAGATAAGACAGAAAAAAACATGCTAATTAAACAATTGAATAAATATTCTATACCACTAATAAAAAAATTCAACAACAATATAATGACATTTTTCCTACCCAAAGAGCAAAGATTAAAATTATACAAGCATACACAGACACACACATACATATAGTTTTTTTTTTTTTTTTTTTTTTTTTTCTGAACTTACAGAGCATGGGGCATTTCTGTTATTGCTGTTCTACGATTATCTCCTTTCTAGGACGACACTAATAGCCTCTTAACTACCTGGTCTGTCTGGTGCTTCCATTCCTGCCTCTACAGTTGATTCTCCACAAAGAGATCAGGTAATATCACTTTCTGGGTCCAAATCCTTCAACAGCCTTGAACCCCACTAAGAACAAAATTGCAAATCCTTACCATGGCTAACAAAGCCCATCTTGGTCTGGCCCAGAGTTAATTCCCCATCTTAGATTCACTAAGTAACCTCTGCACAGTCTACTCCAGCCCTACTGGACTCCTTCCTGTTCAAGAAAACTCAAAGCCAGTTCCAACATCAGGACCTTAACACCTGCTGATCCCTCCACCCAGAAGGCCTTTCCTGCAAGTATCCTACGGTTCAACCCTCTTTTCATTCAGGTCTCTAATCAAATATTTCCTCCTTAGAGAGGTCTTGCCGAACAATCCTTTCTAGTATAGCAAGGCCCCTTCACTCCTGGTGTCCTGTTTTAATTTTCTTCCTAATATTATCTCCATCTAATAGGCTTAAAGATAGTAAAAGCCTTCTGTTCTTGTAATTGTGATCCCAGGAATTTACCAAAGGAAATTATTAGGGCTACAAACAAGGATTTAAACAAAATAAACTAGTTTTTTTGCAGCAAAAAAGAATGAAAGAAAAAAAAAGTATGCCAAAGCTACAGGCCAAATAACAGACCTTTGTTTAAATAAATGATTCAGTAATAAAATATTATATAGCACTAAAAGTCTTGATTTCAACTAGTGAAAACTCTGAAAATGCTCATAATATATGGAAGAGTCAAAATGCAAAAGTATGCTCATTGTTATCATAAATTTGTAAAAGCAACAAAAAAAAGAAATCACAAACATACATACACTTAAAAAATGCTTGGAAGAAAATGCAATATGTTTGCACAGGTTTTTAAGAGAAGACTAGGAGTAACTTGTTTTTCTTCTTGGTGGTTAATTGTGGAACATTCAAGGAAAAAGTATTTAGTAATCTGAAAAAAAATCACTTTAGCTTAAAAAAACTCCTTCACTTATGTAGCACAGTGGTATTCAAATTTATATTTAACCATAGACTGTTTCCTCAATTTAAAGCTTATGTGATCATAGGATATATACGATATGTATCATATGATATCGCTTATATATGGAATGTAAAAAAATGGTACAAATTAACTTATATACAAAGCAGAAATAGACCTACAGACATAGAAAACAGACTTATGTTTACCAAAGGGGAAAGGGTGGGAGAGCAATAAATTAGGAGTTTGGGATTAACACATACACACTACTACATATAAAATAGATAACTAACAAGGACCTACTGTATAGCACAGGGAACTCTACTCAATATTTTGTAATAACCTGTAAGGGAAAAGAATCTAAAAAAGAATATATATATATATCTGAATCACTTTGCTGTATACCTGAAACTAACACATTATAAATCAACTATACTTCAATGAATAAATTAAATAAATAAATAAAAATGAAGCTTTTCAGAAAGCCCCAAGTGAAAAACAGATAAATAAGGAAAGCTCTTACAACAGGTGCAGAAATGAGGGTATTGGAGTCACAGAAATGAGGGGCCCTAAGCTGCAATGGCCCACACCCAGGGCCACTGTTTGTAAAATTCCAGGAAAGGTAATTCACATCCTTCTTCCCTGTCTATGTCTATCATGCCCAATGGAGATGTTCAGCGAACATGTACCATCATATAAGCTGACCCTGCCATACAATCTACCGCCACCCACCTACATGTGTACTATGAACACGTACAATGGTCTGCTACTTGGTCTCCCCAGATCATAGCTTGAAAACCATCAACACAGGATGAAGGAGGTATCCCAGGTACATACACATTCTGGTCTACTTGGTGTTCACGCTGTCATGACTCAGGTCCATCAACCCAATTATGTCTATAAACAATCGGCACATTAGGAGACACCTAACTGCGGGGGGGTTTTTTATTTGTAAACTAATAGTTTATCCATTTAACTGATGGCAGGATCTTTATGAGAAAATCAGTTTGGTATTTTCTGGGCTTATAAAAGTGACAAATTGCTCTTCGATTTATGCTTTTGTCACTTAGAGAAATGTTAAAACACTTTTGATGAGCTAAGTGCTCCTAATGTAGAATAGTTTAATAAATAATAGAAAAAAAGCATTCCTACAGCAGCAGTTGCAAACTAGAATGTTCCTGGGGGCCAGGGAGGTAACGTAAACTACTGAAGCGGAGCTGGGGGCAAACATCCACGTGCGTTGCTTGCATGCTAAAGACAAGGGGCTATTCTTCATGCCCACGAAGGAATGAGCTCACGCTCATTTTTCTTAAAAAATGTTATTTTCTTTCTCCTTTTGTTTCCCCACTTTAGACAGAGACAAGAGTATTTTTAAAAATTAATGAGGGCTTCCCTGGTGGCGCAGTGGTTGAGAGTCCGCCTGCCGATGCAGGGGACACGGGTTCGTGCCCCGATTCCGGAAGATCCCACATGCCGCGGAGCGGCTGGGCCCGCGAGCCATGGCCGCGGAGCCTGTGTGTCCGGAGCCTGTGCTCCGCAACGGGAGAGGCCACAGCAGTGAGAGGCCCGCGTACAGCAAAAAAAAAAAAAAAAAAAAAAAAAAAAAAAAATTAATGATAGTGTAATGAAAAATGACCGTGAACTCATTTTTGCTTTAAAATTTCTGTTGCTTTTAATGTATCACAGTGGTCTGCACATTTATGGAGTATGTAGCTTCAATATCAGGATGTACGGGGACCTGGTGCTGATAATGACAAAAATGTAGATTCCATGGTTTGTGCAAATAAATATGCAGCCACCAGTTGGGTTCACACTACTGTGACCAGTTAACCAGATCCTTCCATCTTTCTTGAGAAGCCACAGCTGTGTATTTTCATGTACTATTTCTTGATTCTAACATGATGGCTCATATATTACAAAATATATTGTGAGGGTCAAACAAAACATATCCATGAACTCCCTCTTCTCCAAATACTACAACACAACAGCTTTCTGGCCCTTTGTGAATGTTATCACAAAGAGGAGCTCAATGTCCTTCACTGAAGTTAATTCCTTTCGGTAAGTCCGCTTCCCCCATCATCCTAGAATGTTCCGGTTCATAGGTATCAGGACCCATTCTCAATGCTTTCTCATGTCAAGCACCTAAGAATTTTTGAACTTATATACAGTAACCTACAAGTATCATAAGGGCATGAATACTGAGTTCAGAAATGATTTTATAAGAGGTTGTCAACACTGGAAAGCCCCCATTAAGCTCTTAACAAAAGCAATTCACATTTTCAAATTAGCATTATGGGATCCATACAGTGATCACCTGAGGCTAAGGGACATTTTTTTTTTATCACTGATCCAAATGACCTCATACTAACAGGTCATCTCTTTGACAGAGAGGCTTAACTTTCTGGAATGTCATGGGAGGCATTCACGCCCTGAGAGGAAAAGAATTCTTCATGTGGTTTCTACTTATTTAGCTTAGATGGATAATCCCAGTTAGGAGTGTGGGAAGTAACCAGCTACTTAGAGGTAATGAGCTAATGGATTTTCAGGATGCATGAGTTCATTAGCATAGTGTTATGTGCAGATGGTCTGCAATTTGTAGATTTTTCCAGTTTATAAACAAATCTGGAAAAGCAGACCATCAAAGACAATTAGATTTCATGCCCAACAGCAGGTTCCTGCTCAGTCATTCTGGTCAGCTGGGGACAGAAGGTATGTAATTGACAACCCTGTAGATTTCTTCAACAATAGGCAGCATGGTGTAATTGGATGGGAGTTAGCCTCCTTTGGAAGAGCGATGCTTCATGGGAGATCATCTTATCTGAGACATGGGTTACATTTGAAAATCTCTGCATGAGTCCTGACATTTCGCTTCTTCTGACCTTTTGTCAAAGATGTCCTGTGCAGGTATACACATAAACTCTACACCTAAAGGTTTATTTCCATCAGACAGCATGTCAGCTTCTAATGCTCCTATTCTTGTTCTTAATAATCCATAAGAGCATGAGAAGGTGAGTGCTGTCATTAATCATTTAGGAATGTAAAAGCTAGAGGAGAAAGAGAAAGCCACTTTAATAGGCCAGCTCTCTTCCTATGCAGGATCCCAAGCCTGTGGTCTTTTGAATTCTAGATAGTATCAAGCTGGAACTCTCTCTCTCCTCTGTATCCCACAGAAAATGCTAATGGGGGCCATTTGTTGGTATCATCTACCAAGTGTTCTTTTCTCCCCCACCCCCAATTCCAGTCCTCTTGGGATTTGCTAGATGAAATATAAAATTGAGTTGCTCATATATATTAAAGATGTAACCTCAGATTTCCGACTTTAGAAGCTTTTCAATTCATCTACTCATTGCTTGGGGTCACTTTCTTCTTGCACAACTCAGTGGCAAGCTCCTTAAGAACACAAACAGTATTTTAAAATGTTCCTATATCTTGCACAGAACCTTCTTCTGAGGATATGCAATGGCACCTGTTGAACAAATTTTTTAGCCCAAATGGATATACCTGCAAGGTTAGAGACTGGTGTGATATACATACACACATACAATACAACTTCAAACTGCATTTTAGGGGTTGGACCAAGGGAGGGGATATTATTCTTTGCTTTAAATTCCAGGATTAAGCATAGATATGATCTAGAAGAGAGACATTTTTAGCGTGGTTGTTCTTAACTATAATCTGGGAACCACTAATATTTCATAATGGCTAAACAGGGTCTCATGTTGAATTTCATGTATTTGCTCAAGATACACGCTATGTAAGAGTAATAAATGCTTTTTCTCCTCACTACAACTAAGAATGCCTTGGGAAGGCAACCTTGTCTGATAGGACAGGGTGGAGGGACAGGGCTACACTAGGGTGTACGAGAGAGGTCGAGCCAGGGAAACACTGGAAAGTCACCATTCACAACATGGTCGTTCCCTACATAACCTCTTGGACATTTTTGTAAAGTTACCACCTTACCAAATAACAAGTGTGACTGGATTTCTGCGGGAAAATAAGAGAAGGCTGTGGCATGCATTCTAGCTGTTGGGGGCTAACCAGAGATACAAGGTACACAAGGACACAGGGGTGGGGAGGAGGGGACCAGGCAGAAGTAAAGATGGGGCTCCACAGGACCCTGGAGAAGCCCCTGACTTCCACACCCTAGGACATTAGTCTAACCAATGTTGCTTATTTACTTAAAGTCACATCATGAAATTTGATCAAATGAGTATTTCCCAGCCTAAAAAATGAGACCTAGCATTTCTTGTGTACTCACTATGTGTCAAGTACTCTTTTAAACACTGTACATCTGTTAATTAATTTCACTCTTAAAATGTCCCTATGAGGTTAACACCATTTTCATCACTCCCATTTTGCAAATAAAGAAACAAAGATATTAAGTACTTTGCCCAAAGTCATATATTATATATAGTTAACGGTAGAGCCAGAATTTGAATCCAAGTTTCAACTCCAAGTCTTTTTTTTTTTTTTTTTGGCCAAACTTCACGGCATGTGGGATCTTAGTTTCCTGACCAGCGATGGAGCCCGCACCCCCTGCATTGGAAGCGCAGAGTCTTAACCACTGGACCGCCCGGGAAGACACTCCAAGTCTTGCTTTTAACCAGTGTTTAGTCAACCATATCATTTGACAGATTTGGGTGGAATGACCCTGTGCAATTTGCAAAATTACATTAAACATAATTTTGAAAATGTATTTGGGGATTTTACAATCATTCCTAAGGATGGGGTGCAAAAAATATCTTGACAAAATCAACATTGTTGAAGAAGTATATTGTCTCCCAGAGGGTTGATTTAAAGGCCAGCTCTCATTTGAATGCACACATTTTGGTTATATTATATTAGCATGTCAGGATGTTCAGAATGTGACCAGAACTATTTTAACATCAAAAAATTATTCAAACTTAATATTTGTCCCTGTGTAGCTCATTAGAAGTTATGGTAGCCCTCACCAAGTTATCTGGTGTTTGATTTTGCTTTTGAGCAATGGGCAGAAATGAATGGAACAAGTAGTCCAAGAAATCTTTGTGATGACAGCCTGCAGTCTTAAAATACTCAAGAAGGCCAATTGTATCTAAGTCTATTGGGTGACTTACAGGAAATCATTTGCCTTCCTGAGAAAAGGGATAGGTATTTCTGGCCTTTTACCTGGTTGGGCACGGATGTGATTGTGAAGCTAGGGCAGGCATCTTGTGACCACGAAGAAAAGGCAAAGGAACCCACAGAGATACTGACCACTGTCTTTACACTCTCAGATGAACACATTGTTATACAATACTTTATCTCATTTGATCCTCACAAGAACCCCAAGGCAGGCAAAGAAAATCTCATCCTTCCCATTTTACAGATTACATGATTCACCGAAGGCAACGTACTTGGAAAATGGTAGAACTAGAACTGGTAGCGTTCAAATCATTTTCCTGCCACAAAACATCAGCCATGGGCTTCCCTGGTGGCGCAGTGGTTGAGAGTCCGCCTGCCGATGCAGGGGACATGGGTTCGTGCCCTGGTCTGGGAGGATCCCACATGCCGCGGAGCGGCTGGGCCCGTGAGCCATGGTCACTGAGCCTGTGCGTCCGGAGCCTGTGCTCCGCTGCGGGAGAGGCCACAGCAGTGAGAGGCCTGCGTACCAAAAACAACAACAACAACAACAAAAACATCAGCCATTTTCTTGTCTCTTATTGACCACATGAAAGGCCACTCCTTCATATTTCCCATGATTTGGCTCAGCATTCTAAAGTAAGTCTTAACTGGGGCTTAACTTTTTCAATAGAGTGACATGCCTCTACTCAGAACGGAGCAAATTACCTTCTCATGTTAGTTTAGGCCATCACTTGTTTTGCTACTTTCAGATTAGATGTCATCTGTCCTCTCTGCTCTCCTTGATAATATTTCCTTCAAGTTATTTATAACAGTACTCTCATGTTTCTCCTTTTGTCTTCCTTTTCTTTCCAGACTGGGTAGATTTGACTTTAAAGCCACCTATACTGCAGTTGCTGACATTTAGCTCCACTTATCTGATTATGCATCACAAAAGGAAGCAGGAATTCAGCTTAATTGTGAAGCCACAGCTGCAGAACCAGGCAAACTAGAGAAACTTAATGATCACAGACAGAATCACACTCACGGATGCTGAATAAAATGACAGACAGGAGTTCCTTTGTAGAAGCCTGAATTCCGATTATGGAACTTTATGTTCTGAATTGTATACCTCTTGTCAGATCAGTTTTGTCCTTTAACTTCCCCATTTCCGTTATGAAAGTCAGGTGCAGCCTCATTTTTTTTTTTTAAATTCATTTTGACAGGTAAATGGTCTCGGAAAGTAAACACCCTGATCAACTGTTTACTGAAACTGTAACATTGTCATGAGTGAAAAATGAGACACGTTTACATTAATGTAAAGCATTTACAAGAATGATGATGAGAGGGAAAAGACAACATTGAACAGATGAAGCATAAATACAAAAATAGGGAGAGATTTGCAATCAAAAGACGATCTGTAAGGGAGGGTGTCTGCCACCATTAATTTTTCAGCTGTGCTTTCCCTAGTGCAATGGATCTTGCTCTTTGCTAATTCTACCTTTGCTCATTCCCATCTGCTATGGGAAAAAGAATGCTGGTTTTTGAATCTTTGATAAAGCAACCCCTAGGAGATGATTCCAAAGCTTCTCAAGCTTTGAATTGGATTGGATATCCCAAGGAGTGACCTAAAACATAGTATCATGTGCCTCTTCATTTTAAGGGATTATTTTAGGATGGGAAGAACTCTAACAACATTACAAAGAGTTGGCTTTCAGAGAGACTCAAAATAGTTTCTGCATTCACATTTCCTCCCATAATTGCTGGTATGTAAATCAGGTTTTAAAGCGGTAGTGAGGGGATATTAATTAACAGTTCCCTTTTTCTGTTCCTTACAACCAGGTAACATATACTCAAGTGCTGAGAAAACAGCCATCTTAGTAAGGATTAAAGACTCAAAATGTTCATAACATAACTGGTTTTTAAAAGCTGGTATCTTGAGTTACATACAATTATATACAGAAATGCAAACATATATCACTGACACGTGCATACACACAAACCATTGGAGAAACCAGATCTGTTCAGAATAAAAATGTTTCTATCAGCTACATTGAAAGGCTAATCATGTAATGATCTACAAAGGAAATGCAGAGACAGATATGGATGAGCTCAGCTTCCATATATTGGGTGGCTGAGAATGAATTAGCATAATCATAAATTTGTTCCAATTACAGAAGGCAATTATCAGAGCCCAGCTTACAGCATTTTCAAAATGAAATCAGCAAAGTGCATCTACAGCCCAGGTATATGCCACTGAGTTAATGGTGCTTTAAAAAAAGGCTCTATGCTCATTCACCTTTCATCCCTTTGATGACTGTATACTCCATACAAGTCTCCTTTTAGCTGACAGACACAAAGCCACCATGAAAGAGGAAAAAATACATGCAAATACAAAAAAAAAAAAGTAAAGTCGTGCTTAGTATAATAACTCAAGTGCAAAATAGCCAAATTCAAACTCTGAAGTCTTGTATGGATGATTTCTCTAGATCAGTGGTTCAGACAGTGCTTTTACATTTTAGACAGTAATTCACATCACCCCTTGTGTTCTCTCCAAAATGTTGATTAGGAATAAAACTGTGAGTAAGCCTGTCATTACCTGCTCCAAACAAAAGTTCTTTGTGCAAAAATGTAATGCTGCTGTTTTGCAAAGGTAACCCCACCACTATTCCTGTTGTTTTCATGTTGCTTTCCTGTTATAAATAGAACCTGCTGCCTTGTTAATCATTGCCAACCTGGAAAGAATACAGGAGAGTCAAACATATTTTGTACAGAAGGCAACAGATTTAGTCTCCTAATTCTAAAGCCAAAAAGGCAATTCAATTTAATCAGTTAAGATTATGCTTAGGGCTTCCCTGGTGGCACAGTGGTTGAGGGTCCACCTGCCAATGCAGGGGACACAGGTTTGTGCCCTGGTCTTGGAGGATCCCACATGCCGCGGAGCGGCTGGGCCCGTGAGCCATGGCCGCTGAGCCTGCGCGTCCGGAGCCTGTGCTCTGCAACGGGAGAGGCCACAACAGTGAGAGGCCCGCGTACCGCAAAAAAAAAAAAAAAAAGATTATGCTTATATATACTAGAATGTGCCCAGCACTTAGGAAGACACACACTAAAAAGGAATATTACTCAGTCATAAAAAAGAATGAAATAATGCCATTTGCAGCATCATGGATGGACCTAGAGATTATCATACTAAGTGAAGTCAGTCAGATAAAGAAAAATATCATGATATCACTTATTTGTGGAATCTAAAAAAATGATACAAATGAACTTATTTACAAAACAGAAATAGACTCACAGACATAGAAAACAAAGCTACAATTACCAAAAGGCAAATGGGTGTCGGGAGGGATAAATTAGAAGTTTGGGATTAACAGATACACACTACTATATATAAAATAGATAACCAACAAGGACCTACTGTATAGCACAGGGAACTATATTCAATATCTTGTAATAACATATAATGGAAAAGAATATGAAAAAGAATATACACACACACGTATCCCTGAATCACTTTGTAGTACACCTGAAACTAACATACCCTTGTAAATAAACTATACTTCAATAAAAAAATTAAAGAAAAAGAGATACTCAAGAGATTGCAGATTAGTAAGAAAGACAAAAAAGAATTTCTACTGTAACTAAATGCAGTGGGTTTTACTATTACATAGGATGATAGGCCCAGTGGAGCTGAAGCAGGGTAAGAGGAAGAGAGGGGAAGAGAGACTGCTACATGTCAGAGGCTATTCTAGGCTCTTTCACATCTTAAACCACTTGGTGAAGTGGCCATTGTTAACTACGTCTTTACAGTTTGGAAAATAACTAGCATGAAAGAGCTGAAATATTTGAACATGCTCAAAATTCTGCCACCTTAAACAAGTAAGCAAACACAAAACCCTTCCCTTCCTTGTTTTTCAGACATCGCTCTTGAATTCTTTAGCAATTACTCCTCATCACATTTCAATCGGGCTTCCATCCCATCAACTCACTGAAATTACTCTTGCTGACGTCACCGATGTTCCCCATGTTGCTACATTCCGTGCAACCTGTTTTGTACTCTTCTTTGACTCTCAGGGGTAATGAGAACCGTTCTTGAATTGTGTCTTCCATTGGTTTTTATGATGCCACGTGTTCTCTCCTTGTAGCCTCAGGCCACACCTGCTCTGTCTGTGTTGGCATCTTCTCTATCCAAACATGAAGTATTCTGAGGGGGGCCCAGAACATTCCCAAATTATGTTTAGTTCACTGACCTTCTTGAGTTACAGCCTCTTATATTTAGACATCTACACGGCATTTATTTTGGTAAGCTTCATAGATGCTTCAAGTTCGACAGGTGGAATTGGCTTTGGAATTTTTTCTTGCAGAATTCAGAAAGTGATAGATGATTTCCTTACCTATTTGACATTAAAATATATGAATCTCATCATCTGAATATAGGGATTCACTGAAAAAGATTGGACAGTTGGTGACATAATAATTTCACATTAAAAAGATGACTCTGGATATGATGTATAGAATATATGGGGTGGGGCGGGGCAGGCAAAGTGAGGAGCAGAAAGATCATTAGGAGGCTGTGACCATAACCCTGGGGAGTGATTGTGGTGAGATGAACTGGAAATTATGATGGGTATACAGGCATACCTTGGATATATTGAGGGTTTGGTTCCAGACTACCACAATAAAGCAAATTTCACAATAAAGCAAGTCACACAAATTTTTTGGTTTCCCAGTGCATGTCAAAGTTATGTTAACATTATACTGTAGTCTATTAGGTGTGCAACAGTATTATGTCTAAGAAAACAATGTACACACCTTAGCCAAAAGATATTTTATTGCTAAAACATGCTAACCATCATCTCATGATACAGGATTGCCACAAACATGCAATTTGCAAAAAGAAAAATGAAACAAAACAAAAAAAACCACGTATTATTTGCAATAAGGTGAAGCTCAATAACATCAGGTATGTCTGTACAATAAAGAGTCTTAACAATAAGTTAAGGGGTAAAATAGAATGAATAGAAATTTGTGGTGGATTTGATAAAATATTTCAAGACAGGGCAATCAAAATTTGGCACTCATATATCTGACTTGGGTAACTGATATAGAGAACACCAGGTAAAAAGGTCATTTTTGGATGGTGTACTTATATTTGCTGACTGAATATCCCCTTGGTTCCTAATATAAAAAGAACATTCTGAAATCAAAAGAAAGAGAGAAAGAAAAACCAAATAACCATGGCAACCGCAAAATAGGCTAAGTACTCAAATAATTAACTCAGTGATGCCTTTAGTTAAACTTAAGATGTATATAGCAACTGAAATAAACAACTTCAACCCAGATCTCTCTTCAGCTCCAGACTTACATAGTCAACAACTTTTTGGGCATACTTACTCCAGTCTTCAGGATAATTTGTATCCAACACTATAGCATATATGAAATCATGCAGAAAGATGAAGAAAAAATTTAAGATACAACACTGAAGAAAAGTAG
This sequence comes from Mesoplodon densirostris, assembly GCF_025265405.1. NCBI lineage: Eukaryota > Metazoa > Chordata > Mammalia > Artiodactyla > Ziphiidae > Mesoplodon > Mesoplodon densirostris. Next base: position 27,441,599 of record NC_082680.1, on the reverse strand, counting down.
CAGAAAAAGGAAAAAGAGGCTGCAGAAATACATTGATGACATTGAGGTACGAGAGAAAGTGGAAATGTATGTGTCATGGAAATCGAGAGAGAAAAATATTTTATGGATTTAAATTACCACTGAAGTAAAAGGTGAGTGTATGTCAAGTCCCAGGCTCCATTTCAACATGAAGCTCCTTCTACAGCATGTTAATAAAAGGACTCCACTCATCTTTGTTACTTTTAATGTAAATAAATAATAAACCTACAATGTCCCCCTCTGTTCAGTTTCCTCGATATTCACTGAAACTTCCCCAAAGTTAATTGGCCACTTGAAAAATAAAGTGGTATCTCTAGCTCACTCCTTACAGAAAAACAAACCTCAGGCATATAAAATATTAAAAATACAGTAAATGAAGCCACAAAAGTACCATGAAAAAGCATGGGTGAATATTTTTGTAATTTTACAGTGGAGAAGGATTTCTTGCATGATATAAAAGCCAAAGCCATAAAGACTGACTATTAAAGTGTAAAAGTTCAATATACCAAAAAGATGCCATACACACGGATAAACATGAAAAAATGTTTGCAACATATGACAAAGTATTATTATACTAAAATCAAGGGAGATAGTAAATACATTTTTCAACTTATGCAGCATGATGCCCATACAATAGAAACGGATGTTGGTTATTATGTTCTACCAGAATGTACTGAATGAATACCAGCCTGGTTTCTAATATATAAAGATCATGCTAAAATCAATAGAAAACCAGCATTGCAACAGAAAATGAGCTGCGTACTCAAGCAGATTATTTAGAGGAGAAAAATACAAATGGAGGACTAACATATGAAAAGTTTTTCAACTGCTCTAATAATGAATATGAAAATGAGATATTACTGTTAGCCTATTACTTTGGCAAATAGTGAAACTATATAGGTTTGGCAAAAGTGTAAAGAAATAGATGTTTTCAGTGACTTTAGGTTACAGTAAAAATTAGTACAATTAGTACATCCTTTTGTGGGACAATGCTGCAATCTTTACCCAAACTGAAAACACTGATATCATCTAATGTAAATTTCCACTGGTTGCAGTTGAATAATCATCAGTAAAAATCCAGAGATATGCACTAAGATGTTAATTACAGCCTTGTTTATAATAATGAAGAACCTGTAAACAACCTAAACATTCATTAACAGATTAAATCAATTATGCACATTTACTCAGTGGAATACTATGCAACCATCAAAAGAATGATGCAGTTCCATGAGACATAATTGAGTGTTAAAAGCAGATCATAAAACTATATTTTTATTACCTCTACATTCAAAGACACTCATAACTATCTTGAAGGCAGTTCACCAACTGTTATTTGGGTACTGGAATTTTTAGTGATCAAAATTTTCGTTTTTATAGATTCCTAGATTGATTTAATTTTCAGTATGAGCCATTCACCAAACATATCTGGCCATCTCCTTTACAAGTATGGCTGTACTTCCAGAATCCTTTTTGGTTTGGTGGGGTCATGTGACTAGTTCTGGGCCAATGAGTTGTCAGTAGAAGTGACTTTGTCAATTCCAGGCATTGAGATGCTCTTGTCTTTTCTCCTTTTCCCTCTGCCACAACAGCTCATAGGGTTTTGAAGAATGGCTACCCCATTAACCTTGGAACTGCAGTAGGAGTGTCCATGAGCACCCAGCTGAGGAGTGATGGACATGTAATGTGACAGAGAAAAAAAATCGTTGTTTTCAAGCCACTGAGATTTACAGGTTGTTTCTTAACTTTACCATAATGTACATTACCCTATTTTCTACCATCTATATTATGTTTTTAAGCAGGAAAAAAGCTATTTTCATTAAACAAACAAATATTTGTCCTCAAAAGGTTTCTAATACTTCTGGTCTCTGAGAGATGAAACAAATTGTCTTAAATTGCATCTTTCTTTTACTAAACTAATACATTAACTAGAAAAACAAACCATTTCTAGATGGCTAGCAGACTAAGTGACTGTCCCATATCATATTCTATCTTCACATCTGTCTTTACCCGGCTATTTTAGACAACTCCTTAATTTCTGCATAATCTCACACTGTGCAGATCACGGATAATAAGTCACTGTGTTAAAACTCTAACCTCCAAATCCATGGAGGGAAATTTAAATGAAATTGTTACTTTCACATGTCATACTTAACTTCAGTTGACTATACAATTTCATTAACAAAACTGAGTTTTTCATTTGTTTTTATTTTTTAAATAACATAAGTAGTTTCATGGATTACAAACATTCCAAGAGGAATCTAAAGAGAAGTGACTTTGTACATCCAACATTTTCTCATTTGGGGATGGTGTTTACGTTTCTTGTTTTAATCAGCCTGGTCAATTAAATTGGACAGTTTCCTATTTATTTTCTATCCAGTTTATCCTCCTTGTCTGTGCATGCTGGTTTTTATGAACTAGCTCAAAGCTGTTGTTTGGTCTTCATAACACTACAGGGAATGTTTAAAAAATAAACTAAATTGCCTTCGTGACTTTTTTTCAAACTTGCTGAAAATGAGATTTTTTAAAAGGTTTTACTCCATAACCCCCTCCTCCCTTTTTAATTTAAATTTTGGTACTAAAATGAGCTTACAATATTCCATTAATATCACTAGGGGAGACACTTGTTTCCTACACAATGTAGAGATTAGCCTGCAATTCTCTCCACTCCTATCTTTCATTGTTCTATCACTTTACAATGCCTGTATATAACATATTTAGCAGTTTACTTGCCTTAAAAAATCTACCTCTCCATCTTACTTATTGCTTCATGGACATATGTTTACCAAAAACCAAAATTACTCTGCAAGCCCTAGTGTACCATAAACTGCGTTGGGAAAGAGGTGGTGATTCTAGATTTATTTCAGAACACCTGGAGAGTTGATCCTATTAACACATTCAACAAAGGAAAACCATGATTGAAATTGTCAAAAAAGAAAGTACAACCTACTTGGGAATTAAATATTTGATTATTTATTTTGGGAAAAATAAATATACATATGTGTATCTTAAATGGGTATACAGTTCATTAAAAAATCAGCTGTAAATTGGTGCAGCCACTATGGAAAACAGTATGGAGGTTCCTCAAAAAACTAAAAATAGAGCTGCCATATGATCCAGTAATCCCACTCCTGGGCATATGTCCAAAACTATAATTCAAAAAGATACATGCACCCCTATGTTCACAGCAGCACTATTCACAATAGCCAAGACATGGAAACAACCTAAATGCCCATCAACAGATGAATGGATAAAGAAGATGTGGTACATATATACCATGGAATACTACTCAGCCATAAAAAGAAAATAATGCCATTTGCAGCAACATTGGATGGACCTCAAGATTATCATGCTAAGTGAAGTAAGTCAGACAAAGACAAATATCATGATATCACTTATATGTGCAATTTAAAATATGGCACAAATGAACTGATCTACAAAGCAGAAACAGACTCACAGACTTAGAGAACAGACTTGTGGTTTCCAACGGGGAAGGGGCTGGGGGAGGGATAGAGTGGGTGTTTGGGGTTAGCAGATGCAAACTATTACATATATAATGCATAAACAACAAGATCCTATTGTACAGCACAGGGAACACTGTTCAACATCCTGTGATAAACCATAATGGAGCGAGTTCCCTGTTGGTCCAGTGGTTAGGAATCCACCTTCCAATGCAGGGGATGTGGGTTCGATCCCTAGTTGGGGAAATAAGATCTAACATGCCGTGGAGCAACTAAGCCCGTGCACCGCAACTACTGAGCCTGTGCACTCTAGAGCCTGTGAGCCACAACTAGAGAGCCTGCACACCGCAACTACTGAGGCTGCATGCTCTAGAGCCCATGTGCCACAATGAAAAGCCTGCGTGCCGCAACGAAAGATCCCGCACGCCACAACTAAGGCCCGATGCAGCCAAATAAATAAATATTTTTAAAAAACCATAATGGAAAGTATGAAAAAATGTATATATACATATAACTGAATAACTTTGCTGTACAGCAGAAATGAATACAACATTGTAAATCAACTATACTTCAATAAAATAAATTTTTAAAAAATCAGCTGAATGTAAGCTGCAGAAGACCAGAAGCCTGCTAGATGGTAAAAGCATACATCGCACTTTCTCCACCAATAATTCAAAAATTCTATAATCTATATAAGTATTATCGAGAGCTGGTTCTGTGTAGTACTTATTATGTCAGCATGGAGCTAATGCTGTATTCTTACTCTGTAAAATGAGAAGGAAAGGTACCTTCTTTCCTCTGCCTCATGGGGATATTGGGAGTTTGAAAGTGAACCTGAACAAAAGGATTTTTGTGGAAGGGTGAAGAAATAAATTAATGCAATGTGGTCGCAGATTCCAGGAACACATCATCTCACATGGTTTCACTCAGGATGCAGAGTCAACAGTTCAAAAACATGAGACCAGAACAATTGCAGGTTGAACATGGGCCCTGCATGCCACTCAGAGAGGCTGAACTTAACCTTCAGGCACTGAGCAGCCACTGATGGATTCTTTTTTCCAATTGTTGCGTTTTAAATTTTAATTTTACTAGAGTATAGTTGATTTACACTGTTGTGTTAGTTTCCAGTGTACAGCAAAGTGATTCAGTTATACATATACGTATATTCATTCTTTTTAAGATTCCTTTCTCTTACAGGTTATCAAAGAATATTGAGTAGAGTTCCCTGTGCTATACAGTAGGTCCTTGTTGGTTATCTACCTTATATATAGTAGTGTGTGTATGTTCATCCCAAGCTCCTGATTTATCCCCCCCTTCCCTACCAGCCACGTGTCCCCTTTGGTAACCATAAGTTTGTTTTCAATATCTGTAAGTCTTTTTCTGTTTTGTAAATAAGTTCATTTGTATCATTTTTTAAAATTAGATTCCACAAATGAGTGATATCACAGGATATTGTCTTTGTCTGACTTACTTCACTTAGTATGATCATCTCTAGGTCCATCCACGTTGCTGCAAATGGTATTATTTCCTTCTTTTTTATGGCTAAGTGATAGATTTTAATTAAAGGCGTTTTGCTGAAGAAAAATCATTCTGGCATCCATGTAGAAGGTGCCAGGTGACACTGGGGATTAGAAAGTCATTACTCCAATAAGAAAGATGGAAAGTCATTACTCCACTAAGCGGGAGAAATGATGAATAAGGCAGTGAAATAAAGACAGAGAAGACATAAAGCAGAATGAATAGAATTAATAAGTAGCCATAACTGAAAATGAGAGGAAGCGTGAATCAAGGAACTGAGGAAACGTGCATAACTCACAAGTTCCCAGCTTGGGCAACTGGTACACTTAACTAAGACAAGGGGTCCCAGAGTTTCAAGGTCAAGTATCTGTTTTGTACATGTTATCCTTAAGGTGCTGTGGGACTCTTTAAAGAGTTGATCACTGACTTAAGCAACTGGACCCATCCAGTGAAACAGACATCCCCCAAACATGCACCCACTGGTGTCTCTGATTTGAGGATAAAGTACATTTTATACCAGGCACTATGTTTCAAATTGAAAACTTGTGTCCAAGTATAATTTTCCCCAAATTTTAGACCATTTCTCTCAAACAGAGAATGAATATGAGCTAAAGTTTGTTTTTTTCTTAATTCATTGAGGGAACCAGCAGGATGGTAAAGCCCATTTAAAAGACTATGGGAGAGACATAAGTACTTATAGCTATTCTAAGAAAGAATACTGGGCTAAGATTGTTAAATTAGATACACAACTGGTTGATGCTCTGAAGGGCAATAAAATAATAATATGGGTGGTCATCTTTTATACAGACCCATTAGCATTAGACAGATCCACGTCTGCTGGACAAATTCATTTGCGTTTCTATCAGTTTTCTACAAGTTAATATCTATTCTCACAGAGATATAAAATATCCTAATCCATAGTCATTACTGAGCTAAACAAACGTTTCTAATTTCCCTCAAAAGTCAGACAATCCTTGGTTGCCTATTAAATGCTTAAGAAAACTTTTTTTTTTTTTTTGCGGTACGCGGGCCTCTCACTGTTGTGGCCTCTCCCGTTGCGGAGCACAGGCTCTGGACGCGTAGGCTCAGCGGCCATGGCTCACGGGCCCAGCCGCTCCGCGGCATGTGGGATCTTCCCGGACTGGGGCACGAACCCGTGTCCCCTGCATCGGCAGGTGGACTCTCAACCACTGCACCACCAGGGAAGCCCAAGAAAACTTTTTTTTGATGTTGGAAAAGTAATATAAGCCTATTTATTGCAGAAAGTTTTTTTATTTTTTGGCTGTGTTGTGTCTTTGTTGCTGCTGTCGAGTCCTCATCAATGAAAAAAAGGTTTGTTTGTGGGCTTCAGGTTGGTGGTAATCACTTCATAGGTCAAACTATAAAATAACGTTACAATTTTTGAGTGAAGATGTATCACATCCAGATCCAGAATATCGGCATTCCTTGAAAACAGCAGTCCATCAATCTCTGGATACAAGATAAAACTGGAACCAGTTTAATATAAAAAAGGTCAACAGCTAGCTGGTGGTCACACGTCATTTTCTTAGAGCCTGTTCTTTTCAGTTTATAAATCATCCTCTTGTTAAAAAACTAGAAAGTAGAAGGTTCTTTACCCTTTATTTTTCAACCAACCACTTCTCATCTGCATTTTCTAATGTAAGTAGGACACAGCCAAATAAACAACCGCTCCATACTTCTTTTAATCATTTTACAAAGTACATAGTACCGAGGATTGAAGTGAGGGCATTCGACTGGACAATTATCATCAAATTCTTTTCCCCATTTTGAAAAACATCCTCTCCCCCCCATCTCTGTCTCTCTCCCACATCTACACATATTCACCCTCATCCCTACATACCACCCTCTTGACAGCCACTGCCACCATCACTGGCACCTGAGTGGTCTAGGCAGACTTACAGATGTGATTCCTGAAAGGGGTGCCTTCCTCATTTTCCTGTGGATTTTTAGCTTGTCATGAATACTCATTTTACCTTTAGGCCAAAAGGCTCAAACCACCAAATACACTACAGCTACCGCTGCAATTAATAGTACCAATCTGTCTAGTGCTTAAGACCAGCAAGAGTGCAAGCTGACTAGATCTGTCTTTAGACTACAATGAACTGGAATAAGGACAGGATGGCTGTTTGGCCAGGAGGTGCTAAAAAGATCAATCATTTTCTACCAGGCTCCGGCCGTCTAAAGACAAGGAATGTGTCAGCTGTTTTTCCTCCGCCCTGAGCTCTGTATTGGTACACGTCAGTTAGCTCAAGCCCATCTATTCATTGATGTATCTGTACACACTGGTTGGTAATAAGTAAATCCCCTTAAGGACACCCTAAAGGAGATGCATGGTAACAGCCTCTCCTCTTCCAGCAAACTTGTGGCTGTAGATTGACCGTTTATGACTTCTTTTCCTTTTTAGGGCTGTTCTTTTCTAGTCTGGATTTGCTTGTGTGAAAATGTGAGCAGGGGTGTGATAGATTCATGAAGGGAGGGCTTGGGGTAACCTGCTCTGGGTTCCTCCTACCCCCACCTCAGGACCCTGGAGCTATGCTACCCTTTCCCTTTCTCTGTATTTATTTTGCTTTAAAGCAAGACTCAAGCAAGACTCATCTCTTAAAGGCTCATAATTTTTTACACAAATCACAGACCGAGTGCAGCTGTTCATTTTCTCATCCTCACATATGCAATCCCTAACAACCTTGGCGGTAATGCAGTATCAACAGAGGGCATCATGTGCTTTAGGAACTGCTGTAGGTTCAATAAAGCACAGGGCCTGCCTTCATTCCACCAGGCTAGTCTGTAACTCTAACTGCTGGACCACATCTTATTATAGAACCAGATTTCACTTACATCAGTCTAAACTACAGTGCACACGTTTGTTGTTTTTTTTTTTTTTTTTTTTTTGCGGTACGCGGACCTCTCACTGTTGCAGGCTCTCCCGTTGTGGAGCACAGGCCCCGGACGCACAGGCTCAGCGGCCATGGCTCACGGGCCCAGCCGCTCCACGGCATGTGGGATCTTCCCGGACCCGGGCACGAACCCGTGTCCCCTGCATCGGCAGGTGGACTCTCAACCACTGTGCCACCAGGGAAGCCCCACAAGTTTTTTTCAAGTTTTTTTGTTTAAGCTTTTGTTTTGCTCCCTTTTGACTCTGCTAAAAGCAAGAGATACGAGGAAGCACGCCTCCTAGAAAGTTCATACAGAGAAAGTGCTGGAATTGATACAGGTCTATGAGGATCCTCAGGCCTGGCAGCAGAAAATGTGTTCCGCAACCCATCGTCCTCTTTCCTAGAAGATTATGCTGGCAGAATGATGCCAGGTCCTCAGCCACAGAATGTGGAGAAGCGGAAAGAAAGCACATAAAGCTGGAAATAAGTGATTGCCCCTCTCCCTCAGTCAGAATAGCTTCAGGTGTCATTGCTGGGGGGCACTCAGGGGTCCCAGACTAGAAGCTTCTAGAGTGAGAAAATCATTAACAAAATACAGATACTGGTTTGAATGTTTGCTTATTAAATTACATGTACCTCACTTGGGACTGAGGGTGGTTACAGGCCAGTAGTCACTGTGGTAAGACACGAACAGAGAAGTGGAGATAAGCTCTACTCTGGGCTGGTGGGAAGACTGATGTGCCCTGTGTGTCTTGTGGATTGGCCAGGGCTCCTCAGAGCTCCCCAACCTGGCAGAGGATTGTGTCTATTTTGTTTTTGTTTTTCTTTTTCTTTTCCAGTATGGTTTATCATAGGCTATGGAATACAGTTCCCTGTGCTCTACAGTAGGACCCTGTTGTTTATCCATCCTATATATAATAGTTTGCATCTGCTAATCCCAAATTCCCAAGCCATCCCTCCCCTGCCCCTTCCCCCCTGGCAACCACAAGTCTGTTTTTTATGTCTGTGAGTCTGTTTCTGTTTCATAGGTAAGTTCATCTGTTTCATATTTTAGATTCCACATATAAGTGATATCATATGGTATTTGTCTTTCTCTTTCTGACTTACTTTGCTTAATAAGATAATCTCCAGGTCCATCCATGTAGCTGCAAATGGCATTATTTCATTCTTTTTCATAGCTGAGTAATACTCCATTGTCTGTGTATACACACACACATATACCACATCTTCTTTTTCCATTCATCTGTCAGTGGACATTAAGGTTGTTTCCATGTCTTGGCTATTGTAAATAGTGCTGCTATGAACATAGGAGTACATGTATCTTTTTGAATTACAGTTTTGTCTGGATATATGCCCAGGAGTGGGATTGCTGGATCATATGATAACTCTATTTTTAGTTTTCTGAGGAACCTCCCTACTGTTTTCCACAGTGACTGCACCAATTTACATTCCCACCAACAGTGTAAGAGGGGTCCCTTTTCTCCACTCTCTCTCTGGCATTTATTATTTGTAGACTTTTTGATGATGGCCATTCTGACCAGCGTGAGAGAACAATGAGAACTACTCATTGTAGTTTTGATTTGCATTTCTCTAATAATTAGTAATGTTGAGCATCCTTTCATGTGCCTATTGGCTATCTGTGAGGATTGGTTCTAGAACCTGACATAAAGATCAACCTACAAGTGGGGGTAGGGTCCTGAGCATTAAGTCAAAAGCCGTATACGTGCAGGAAGGAAAGCTAATCACTGCAGATGCAAATGTTACACTAGGAGAATCTCTCTTTCGGTGGTTTCTTTCCTTCATACGCGGCCAATCAGGGCCCATTCCCAAGCCTTTCCTTCCTAGCCACAAATACCTCCTTGGGGATTTAAACCAGAAACAAGGAAGTTAAAAATTAAACTAGAACAGTGATAAATTAGGAGTTTGGGATTAACAGATACACACTACTACCTATGAATAAATGACCAACAATGACCTATTGTATGGCATAGGGAACTATACTCAATATTTTGTAACCCACAAGGGAAAGAATCTGAAAAAAATAGATACATATGAGGTATAACTGAGTCACTTTGCTGTATACCTGAAACCAACACAACACTGTAAATCAATTATACTTCAATAAAAAATTAAACTATATATAAAAGCTTATATCTGCTAACCCCAAGCTCCCACTCCATCCCTCGCCCACCCCACTCTTCCCTTGGCAACTACCAGTCTGTTCTTTATGTCTGTGATTCTGTTTCTGTTTCATAGATAGGTTCAATTGCATCATATTTTAGATTCCAGATATAAGTGATATCACATGGTACCTGTCTTTTTGACTTACTTTACTTAGTATGATAACCTCTAGTTGCAGAAATTAACATAACATTGTAAATCAACTATATTCAATAAAAAATTAAACTCAAACAACATTTAAAAAATTAAATTAAAAAGTGTTTTAAACTAAAAATTAAACCAGAAACAAAGACATTAGAACTGGCAAGCCTAACCCAAAATTTAGATTTAAGATCCTGAGTTTTCTCTATTCTCACCAAGAGAGGTCTTCAGTGTTTCAACCATTAGAAATGAGCAACAGGATCATTCAAATAAGCTCTCTACACCAATGATTCTCATAAACATTTCTTGTCTGAGGCAACTCTATGTGTATAATGCCATGCCTTGCAGTATTTAACCTGAGAGGAGTGTCAGAGGATTTACAAGTTATCCTTAGTCACCAAGTGATCAGAACTCCTAAATACACACCTTAGGCCTAGAATTGTATGGGGGAGGGGAATGGTGGCTTGGTCTAAAGTCAATTCATGGAATAAGAGAAATTAGAACCAGCAGAGTTGGGCGGTAGGCAGTAGGTTATTGTTAGCCAGAATTTGCTGTAAATAGACAGGCCTGGGGAGAGAGAATCCATCTATTCCCACCCCTCCTCTCTAATCGTCTGGTCCCATGGTGTTATCTTATCTCAATAGATTACTGTATATACGCAACTCTGCTTCCTTTCTTTCCCATTTCCCCTGTTTTACAACATAAACCAAGTCGCAACAGAAGCAGAGTGATGAAGGGTGTCTTTGGCTCTGCATACATTACAGGGATCAAAACTAAACGCTGGGTGATAACCACCAGCATAGAGCACAGAATGCTCCGGGAGAAAAGGATCTTCAATGAAGTTGCTCTTAAAAGTATCTGTATGTGGCCATGGTAAGTACCATGACGTCTCAGTTACAGATCACAGACCTACAATGCATGAATATTAAAGAAGGAAACGGCAGTGGAGCAAGTAGAAGTGAGTGGAGGAAGCTACCAAGAGAAAACCATATTCATCAGGCTAACTTCCCTTCACACAGCCAGCTCTAGGCAAAACTGAAATATAGATAAAACCTTTTGTTCTAGATTCACTGTTTCACCCTTTCTCTCTTTTTATGCTCCTTAACTGTTCCATTTCTATCATGTTCTGCCCACAGAGATAGGATCTGAAAATAATTATTTTTTAAAATTTTTATTGAAGTATAATTAATTTACAATGTTGTGTTAATTTCAGGTGTACAGCAAAGTGATTCAGTTTATATATATATATATATATATAAACTTTTTAATATTCTTTTCCATGATGTTATTACAAGATATTGTGTACAGTTCCCCATGTTACACAGTAGGTCCTTGTTAATCACCTATTTTATATATAGTAGTGTGTATATTTTAATCCCAAACTGAAAATAATTATTTGGAAAGTACATAAATGACATAGTCCCCAAATATTTGCATTTCAATTGCAACAAAAAGCTTAATCTAAGAAATGACTCTCTAATAGTGAAATTTCAGGCAAGAATGGGAAAATGAAGGTGAGGTGGAAATGGATGGACATTTTAGGAAATGAAATCTCCTTTAACTCATTCCCCCATAAATGGTTTTCTTTATTCGTGATGTTTTCCACAGGGCTGACTTCCTCTCTAACTCTATTTTTATCCTTTTCAAGAATGGGTGGTGTGGTGGGATTTACCAACGTTTTATTAGAGCTGGGATTTACCAACGTTTTCAAGTACTGACCCTTTAGAAGTCCAGTTACTACTAAGACCTTTCACAAAACTCTCGCCATTGCTCCAGCAACATGGAGGTACCATGCAGAAGCTATTCTTGTTGAACTTGTAGTTGTGGTGAGGCCAATATCCATTTAAATTGCCATCACCTTCAAGATAAAGCACGAGCTCAAGTTTCTGTGTATGTATATGTGGGTGTGCAGGCACGTGTGCACGCACATGCTTGCAAAAATGTACCTTGAACTCCAAACTCATAAATAAACAGAGGTGCACGACCAAACTGCTTTGAGGAAGTCAGCAGTCACCATAAAACAGAACACAGGTGATTAATGTATACAAACCTCCACAATACCCACAGCACATCACTTGGTTTACTACTTCCACCTTGTTCCTGTTTGCTCCTATGATCATACTGCTATGTCATTGGAATAATAACGCACATACATCTTCATTTCACAGAACTGACCACAAACGTAGGAGAAGAGGAGGTCACTTTACCTGCTGTATTGTCTAAACAAATCCATCGTTTAATCACAGTGCTCTTGTTTGGTTTGGGTAAGCATATTTTCCCTTCATTACATTTAATATATAATCTTATTATAGAAATCTGACACTCTTACTGACTCTCAACTCATAAATCAGCTTCTACTTCTGTTACTAAGGCCCAAGGACGAAAAAAGAAAAGCAACAAAGTGTGATAAAAATGCACAGTATAATTTTAGCCATTCAGATAATGCCACGGTGCCATTCTACTTCTTATTCCCTTGTTGATGCACCCTAGTTCTACTGCCACATGGGCTATCACACTGACTTCCATTTTTCCATGCAATCAGACATTTAAAAAATATTTCACTCATGAATCTTTCCAAAAGGTCACTTCCTAATTCCCCCCCCCCATCTAATCACATCAGCTATTCCTTTTTTATAACATCATGTAACATCTGGGTACTCTCAGACCACCAACATATCTATTTATAGAGCATCTACAAGTGTGTCCTATACTTGGTCCAGTGTTAAATGGGATGGAAAAGAGTAAAAGATATGTTCTCTAGCTCCAAAGATGATGTAATACATTTCGAGCAAAAAAAAAGACCCTAGTTTTAATCCCAGTTAAAGTGATTTTCTAAATGTTGGTATGTATATGCTGATACATCTATAATGAATAGACATCACTTATAAAATACCTCTATAAGGGTGGATGTAATATAATTCTAATTAACATATTAAACATTTTAAGAAATTTTAAAACTAATAATTTCCTAGACAGACAAAATAAAGTTGTGTCTCCTTTTTGTAATATTTTAACCCTTAAAAAATCATTAGTCTATTGAGGCCATGTCATGTTTCAGCTCCAAAGAGAAATAAAGTCAACCTAAGAAGATGTGAATTCTATTAAGGATTAGGAGGATGTTTAGAAAAAAAAACACATTTGCCAACTCACACATAATGTTAAGATGCCTTCTTAGGTCACACGTATGTAGTCATTATGTCTTTGATGGTAACAAATTACAGAGCATTTTATTTCAAACCATTCTCGGCTTGCTGCCTGACTCTCCCAAGTTCATTTAAATCTCCATTTTACTTATGAAGTCATAATAGTCCGCCTGGTTGATTTAATAATTCTTTAAAGATGAAAAATTCCCCTCTCTTGATGCCAAATTTGTAGAAATTCTGCTAATTTTAAAGTACTGTAAAAAGTAATCACAATCTCAGGCAAAATGCTGGAAATGTTCAAGAATTATAATGTGTAACTATTATTTAGCCCTTCAGGTTTCTTGGATAAGAACCATAAACCTTTGTACTGCCCCTCTTTTGCATATGGAAATTAGTGTAAGTACCTATTGTACCTGAGAATCTAATCCAGCCTGAGATGCATGCAAACAACACAAAATTCCCAGCAATTTCAAACTTTCAGCCAGATCTTTCTGTGGACAGAGAATGGGCATCAAAGAGCAACTGATTCTATTATTTTTTAAAAATACAGTATCATCTGTGGTGTGTGTGTATACACACACACACACACACACACACATATATGGCATTATTGCTTTCTTTTTTATGGCTGAGTAATGTTCCATTGTGTGTATATACATACACACACATACACAATGGAATATTACTCAACCATAAAAAAGAAAGAAATAATGCCAGTTGCAGCAACATGGATGGACCAAGAGATGATCATACTGAGTGAAGTAAGTCAGACAGAGAAAGACAAATATTACATGATATCACTTATATGTGGAATCTAAAAAATAGTACAAATGAACTTATTTACAAAAGAGAAATAAACATAAACATAGAAAGCAAACTTATGGTTACCAAAAGGGAAAGGGGGGAGGGATAAATCGGGAGTATGGGATTAACAGATGCACACTACCATATATAAAACAGAAAAACAACAAGGACCTACTGTATAGCACAGGAAACTATATTCAAAATCTTGTAATAACCTACAATGGAAAAGAATCAGAAACAAAATAATATAGATATATACATATATGTATAACCAAATCACTTTGCTGTATACCTGAAATGAACACAATATTGTAAATCAACTGTACTTCAATTAAAAAATATATATATATAATATGATAAAGGGCTGAATGTGGTTCTAGACTAACCTATCTTAAAAGTAATACTTATTTTGTGAGGAGCATGTGTGTGTGTGTGTGTGTGTCTGTGTGTTTGTTTATTTGTTTGTTTGTTTGTTTGCGGTATGCGGGCCTCTCACTGTTGTGGCCTCTCCTGTTGTGGAGCACAGGCTCCGGACGCGCAGGCTCAGCAGCCATGGCTCACGGGCCCAGCCGCTCCACGGCATGTGGGATCTTCCCGGACCGGGGCACGATCCCGTGTCCCCTGCATCGGCGGGTGGACTCTCAACCACTGAGCCACCAGGGAAGCCCTGTTTGTTCTATTATTAAAAAAGCTGCTGTAAGCTAGAAAGAATGAGGAGGCATATGTGCACTTTACTCTTTACAGAAATGGACTAACCGTGGCACCCATTCCACTCTGAGCTGCGCTGCTAAAGCTTCCCTGTGCGCAGTCCAGAGTGAAGAACCCAGACTTTGGGGAATGTACTATTCTTGGTACCTGCACTGCTGTGACTGAAAACTAACGGGAGGGAGGCGGGCTCTGGACTAGGGCTCAAGGCTACAGTGGTGGAGCTTTGGGGTGCAGCTCCCCGGAGATGGTTAAGGCTCGCATGACAGAAGTTGAAGGAAGCTGACTCTCTACGGTCTGACTTGATGGTCTCTCTATGGAGAGAGAGGGAGGAGAACAAGGAAAGACAGGGAGCAGGGTATGTTCCAGAGGGGAAACCCTGTGATGGGGTTAACTCAATCCTTTTCTCTTGCAAGGTGAGGAAAGCCCTATTTCATCTACTGTATTTGATGTTTTGCTTCTATGCTAGAATTCCTTTTGCGTTAACCTTCAATGTCTCAGGAAAACCTGATACACCTTTTAGCTTTGGCTGGTGCTGCTGGGAGGAGGAAAGGCTGGAGATAATGAAATCAAGTGTGTCCTGCTAAACACACATCCCTTGGCCTGAAGTTGATGGTACTGTGACAGGTTCAGGAGGCCGGGGGCAAAGCAAGCAGCGATCTGTACTGAGAGGGGAGTGGGCAGCAGGAACACACTGCACCTTCACGTCAGCTGAGAGGCAGTTGGCTCAGGAGTGGCTCTGAGACAGATCCTGGCTCTAACAGGTAAAGAAGAAGGTGATTCAGTGAGGAGGCTGACACCTGGGTCACCTAAATATAACTTAAAAGACTAACTGTTCTTCCTGTTGAACAAAGAAAGGGTTAATATCAACAGTGCCTAAGCTGAGTATTATTCGCACACAAACTCAGATAGCATTTCATATAAATATATGACTAAAGTGGGGCCCAGCTTTAAATATTCAAACTTAGAATATAAAGTTACACCTAGCAAAATCTGTAAATTCTAGACAAAAGCCTACATGTTATAGCTGTTTATTATAATCTGGCTGTTGGCACGTTTTCTTCTCTTGTTTGTACAACACTGGCGAGAGGGACTATTTTTCCTCATGATGATTTATTCATCGGTATCAGACTATTTTATCTTCCTCCTCAAAATTTCTAGAGTACTTCCTGTCCTACACCCCAAACTGGGCCTTAGCATCTTCCGTCTTCTATTGTTAATACTTTTTCATAAATTCTGTCTCCTCGACTAAATTAGAAACTTCTTAAAGGAATAAAATCGATCTCTGGGGATCCCTAATACCTAACTATGTTTATTATGAAGTAGTTATTATTAAAATGATGACTACGAAGCTTCTTTTTAAGAATAAGTACAGAAATGATCAATGTCATTCTAATAGAGCAGCTGGAATACACAAGGAATGAGAGAGTTATAAAGTCTATCATTTCTAGGCATGACTCCTTAGATACCAATTAAATACCTTAAAGAAATGGGCACTCACCCAATATCACCAACTGAGAGAACAATGTATGTGAAGACTTGGTTACATAACCAGGAGACTTTCATCTCAATAAGAGAAGATGACAATATTTTTGGCTAATATCCATGTGATAATTGGCTAAAACTGCATGAATATGAAAAACTTAATTATGGAGAGAATGGTAGCTTGAACATTTTTAGGATCCATGTGAAACAACTGATGATCCAATGAACTCCTAAAAAATGGCTATAGGAAGCAGGCTCGAAGAAACTTTTGTATCATTATTACTATTTTTCTTTTTAGAAAAAAGAAAAACTGAAGAGGTTACTTTTATTAGCAAACATATTCTATATGGCCACTAGTTTCTGTTGAATGTCATAGGACATTACGAAGTAGATTTTGTGCATCATTTTCACCACCGTCAAATCATAGAATTTTAGAGATGGAAGAGACTTAGAGTTGATGTAGCTCAATTCCCTTGCTTTTGATCTGAGAAACCCAGGGGCAAAGGAGTGACGCAAGTTACTTGAAATCACACAATCAATCTGTAATTTTTGGCCTCGTATATTAACTTAAGTTAGCTACTCACACCATGGAAAGATATACCAAGCTCTGTCCCCCCTACGCCCCCCACAAAAAAAGGTTGGAAATGCTGTTTCTGTAAATTAGACAGAGCAGATGTGCAAAGACATTCTTACTAGCACAGAATAACATGCTTGGTAGCATGTGGAAAAAAAAAAAACTCTTTAAAAGCATGGCTAGACTGGTGATAAAGTAAGGTAAAAATTAGAGGCCAGACATCTCAAGATGTTTTCTGGGTAAGTGAGCCTAGGAGTAGGCATTTTGCATCAGTATGCCTTCCAATCCCTGGGGTAGTGAGAGGCACACACAGGACAGGGACAAAGTCTGACATCTAAGTAGAACAGGAGGTCATCAGAGACCCTGCACAAAGACGGTAGCAATGGAGGGCAACAACTCAGAGAAGATGCACTAGAAAAAAGTGCAGTCCACAGAAAACTTGGCGTTTCTTGGAATTGACATTGAGTGGAACAGGGAAAATAAAAGTCTCTCTTGAGAGTTCCTCATCCAAGGTCCATTTCCCAAAGAGTGAGGCCGGGATCCATATAAGAAAAATCTCAAGAAAAAATTTAAGTATCAAATAAGCAGTGTCTTGAAGTACCTAGCAAAAACAATCTCCAAATCCTATCTAGAGAAACATATTCCAAGCATAGGTCACAAAGTATTCCTTTTGATGAAGTCCCACAAACACAAGCTCATCATAAAAAATACCTCTAGAGCACATGAGCAAACAAGTCCTATGAATCAATCTGCAGAAACAACAAAAAAAGAAGTATCAGATTCACAAGACTGATGATATGTAATTAACAAGTACAGAGTGTAAAATAGTCCAAATCTATTCAAGTAAAAATTATATGAATGTATAACATATGAAAATGAGTCTATTAGAATTGACCAGAAAACACTGAAATAGAAACAAATAGAATTTGTAGAAGTGAAAATTATTCAAATTTAAAACAAATGAATAAAACTCAAAATATAAAATTGACATAGTTGAAGAAAAACTTTGTAAACTGACACATGCGTATCCAGAAATGACATGCAAAGTAGTAGCACTGAGAGAGAAAAAATGTCATATATGATAAAGTGGTTAAGAGGCATGAGGAAAGAGAGTGAGAGGTTCTAACAGAGTTTGTTCCAAGTGTGGTCCAAAGACTGATAGCATCCTTACCAGCACATTCTCAAGACACAACGCAAACCTACCATGTGGTAGGAATTTGTTCCATAACCAGTCATCCAGCTGACTTTTTTTGTAGGCTAAATTTGAGAAGCACTGGCCTAATGTAGTGCTAATGTAAGTTCTAACAGAGAACATATAAAATATTGGAGTGCTAACACTGAAAAAATAATAGTTAAAGTTCATTAAATTAATGAATGATACCAACCCTCGTACTCAAGAAATTCAATGGATTCCAAACAGGATAAATAAAAAGAAATCCTCACAGTGAAAATGAATACCAAAGACAATAAGAAGATCTTAAAAACGGTCAGTGATGAAATTCAATTTAGAGTCATAGGAGACCATAAGAATAAAGTCTAGCCCAGAAAGAGATCACTCCAGTTAAAAGCAGATAAGGCTAGAGGAAAGATTTCTTCAAGATAGTAACATTCACTAAACATTCAATACCTAATATTCTTGAATATATAAAGAGAAAATTTTCATACCTGGCAAAAATTGGGGTGTGTGTGAATAGCTGATAACCACATAGAAAATTAAGAAAATGAAAAAAAATCTAATAATTACTCTCCAGGGAAAACAGAACATTGTGTAATAAAAGTAATCATGTTATAACTTGCACATTTGTGAATAGATTTTATACACTCCTACTCATATACATTATCATAAGATGATCTAACAAAAAGTATGCTGTATCTAGGTGGGGAAGAAAGGGCCTGGAAAGTACTTAACGAGGGTCAAAAGGAAAGAGAAAGGTAGATGCTCCTTTTCTATGAGTAATACAGTAAGCAGTATCTCCACATGAGAAATCAAGACAGTAACTGAAACATGGATGGAAATAGCAAAAAAAAAAAAAAAATCTAAAATGGTTATAAGTAGTCAACGCTGAGGAGTAATGGATATGGTTTCTTTATAGCAAGCTTTCTTAAACTAGTTGACTCTTTAAATAAATGCAAGCATGTTTAACTTCTATAAAAGACCAGTTTACCTTCCCGCTTGCTGGCAAAACATGGAAGGTTTGAAACTAAGAGGTGTCTGCCGAGTATGTGGAGCCATAAAGATCAGATAGAGATGCTGAGAGTTTACTTTTGTATAACCACTCTTAAAAATAATTTGGTATTGCATGGCAAAGGTGGATATGCACAACTGTATTATCCAGCCTAATCTTACCTCTGTACCTTAGAGAAACTCCAGCACATCTGTACAGGAAGTCTGTCAAGAGTGGGAATAACAGCACTGTTTGCATGTATCTAAAACCTGGATACAATCCAAAGGTCCTTAAGTAGGAGAATGACTAAATAAACTGTGACATATTCACATAGGAAAACCGTACACAGCAGTGAGCATGAATGATCCAGAATTACACACATCAACTTGGGTGCATCTCAATCACTTAAAATTACATTAGATAAGACATAGAAGAGTACTCTTTCACTTATGTAAAATTAAAAACTAGACACAACTAAGTAACACATCATTTAGGGATGTATCTTCTAGGTAAAACAGAAAAATAAAAAAAGACAGAAAAGTAAAGGAATGAGTAGTCCAAATTTCAAAATCGAAATGATCTTTAGCGGGGAGAGACAGGGACTAAGCTGGGTAGGTGGGGTCCACCCAGCAGTGTTTCATATTTTAAACTGTTTTGGTGAATTTTCTTATTCTTATTTAAAGCTAAAGCTGTAAGTTATATACACTCTTTTATATTTCTCAAGTAAAGCATACCCTGATTCATACCACAGAACTAGAATTTGATTTCTCAAACTGTCTGGTTTTACCCTCTCCAAACCTAGCTTCCACTTCTGTTCATGACCTTGTTCTCTTCCCTTTTTTTCCCATTTCCTGCTTCCATCATTCTCGTCCTTTGTACATCTTGCATGGTGACTCTTAGCTTCTAACCTTGGGTCTCTCCAGCCATGCTTTTCTTCTTCTTTCGTCCCCTATATTTACACACAACCTTCCTGCTCTGGCCTGGCAACTGGGAAGTCCTATTCACATATACTGTTTCCATGGAAAATCCTACCTGGATTGGCCCACCTTATATGTATGCACCAGAAACATAAAGATTGTGTATCTTTACTGCCCACCCAGGGCCATGCTTTAAACCACACTGGAACTTCCCTGGTGGCACAGTGGTTAAGAATCTGCCTGCCAATGCAGGGGACACGGGTTCGATCCCTGGTCCGGGAAGATCCCATGTGCCATGGAGCAACTAAGCCCGTGTGCCGCAACTACTGAGCCTGCGTGCCATAATTACTGAAGCCCGCGCGCCTAGAGCCCGTGCTCCACAACAAGAGAGGCCACCACAATGAGAAGCCCACACACCACAACAAAGAGTAGCCCCTGCTCGCCACAACTAGAGAAAGCCCGTGCGCAGCAACAAAGACGGAAGGAAGGGAGGAAGGAAGGGAGGGAAGGAGGGAAGGAAGGTAGGAAGAAAGGAAGGAATTAAAAAAAAAAAACCACACTGACTCTGTTGTGTGGAACAATAAATACAACAGGGGCCAGACCACAGGGACACCTCACTATCCTTGATAGATAAGGAAGGTTCTATGAGCAGACCTGTCACTTGACCACAGAGCCAAAAACCTGACAGGATGAGAATATAAGATCTTGAAGGGATTTAAAGGAACAGATTTTTTTTAAAGCCTATTTCTTGATAAGGTATCTCATTCTCGTTAAAAATCATGATTTGCAAAGATGCTCATGAGTACTAAGCAATGCAAATTCAAGTTCTCTGGCTTCTTTGCTGCAACTGCCAGCCCAGTACTGCATCGAAACAGAACAATTTTTTTCTACAGTGCCTCCTCTTTGTAATCCAGGGTCGTGATGATGAAGGAGGAATAAAAATACTCCTGCTCTCAACAATCTACCGTATTAGAAACTGCTTCATCTAAGGTAACGGAGGATCTGAACACCCACTGTAAGTTAACATTCCCTCAGAGAGAAAACAATCAGATGGGCTAAGTGACAACAAGATTCACATCAAGTCAGTAATGGAGCAGAAGCTAGTCTTAATCATCAACTAGTCTCTATTCTAAATTCCTGGTGCTATGGAATTTTTAGATACGGGTTCAGTGGTTGCTTTTTTAAATCTCAGTCTTCATGGTCTGAGTTGCAGGTTTGCAACATTTTTTTCCCTGTTAACTACAATAGTTCTATAATATTTTGAGAACTTGTCCCCATTCCAGAAGTAGTCTCATCCAACAATTCTAAAAACCTGATGTCTAAATGTGATTATGAAAATATGACAAGCTCCCTTTCCTTTGCTCTTTCTCTAAGGACATAATCTCAAAGATAAGCTAAAACTTACGTGACAAAAATGCAAAATCATCCCCTTCTGATAATTTTTGTTCTTGACATTGCATTGCCTTACTAGATCCTAGAGAGTTGCCTGGACTTTCTATGAAAGCTGAAATCTGCACTCGGTATTTAGATTATAATCTATTAGCTAGAGAGGCATCATTCGCCTTGTTCAGTATTCAGTAGACTTCCTTAGCACCACATCATGCCAAAATATAATGAACTCAATCTGTCAATGACATAACTTTACATTATTAGATCCTGACTTGAATATTGCCGCAAGTCATCTTGACTCTTGTTCTCTGAAGCTTCTCTCACTATTGACTTCAGAAGGAGCTGGGGATCTTTAATTTCCCTTAAGAATTCAGACCTATGAGGATATTGTGGGAATAGGTACCCGTGCCCCACCTGTTAATGATGGTTAACGATCCTAAAATGTTATTTCAGGGTAAAGGGTTCAAGTTCTAGATTTAGGCCACATCACTAAATAATAATTTTGTATTTTAAAGATGAGATCAAACAGCTAATGGAAGACCACAGTCTATAAAGAAGAGCTATTTGACTTTTTTTTCTTTTTTAATTGGAAAACTCACTCATTCTTTCCTTTCTGTAGATGCTGTCCTAGGATTCACTGTTGGCAGAAGGGACTCCAGATGGTTCAGTAGGTGTATGTGATACACTCTGAAGTGATGTACAACATATGAATCAGGTGACTTCAATTATTTTCTAGTAAGAAATAAATGACCCGACCATGGCGGAAACTCTGGATCCCTTGACTATATAGTTCATGGGAATAAGAACAGCAAATTAGCCGAGTTGTCTCCGGGATACTACTTTATCTTGTTAACTTGGGAAGTAAAGATGTAGAGAAACACAAAGCCTTCCTTTCCACAGTGCTTAGGTAAGCAGATTTCTTGAATCTAGAGCAAAAGAGAAAAGAATTCCAAACCCATTGTGTATAATTATTTCTAGTTCGCTTTCATTTCTAATTAACCAGGAAGTGCCTGCATGTTGCCAATAGATAAACCAGGCCAAAACACAACTGTAGATAAGAATGTGGCAATTGTATTTTTGTATAATCTACAAAGAGGGCAACTGTCTCTGCAGCACTCATTTCAAAGATTAGGATCCAGACAATAATGATAGAAAACTCATGCTATAAACCAGTAAACTTCTCCTTTCCCCTGACATTAAAATTAAGTATTAAAAAGACTGAATAAAATTTAGAAAAAAAAAGTAATACTTGTATAATGTTGAATGTAAAGACACATCACTGAATGTACACAAACACAAGCTCTTGCATGCGCTTGCTCTCTCTCACACACACACACATACACACACACCCCACACAGGAGCTCAAAACCAGGATTTTTAATGATAATGAAGCATCTTGATAAATGTACCATGGTCTCAAGAAATAAATCATTTTTAACCGCTGGCTTATGTTGTCCTTATTTTTGATTACAGCAGCAACTTGAATATTTCTTCACTGTGTATAAAAGCAATAGAGTCTACGTGTGATTATGTTTAGAGGTATAGCTAACCAGGAAGGCACAGATATCAGACTTTTTCTCTTGATAAACGGTTACTTTCAAAGGGTACATTTGTTGTTTGTTTATAAGATGCAGGTGAAGTCAGACAGATAGAAACATCATTAAGATCTGCTAATGAATCATCCTCCTATTTGCACTGGTAATAAATGTTTGAACTCAATGCTATATCCATGTTTGAAGAAATACAATTATTGGTTAACAAATGTGTTACATTTAGATGGTAGGGCTGGATGAATACTAACGAGAAGCAAGCACTGGCTCTCTGTGCCAGAAAAAATACAGTACGTCAATGGTAGTATTCCATTTTCACCTAAGCAAATACACATCTATATTGTTATGTTAAGTATATGTATCAAGTCAGAGTTACTACTTTACAATTCATACTACTCTTTTTCACTGGTAACACGTTTACTGTAAAAGAAAATGTAGAAAATAAAGGCCAAATCATCATCATCAATGATCCCCTCATCCAATGATAACCACGGTTATAATTTTGGTGTCTACGCTATCTTTTTTTTTTTTTTTTTTGTGGTACGCGGGCCTCTCACTGTTGTGGCCCCTCCCATTGTGGAGCACAGGCTCCGGACGCACAGGCTCAGCAGCCATGGCTCATGGGCCCAGCCGCTCCGCAGCATGTGGGATCTTCCTGGACCGGGGCACGAACCCGTGTCCCCTGCAACGGCAGGCAGACTCTCAACTACTGCGCCACCAGGGAAGCCCTATGCTATCTATCTTTTATGACAGATACACAAACTCTTTTATATGTACATGTATACCTCCTCTTGCAGCAGCAGAGGAGGTATATATGTACATATAGTAGTATTAGTCTTAAAGTACTAAATACCATCATTTAATTCCCCCCTCCCGGTGCATTACTGACAAATATCAATCATGAGACAGGTGACCGTAGTTTTACAATCCTGATTATTTCAATGACTGGGTTGAAGCAGTGTATTAGTAATACTGTCCAAACTAAAGATGATATCAGGAAAAAACAGAGACGACAATGGTGAGCCGATTTTAATTGACTCCTGGCCACCTTCCAATGTTCTCTCGATGCTTCATTCCAGAGTCTTTCTTGATTCAAACTATTTCTCAACTTCACCCATCCCCTAATTAACTGAGTTTAAAGCATAGATTGTTTCATCTACCTTTTCCAAACCTAGCATGATACCTGACAGGTAGTAAGTGCTCAGAAAGTGTTAAATTGTAAGCCAATGCCCTGCCTTAAATAAAAACTTTACTTAATATTACTCTAATCTTTTTTTCCCCCACATGTTCTCATGTCATTTATGTTACATGGGTCAACAGTCTTTATTGAACTCAACAGAGAGAAAATACTATTGGTTTAACTTGGGAATCTTTCAGTCAAGGAAATAGACACACACACATATACAGATATTCTGAAAATAAAACTCTAAAAAGTAAAATGATTTTAAGGAATTCAAGCCTGAAAGAACACAGACTTCACTCTTAATCAAGGACCAGTGGGCTAAAGACAAAAGGGAGTTGGGTCTTAGTCTTATCAATGTCTCATCTATCTTGACCTTGACCAGCAACAGTCTAGGAGGGCAGAAAAGAAAACAGAAGTCTCAAGAGAATAATGTCATTCTTCTGCCTGTCATTATGAATTTTCCAAAGAACACCCATATGTACTTGGAGGTGTCCTAGTTCAGAGACTCTCATATAATGCTTCCGCAAGGAATAAGACTCCAGGATTTCTGCCCAGGAAAAACATTCCCCCTTAGGTGACATATGCTAACAGAAGGCTGGGAATACTAAAACAAGCAAGAGTTCACCCATTTTTTTTTTTTTTTGATGGAGAAATGTTGCACATGGGTTCAAGGAATCTAACGATTTGCATGTGTTTCTTCCTCCAGTTTCTTTCATTGTTCTGTTAAAGGGTCACCTGGAGGCTAAAACTGCAAACAGGCAGCATGCATGCATCTTTTTCACAGAACTCTATGCATGCCAAATGGATTCAATAATTGATTAATTAGGGAGACCAAGTGCTGCTTCAGCTTCCTCCAAAACAGTAAATTAAGCCCAAATAAGGGCTCTGTCACCCACCAAGAGGAAATTCCTCTATGTAGCTAGCTCAGGCAAGCTTGTCCAAGGATTCCAAAGTGCCTGCAAGAGACATTTATATTAAGAAAGCAAAATCAGATTTGTGTAGAATGCAGAGTTGGGGTGGTGAGTAGGTTTCAGTGTGTGTGTGTGAGAGAGAAAGAGAGAACTCTCAAGAAACTAGACGTGGGAGGCATTAAACACAGATGTTGTAACTACCCTGCCCAGAAGTCACTCTCTGATTGTCTGATTGCTTGGATTCTTAAATTGTTCAAACAGATCCATGGAATGGACCTTTTTTTTTAGCTCCAAAGACCTTTGTTTAGAGTCCCAAGATATTATTATATTTATATCAGTTATTCCAAAAAGAAACCATGTCCAGAATTCCACTAGTTACTGTTCCAAGTCTCTCTGCTTGACATGTGTCTATGTCAAGGGAAATTCCCGGTGTAGAACATCTGACTGAGTGATTTCACCTCCTTTAGATTACACAAACTGAAAAGAAGAGGAACAGTACTAGAAGCGAGTGACAATTCACTTAAATATATTCGTTTTGATGGAGAAATGTTACAAGTGGGTTCAAGGAATCTTGTGGTTTGCATGCATTTCTGCTAGCTAGGCACACATGTGATTAACCATAACCCTTCAAGATGATCCAAGAAGAACTTTCACAGGAAGGGAGAAAATGCTATGCTTTCTTGAACTAGAATCTCAGATGGTCTTCATTAATGACAGCAGAAATAGGCTGGTAACGGGTGGACCACCTGAGTGAGGTGACCGCATGCACCCACTGACTGCTCACTGAGTCATTCTCAGTGTGATAAATTCGCCCAGAGAGCTATAAAAATGCTCAAAATGGTTCTAGGTTGTGGACCCAGGAGCTGGGGGTGATTGAGAAGCTTTCCATTCTGAAGCCCATAATCAACTTTAATTCTCAAGGTCATATAAATAACTAGGGGGATGGAAGGAGGGAGGAAGAAGATGGTGAATCGGCATAAATCAACACAGCTATGGTGAAGACAAATTTTTTGGTCCCCTGTGGATGGGTTACTGACATCAAAGGTGCTGATGAGAAATAAGGGTTTTCTTTAAATGCTCAGAGGATGGCCATAGATCTGTCTTCAACAGACCCAAGAGAAACCCCATCGCCCCTTTCTCTGTTAACCATTTGCATCTCAACTTTTCCTTTCTATTCTTACAGAGAAGCATCAGGAGATCAAAACCCCTGACGCTATACAAACCTCAGTTTCAACCCTGCAGAGCTTGGATGTGTGACGATTTGTTAGCGATTACAAATTCCAATGATGCACTGCAGTTTCTAATTTGAAATGTGCAGCGTGAAGCTGTGGGTAGGAGTGGATCTTTCAACTGGTGACAAACGTAGCAGATGGCCCAACACCTGGGACAGCTTCATCGGTCCCCCTTGTTTCCTGTAGGTACCATGAGGAAAATGACGGGCTGCGTTTGAGGTTGGGGAATGATGAAGCTCTTAGGATATTATGAGCCTGATAAAGACCAGGGGTTTATTCCTTATCATATTTCAATTTTGCTGACGCAGCTAAATTAAAATGGTAAAACAGCCTCTCCAGACTTCGTTCTCGGTCCCATTCTCCTTCCTTACCCATCAGCATTCCAAAACATTTTTAGACAAGTAGGAGCCACTCAATGATTTTGAAGCTATGCAAGGACCAGTCTGCTTCAAAAAACTCAACTGTAGAGCTTTTAAAATAGATATGGCCTCCATGAAGGAGAGTCAGGGGAAAAGGAAAGAATTAGGGCTGTTTCTCAACTGACAGGTCACTGTTTCCCCAGCCCCGCCATGGGACTTGGTAAGGTCTGGAGACATTGTTAGCTGTCTCAGCCGGGGAGGAGGTACTAGCGCCATCTACTGGACAGAAGCCAGGGGTGCTATTAAACATTCTACTGTGCACAAGGAAAGCCCCCGACAAACAGACTGATGTGACCCCAAATGTCAATAGCGTTGAGCTTGAGAAACCCTGAATTACGGAGACTAAAAACTCGCCCTTTCCCATAGCCAAGAATGAGCAGCATGACCAGAAGCACTGTGTCTCTTCCATTAAGTATGCCTTTGTAGTGTCTATCTCAACCTGAGATATTGAACCACTCAGTGGGTGTTACACTAATTCAACAAAGGACACGTATTTTACCAGATTTGGGGCGGGAGAAGAGGAAAAAGAAAAAAACAATTCCTTGTAACTAACGATAGGGGGAAAAGTCATTTGTAATTATGCAAAGATGTATCTTCTGTGAGCTTAGTTCATCATTAAGATGTCTTATAGGTGCTTAACACCTCATTAAAATTAAATCTGTACGTGCCAAAAACCGGTACTTTCCAGTAATCTGCAGAGTATGTACTAATTAAATTTAGCAAATGCTTTGAGATTAGCCAGGAGCTCAGCTAGGAAAGCAATCTGTTGATATGCCTCCTTTCCTGATCGATTTGATGGGTAGACTGAACTGACTTGGACTTGGTGCGGTCCAGAGGAACACTGTTAACCAGGGCCCTTGGCTTATCAGGGAAAGTGTAAGCCTACTGGTTAAAGCCGGAGTGTCCATCTAGGTGGACAACTATGATTTGTCCACTGAAACACCTGGAGTAAGTGAGAAGGCAGAAAAATCTCTAAAAAAAAATGCTGTTGTCATGTTGTTTCTACTGCTTTTGTATGATAAGAGAACTGTGAAAACTCAAGAATATGATCTATACCATTAGCAAAATATGGGCAAAGAGCAAAGATACAGTAAAATAAAAATCTCTTGATCCCAGGTCCTGGGTTCTAAAACTGCTTTCAGTAACACACGGGTCCCACAGATCACGTGCTTAATTTAACAGCCATAAAACAAGGCAAGGCCTCAGCACTCATGTTAATTCTTGCTATTTTAATGTGAGCATATCATGCTTAGATCTGCTGTTTCTGTAGCTCTGCAAGACTAAAATCGGCTCCAGGAGTAACAGGGTCAGAATCTCGGCCAGAGAAGTCATTCTGAGGCCAGTGAGTCAGGGGAAAGGTAAAAGTCTCAAACAGCAAATATAAACTAATGGGAGTGGGCTTTACAGAGATGCCCCAGCTCTTTGCTGACCACAGGCCTTGGAGTGTTTGAGAGGATTCTCAGGGTATTAAAATGTGAGATGATGCCACCATATGTACCTGAGAAAGGACCTGCAGAAATAAGCTCCCTATGAGATTGTGCCAGCCCTTTATGTTTAGATTATGAAAATGTTAGACAGCACTTGGAGCTGAGATCTATTAGCCCAGAGTTTCAGATAAATAATACCATTTTCAAGGTCTATCTCCTTAGAGGTCCCATTCCAATTTTCCCAAGTAGCCTTGAAAATAGCGCTGTTTTTGCACAGGCTCTGCGAATGGCACACAAGAATTTGAGTCCTAGCTTCTCCTTTCCGTTCTACCTATGAAATAATACAGAATGTGTTATACTGTCATAAGATATTACAAATGATAATGTATGACACTCTCTAATGAAGGCTAGCGTTTCTTTTAAAATGAAAGCTATATGTGTTCTCACCAAGGGAGACATAATTACACTCCTGCAAGCCACTGACTTAAAAAGTTGGCAAGGGGCTTCCCTGGTGTTGAGT
The DNA here is from genome assembly GCF_025265405.1 of Mesoplodon densirostris. Classification (NCBI taxonomy): domain Eukaryota; kingdom Metazoa; phylum Chordata; class Mammalia; order Artiodactyla; family Ziphiidae; genus Mesoplodon; species Mesoplodon densirostris. The sequence continues at coordinate 27,412,965 of NC_082680.1, read as the reverse complement.
GGTTAAGAATCAGCCTGCCAATGCAGGGGACACGGGTTCGAGCACTGGTCCAGGGAAATAGCACATGCCTCAGAGCAACTAATCCCGTGTGCCACAACTACTGAGCCTGTGCTCTAGAGCCCGTGAGCCACAACTACTGAGCCCACATGCCACAACTACTGAAGCCCATGCACCTAGAGCTCAAGCTACACAACAAGAGAAGCCACCGCAATGAGAAGCCCTCACACCACAACAAAAAGTAGCCCCTGCTCGACACAACTACAGAAAGCCCGCACACAGCAACGAAGACCCAACCCAGCCATAAATAAATAAATAAATAGATAGGTAGATAGATAAATAAATATATAACTTTATTAAGAAAATAAAATAAAAATTAAAAGTTGGCAAAGATCTGATGAGGCCCACCATCCCAGTGACCTCTGACTTCCCAAATGTTGTATTCTCTTGTTTCCAGGTCTACCACCCCAGTTAGTAAGGTACATACTGCCACAAATCTGCTGGCCCAAAACCGAAAGAAAAAGAAGATTAGAAAATTTTAGCAGCTATAAAATATTGCTTAGTAGACATTGCTTTCATATCAGATGAGGAGATAAATACAAAAAGTTCTGCTCATTAGTCATATATGTTAATATAGATACATGTGTCAGTTATATGCGTGTGTATATATATGTATATAATTTTCTAGAAGTGTGAGATACTTTTCTCTTTGAGAAACTTTCTAAACCCTAAACTATACTTTGTGAATGTCTATATTAAACAACTTACAGCTCCAGGCTTTGACTGGGCCCAAATCTAATCCACTTTCATATCTCAAAAAGGCCATCTTACAAGGCAAAAGAAACCCAAACAAAGACATGCTCTAGGTGGTTAAAATTACAGTTCCAAGAATTATTAGAGAGACAATGAGCCAAAGGGGCGGTGGTCAGAGAGGCATAAAGGACTAAAGACAACTAACAGAGAAAAAACATTCTAAAAAAATCTATTCTATAGAAAATATTCCTTTACTCATACGGGGGGGACTCAGGTGCATATATATATATATATATATGTATATATATTTCTTTAACATCTTTATTGGAGTATAATTGCTTTACAATGGTGTGTTAATTTCTGCTATATAACAAAGTGAATCAGCTATGGGATACATATATTCGTATAACCCCTCCCTTTGGCATCTCCCTTCAACACTCCCTATCCCACACCTCTAGGTGGTCACAAAGCACCGAGCTGATCTCCCTGTGCTATGCAGATGCTTCCCCCTAGCTATCTATTTTATATGTGGTCGTGTACATATGTCACTGCTATTCTCTCACTTTGTCCCACCTTACCCTTAAATAAAATAATACAAAAAATTTTTAAATTATTAAAATAAAAAAAAAGATAGCAATTAAAAAAAAGAAGAGAGCAACCAAACCAAGGAACAAATTCATTGATGATAACAAGTGCTAAAAACTATACTAAGATAAATATAAAAATCAGAAACCTGCCGAGACTGAACCAGGAAGAAATAGAAAATATGAACAGACCAATCACAAGCACTGAAATTGAAACTGTGATTAAAAATCTTCCAACAAACAAAAGCCCAGGACCAGATGGCTTCACAGGCGAATTCTATCAAGCATTTAGAGAAGAGCTAACACCTATCCTTCTCAAACTCTTCCAAAATATAGCAGAGGGAGGAACACTCCCAAACTCATTCTACGAGGCCACCATCACCTTGATACCAAAACCAGACAAGGATATCACAAAGAAAGAAAACTACAGGCCAATATCACTGATGAACATAGATGCAAAAATCCTCAACAAAATACTAGCAAACAGAATCCAACAGCACATTAAAAGGATCATACACCATGATCAAGTGGGGTTTATTCCAGGAATGCAAGGATTCTTTAATATACGCAAATCAATCAACGTGATACACCATATTAACAAACTGAAGGAGAAAAACCATATGATCATCTCAATAGATGCAGAGAAAGCTTTCGACAAAATTCAACACCCATTTATGATAAAAACCCTGCAGAAAGTAGGCATAGAGGGAACTTTCCTCAACATCATAAAGGCCATATATGACAAACCCACAGCCAGCATCGTCCTCAATGGTGAAAAACTGAAACCATTTCCACTAAGATCAGGAACAAGACAAGGTTGCCCACTCTCACCACTCTTATTCAACATAGTTTTGGAAGTTTTAGCCACAGCAATCAGAGAAGAAAAGGAAATAAAAGGAATCCAAATTGGAAAAGAAGAAGTAAAGCTGTCACTGTTTGCAGATGACATGATACTATACATAGAGAATCCTAAAGATGCTACCAGAAAACTACTAGAGCTAATCAATGAATTTGGTAAAGCTGCAGGATACAAAATTAATGCACAGAAATCTCTGGCATTCCTATATACTAATGATGAAAAATCTGAAAGTGAAATCAAGGAAACACTCCCATTTACCATTGCAACAAAAAGAATAAAATATCTAGGAATAAACCTACCTAAGGAGACAAAAGACCTGTATGCAGAAAATTGTAAGACACTGATGAAAGAAATTAAAGATGATACAAATAGATGGAGAGATGTACCATGTTCTTGGATTGGAAGAATCAACATTGTGAAAATGACTCTACTACCCAAAGCAATCTACAGATTCAATGCAATCCCTATCAAACTACCACTGGCATTTTTCACAGAACTAGAAGAAAAAATTTCACAATTTGTATGGAAACACAAAAGACCCCGAATAGCCAAAGCAATCCTGAGAACGAAAAATGGAGCTGGAGGAATCAGGCTCCCTGACTTCAGACTATACTACAAAGCTACAGTAATCAAGACAGTATGGTACTGGCACAAAAACAGAAAGATAGATCAATGGAACAGGATAGAAAGCCCAGAGTTAAACGCACGAACATATGGTCACCTTATCTTTGATAAAGGAGGCAGGAATGTACAGTGGAGAAAGGACAGCCTCTTCAATAAGTGGTGCTGGGAAAACTGGATAGGGACATGTAAAAGTATGAGATTAGATCACTCCCTAACACCATACACAAAAATAAGCTCAAAATGGATTAAAGACCTAAATGTAAGGCCAGACACTATCAAACTCTTAGAGGAAAACATAGGCAGAACACTCTATGACATAAATCACAGCAAGATCCTTTTTGACCCACCTCCTAGAGAAATGGAAATAAAGACAAAAATAAACACATGGGACCTATTGAAACTTAAAAGCTTTTGCACAGCAAAGGAAACCATAAACAAGACCAAAAGACAACCCTCAGAATGGGAGAAAATATTTGCAAATGAAGCAACTGACAAAGGATTAATCTCCAAAATTTATAAGCAGCTCATGCAGCTCAATAACAAAAAAACAAACAACCCAATCCAAAAATGGGCAGAAGACCTAAATAGACATTTCTCCACAGAAGATATACAGACTGCCAACAAACACATGAAAGGATGCTCAACATCTTTACTCATTAGAGAAATGCAAATCAAAACTACAATGAGATATCATCTCACACCAGTCAGAATGGCCATCATCAAAAAATCTAGAAACAATAAATGCTGGAGAGGGTGTGGAAAAAAGGGAACACTCTTGCACTGCTGGTGGGAATGTGAATTGGTACAGCCACTATGGAGAACAGTATGGAGGTTCCTTAAAAAACTACAAATAGAAATACCATATGACCCAGCAATCCCACTACTAGGCATATACCCTGAGAAAACCATAATTCAAAGAGAGTCATGTACCAAAATGTTCATAGCCGCCCTATTTACAATAGCCCGGAGATGGAAACAACCTAAGTGTCCATCATCGGATGAATGGGTAAAGAAGATGTGGCACATATATACAATGGAATATTACTCAGCCATAAAAAGAAATGAAATTGAGCTATTTGTAATGAGGTGGATAGACCTAGAGTCTGTCATACAGAGTGAAGTAAGTCAGAAAGAGAAAGACATATACTGTATGCTAACACATATATATGGAATTTAAGAAAAAAAATGTCATGAAGAACATAGGGGTAAGACAGGAATAAAGACACAGACCTACTAGAGAATGGACTTGAGGATATGGGGAGGGGGAAGGGTAAGCTGTGACAAAGTGAAAGAGCGGCATGGACATATATACACTACCAAACGTAAGGTAGATAGCTAGTGGGAAGCAGCCGCATAGCACAGGGAGATCAGCTTGGTGCTTTGTGACCGCCTGGAGGGGTGGGATAGGGAGGGTGGGAGGGAGACGCAAAAGGAAGGGGATATGGAAACATATGTATATGTATAACTGATTAAATTTGTTATAAAGCAAAAATAAATAAATAAATGCGCTTCTCCAAAAGAAAAAAAAAAATCAGAAACAAGTCAGTCACAGGGAGGAAACTCCAAGCGTACAGTTGCTCCCAAAGTCCACCAGCTCAATTTTTGGTTGATTCATTGTCTATTCAGGTATTCCACAATGCAGGGTACCTCAAGTTGATTGTGGGGGACTTAATCTGCTGCTCCTGAGGCTGCTGGGAGAAATTTCCCTTTCTATTGTTTGTTCCCACAGCTCATGGGTTCAGCTTTGGTTTTGGCCCTGCCACTGCGTGGAGGTCACCCTCAGGCATCTGTTCCCACCCAGACAGGACAGGTTTAAAGCAGTGACTGATTAGGGGGCTCTTGCTCACTCAGGCTGGGGGGAGGGAGGGGTATGGTAGTTATACTTGGAATGTGGGGCAAGCCTGCAGTGGCAGAGGCCAGCATGATGTTACACCAGCCTGAGGAGCACCATGTGTTCTCTGGGGGAAGTTGTCCCTGGATCATGGGACCCTGGCAGTGGCGGGCTGCACAGGCTCCTGGGAGGGGAGGTGTGGATAGAGACCTGTGCTTGCACACAGGATTCTTGGTGGCTGCAGCATCAGCATTAGCATTAGCATTTCATGCCCGTCTCTGGGGTCCAAGCTGATAGCCATGGCTCACACCCGCTTCTGGAGTTTGTTTAGGTGGTGCTCTGATTCCTCTTTCCTCATGCACCCTGAAACAGTGGTCTCTTGCCTCTTAGGCAGGTCCAGACTTTTTCCCGGACTTCCTCGTGGCTAGCTGTGGCGCACTAGCACCCTTCAGGCTGTGTTCACCCAGCCAACCCCAGTCCTCTCCCTGTGATCCAACCAAAGCCCGAGCCTCAGCTCCCAGCCCCCGCCCACCCCGGCAGGTGAGCAGACAAGCCTCTCAGGCTGGTGGGTGCTGGTCGGCACTGATCCTCTGTGCGGGAATCTCTCCGCTTTGCCCTCCGCACCCCTGTTGCTGTGCTCTCCTCTGTGGCTCCGAAGCTTCCCCCCTGCCCACCCCACATTTCCACCAGTGAAGGGGCTTCCTAGTGTGTGGAAACTTTTCCTCCTTCACAGCTCCCTCCCAGAAGTGCAGGTCCTGTCCCTATTCTTTTGTCTCTGTTTTTATTTTCTTTTGCCCTACCCAGGTACGTGGGGATTTTCTTGCCTTTTGGAAAGTCTGAGGTCTTCTGCCAGCATTCAGTAGGTGTTCTGTAGGAGTTGTTCCACATGTAGCTGTGTTTGTGATGTGATGGAGAAAGCTGATCTCCACATCTTACTCCTCCGCCTTCTTGAAGGTCCCTATCTTTATTTTTTTTACAGTTTGTTCTTTGTCCTTTAATAAGGAAAGGATGAAAACTTAATGTAATGTATCCTGAGACTAGCCTCAGTCACAGTATCATGACAAGGTAAAGAGTACTGAAATGAACACTCTTTTTTTAAAATTATTTTATTGAAGTATAGTTGATTTACAATGTTTTGTTAATTTCTGCTATACAGCAAGTGATTCAGTTATACATATATACACATTCTCTTTCATATTCTTTTCCATTATGATTTATCCCAGGGTATTGAATATAGTTCCCTGTGCTATACAGTAGGACCTTGTTGTTTATCCATTCTATATATTATGGTTTGCATCTGTTAATCCCAAAGTCCCAATCCATCCCTTCCCCACCACCTTCCTTTTGGCAGCCACAAGTCTGTTCTCTATGTCTGTGAGTTTGTGAAATGAGCACTCTTAATATGGAAATGTAGTTTAGTTAAGACAAGGTAAAAGCAATAGAAGGTATATGAGTTATACCTACTCTGGTTTATTCCATTTTTCCTACTAACATTTGTTAAGTCTCCTACAGGTCAGATTCAGGAAAGATGCTGCAGGTATCATGATAAATATACCCTTCCCACGTTGAATTGTTTACCCAAAGCAAACTTCAAGTATAAGGGGAAATAAAAAATTTTCAAACATGTACTGGATCCAGTATAAGAGAGAGGTAAACTGAATTCTGAGAATTATGGTGAATGAAATCCAAAGACCATGACTCAGGAAATCATCTGTGCAGCAGGCCCTGAGGCAAGTATAGCCCTGACTGGGACTTAGGGATAGGGAGATCCAGAAAGAAGGTCTCAAAGAAGAAAATGGAACTGTAGGTTACTGTCAGGAAGGAAGAAAACTTCCCTCCACCCTTCTAGGTTCTTCTGGCTGGTCAAAGAATGAAACTGACATGAGGCAGATTAACAGGAGAAAACAAAATTTCATTGTGTAAGTCTGGGAATCCCACATACATGAGAGGTTCAAAGACAGAAGGGTAAAATGAAGTCTGTATGCCATCCTGAGCTAAGGAATGGACTAGGGGCTTGGGGCTTCCAAGGACAGATGGGTCATTCACAGGACAGTAAGAAGAACAGCAGATGTTTGGTAATTAGATATCTTCCCTGCCACAGAGATGGAGCCACTTAGATAAAATCTATCTCTGGTAATAAGTCTTTCTTGGAAAAAATCCCGAATTTAAATTCTTCTAGGTAGTTAAGGGACAGGCTGTATGTAGTTTCTCTTGAACCCACAGGGTCTTCATTGCCTTTAGCCCAAAATAATCCTCATACAAAAGTGCCACATTTAGGGGAGGATCGTTCTGAATCCTTACATAACCTAATTCATTTGTACATATTGAGAGGTTTACAGTTCTTCTGGAACTGAATTTGGAAGAAAAATTGCCTGCATCAAAAATTAATGGAATTATTAACTCCAGGGGGAAGAAAGTGTCAGGAAAGAAAAGTAATCACAGCAAATTAAGTAACTTAAGTGCAAACAGTGCTAAATATTTCCAATACTGTAAACCTTGAATATTAATTTAATCAAATGTGTAATATATTTATTACACTGGTAGGCTGGTGATAGAGAAACGTGTTGCTGGGGGATATAGTATGATACTAAATCCTCCTCCTCAGTAGCGAGAAACAAATAGATAAGTACTATAATCTAAAATCCAACTAATACCCAGAAAAGCACATTATTTTTACCTATTGATATAAATCCTAGAAGTTAAACTCAAAAGTAGGGAGGAGCTGGGGAGGGAAATTAGTCTTTTTCATTTAAGTCATATAAAATCTTTTGACTTCTAAAACTACGTACATGGTGCACTTTCTTTTGAAAAATATTTAAGATATCACATAGAATTCATAAAATTCAAAAAAATTAAAGAAATTGAAAATAGTCCCATAGTAATTATACAAGCCCAGTTCTCACTTATACTTTAATTGCTATTTTGTATGTAATGAGGTTAAACCCAAGCTAGGCCAAATATTTTCCAGCTCTCAAAGTTCCTCAGTTACACAAAATTGAGGATTCATTCACTCCCTGGCTTTTAATTTTTATATTCTGATCTAGTTATGATGTCTGCCCTCAGGGTTGTGGAAAAAGCATATAACCCTTTAAGAGTTCATGTGCCCAAAAGGAAGTAACTGGAAATTAATATGAGGTCAAACTGCTTTTGCTCTATGGACTGAGTAGCTTAAATTCAGATTCTGGACTTTGATCTTTAGAGGATTACATAAAGCTGTCATGCACCACTCTACATGAGTAAGAAGGCCTGGTGTTAAAAATCTTAGGCATCTTCCATTGTCACAGACCTACCTGGGGAAAGATGCCCTAGAAGGATACAGCAGTCAAAGTTGAAACTAAACATTCTGCTCATTCCAAATAACTGTGTCTTCCAAAATCTAAAATTTCTGGAAGCTCAGATGTTTTCAGACTTGTCACCTTAACTGGCATTTTTTCTAAATTCTGATCTATTGCACATTTTCTGGTTAGTAGATTACAGATGGAAAAATATGCCTGACCTGTGCAGCCTGCCACTGCCAAGGCCCTGTGATCCAGGGACAACTTCCCCGGGAGAACACACGGAGTGCCTCAGGCTGGTGCAACATAACGCCGGCCTCTGTTACCGCAGGCTCGCCCCACATTCCGTACCCCTCCCTACCCCGGGCCTGAGTGAGCCAGAGCCCCCTAATCAGCTGCTACTTTAACCCCGGCCTGTCTGGGTGGGGAACAGGCGCCCTCAGGTGACCTACACGCAGAGGTGGGTCCAAATCCAAAGCAAAGCTGAACCCCAGGAGCTGTACGAACAAAGAAGAGAAAGGGATATTTCTCCATGCAGACCCAGGAGCAGCGGATTAAATGTCCACAATCATCATGAGGTACCCTGCACCTCTGGAATACCTGAAGAGACAGCAAATCATCCCAAAATTGAGGCAGTGGACTTTGGGAGCACCTGTAGACTTGGGATTTGCTTTCTGCATCTAATTTGTTTCTGGTTTTATGCTTATCTTACTTTAGTATTTAGAGCTTATTATCATCGGTAGATTTGTTTACTGATTTGGTTGCTCTCTTCCTTTTGTTTCATATATATGTATATATATATATATATATTTTTTTTTTTTTCCTTTTCCTCTTTTTGTGAGTGGGTATGTGTATGCTTCTTTTTTTTTTTTTAATTAATTTATTTATTTTTGCTGTGTTGGGTCTTCGTTTCTGTGCGAGGGCTTTCTCTAGTTGTGGCAAGTGGGGGCCACTCTTCATCGCGGTGCACGGGCCTCTCACTATCGCGGCCTCTCCTATTGCAGAGCACAGGCTCCAGACGCGCAGGCTCAGTAGTTGTGGCTCACGGGCCTAGTCGCTCCGCGGCATGTGGGATCCTCCCAGAGCAGGGCTCGAACCTGTGTCCCCTGCATTAGCAGGCAGATTCTCAACGACTGCGCCACCAGGGAAGCCCTGTATGCTTCTTTGTGTGATCTTCTCTGTAAGGCTTGCTTTTACCACTTGTCTGACGTTTCTCTCTGTGTTTTTTTTTTGGTTTTCTTTCAGTACAGTTTTTAGCACTTGCTATCATTGGTGGATGTGTTTACTGGTTTGGGTGCTCTCTTCTTTTTTTAAATTACTTTTTAATTTTTTTATTTTAATAATTTATTTTGCTTTAATAACTTTATTTGGTTTTATGTTATTTTCTTTCGGTTTTTTTTTTCCCTCCCTTTTCTTTTGAGCCGTGTGGCTGACAGGGTCTTGGTGCTAGGGCCAAGGGTCAGGCCTGAGCCACTGAGGTGTGAGAGCCAACTTCAGGACACTGGTCAACCAGAGACTTCTGGCCCCATGTAAAATCAATTGACAAGAGCTCTCCCAGAGATCTGTGTCTCAAAGCAAAGACCCAACTCCAAGCAACGGCCAGCAAGCTCCAGTGCTGGATGCCCCATGCCAAACAACTAGCAAGACAGGAACACAACCCCACCCATTAGCAGACAGCCTGCCTAAAATCATACTAATTTCACAGACACCCAAAAACACACCACCAGATGCGGACCTGCCCACCAGAAATACAAGATCCAGCCCCACCCACCAGAACATGGGCACCAGTCCCCTCCACCAGGAAGCGTACAAAAGCCACTGAATCAACCTAACCCACTGGGGGTAGACACCAAAAACAACGAGAACTATGAACCTGCAGCCTGCAAAAAGGAGACCCTGAACACAGTAAGTTAAGCAAAGTGAGAAGACAGGGAAGTATGCAGCAGATGAAGGAGCAAGGTTAAAAACTCACCAGGCCAAACAAATGAAGAGGAAATAGGCAGTCTTCCTGAAAAAGAATTCAGAATAATGATAGTAAAGATGATCTAAAATCTTGGAAATAAAGATGATCTAAAATCTTGGAAATAGTATGGAGAAAATACAAAAAAAAAAAAAACAAAACGTTTAACAAAGACCTAGAAGAGCTAAAGAGCAAACAGAAAATGATGAACAACACAATAAATGAAATTAAAAATTATCTAGAAGGAATCAATAGCAAAATAACTGAGGCAGAAGAATGGATAAGTGACCTGGAAAATGAAATAAGGGAAATAACTACTGCAGAGCAGAATAAAGAAAAAAGAATGAAAAGAACTGAGGACAGTCTCAGAGACATCTGGGACAACATTAAATGAACAAACAGCTGAATTATAGGGGTCCCAGAAGAAGAAGAGAAAAGGAAAGGATCGGAGAAAATATTTGAAGAGATTATAGTTGGAAACTTCCCTAATATGGGGAAGCAAATAATCAAGTCCAGGAAGTGCAGAGTCCCACACAGGATAAATCCAAGGAGAAACACGCCAAAACACATATTAATCAAACTATCAAAATTTAAATACAAAGAAAAATATTAAAAACAGCAAGGGAAAAGCAACAAATAACATAGAAGGGAATCCCCATGAGGTTAACAGCGGAACTTTCAGCAGAAACTCTGCAAGCCAGAAGGGAGTGAGAGGACATATTTAAAGTGTTGAAAGGGAAAAACCTACAACCAAGATTACTCTACCAAGTAGGGACCTCATTCACATTTGACTTTAAAACTTTTACAGACGAGCAAAAGCTAAGATCATCCAGCACCACCAAACCAGCTTTACAACAAATGCTAAAGGAACTTCTCTAGGCAGGAAACACAAGAGAAGGAAAAGACCTACAATAACAAACCCAAAATAATTAAGAAAATGATAATAGGAACATACATATTGATAATTACCTTAAATGTAAATGGATTAAATGCTCCAACCAAAAGACTTAGATGGCTGAATGGATACAAAAACAAGACCCATATATATGCTGTCTACAAGAGACCCACTTCAGACCTAGGGACACATACAGACTGAAAGTGAGGGGATGGAAAAATATACTCCTTGCAAATGGAAATCAAAAGAAAGCTGCAGTAGCAATTCTCATATCAGACAAAATAGACTTTAATATAAAGACTATTACAAGAGACAAAGAAGGACACTACATAATGATCAATGTATCAATCCAAGAAGAAGATATAACAATTGTAAATATTTATGCACCCGACACAGGAGCACCTCAATACATAAGGCAAATGCTAACAGCCATAAAAGGGGAAATCAACAGTAACACAATAAAAGTAGGGGACTTTAACACCCCACTTTCACCAGTGGACAGATCATCCAAAATGAAAATAAATAAGGAAACACAAGCCTTAAATGACACATCAAACAAGGTGGACTTAATTGATATTTATAGGACATCCCATCCAAAAAAAAGAGAATACACTTCTTCTCAAGTGCTCACGGAACATTCTCCAGGATAGATCATATCTTGGGTTACAAATCAAGCCTTGGTAAATTTAAGAAAGCTGAAATCATATCAAGTATCTTTTCTGATCACAGTGCTATGACACTAGATATCAATTACAGGACAAAACTGTAAAAAAAATACAAAACACATGGATGCTAAACAGTATGCTACTAAATAATCAAGAGATCCCTGAAGAAATCAAAGAGGAAACCAAAAAATACCTGAAAAAAATGACCTTGAAAACATGACGACCCAAAACCTATGGGATGCAGCAAAAGCAATTCTAGGAGGGAAGTTTATAGCAACACAATCCTACCTCAAGAAACAAGAAACACCTCAAATAAACAACATAACCTTACACCTAAAGCAATTAGAGCAAGAAGAACCCCCAAATAATTAGCAATTAGAGCAAAAATAAAAAGCAATTAGAGCAAAAAAAAAAAAAAACCAAAATAAGCAGAAGGAAAGAAATCATAAATATCAGATAAGAAATAAATGAAGGAAACAATAGAAAAGATCAATAAAACGAAAAGATGGTTCTTTCAGAAGATAAACAAAATTGATAAACCATTAGCCAGACTCATCAAGAAAAAAAGGGAGAAGACTCAAATCAAAAGAATTAGAAATGGGGGCTTTCCTGGTGGCGCAGTGGTTGAGAGTCCGCCTGCCGATGCAGGGGACACGGGTTCGTGCCCCGGTCCGGGAAGATCCCACATGCCGTGGAGCAGCTGGGCCCGTGAGCCATGGCCGCTGAGCCTGCGCATCCAGAGCCTGTGCTCCGCAGCGGGAGAGGCCACAACAGTGAGAGGCCCGCGTACCGCAAAAAAAAAAAAAAAAAAAAAAAGAATTAGAAATGAAAAAAGAGGAAAAAAGTGACATTGCAGAAATGCAGAGGATCATGAGACATTAATACAAGCAACTATATGCCAATAAAATGGACAACCTGGACTAAATGGACAAATTTTTACAAAAGCGCAACTTTCCGAGACTGAACCAGGAAAACAGAAAATATAAACAGACCAATCACAAGCACTGAAATTGAAACTGAATAAAAACCTTCCAACAAACAAAAGTCCAACACCAGATGGATTCACAGGCAAATTCTATCAAACATTTAGAGAAGAGCTAACACCTATCCTTCTCAAATTCTTCCAAAATACAGCAGAGGGAGGAACACTCCCAAACTCATTCTACGAGGCCACCATCACCGTGATAACAAAACCAGACAAAAATGGCGCAAAAAAACCCTACAGTCTAATATCACTGATGAATGTAGATGCAAAAATCCTCGACAAAATAATAGCAAACAGAATCCAACAGCACGTTAAATTGATCATACACCATGATCAAGTGGGGTTTAGCCCAGGAATGCAAGGATCCTTCAATAAACACAAATGAATCAATGTGATACACTATACTAACAAACGGAAGGAGAAAAACCATATGATCATCTAAATAGATGCAGAAAAAGCTTTTGACAAAATTCAACACCCATTTATGATAAAAACCCTCCAGAAAGTAGGCATAGTGGGAACTTACATCAACATAATAAAGGCCATATATGACAAACCCACAGCCAACATCATTCTCAATGGTGAAAAGCTGAAACCATTTCCACTAAGATCAGGAACGAGACAAGGTTGCCCACTCTCACCACTCTTATTCAACATTGTTTTGGAAGTTTTAGCCACAGCAGTCTGAGAAGAAAAAGAAATAAAAGGAATCCATATTGGAAAAGAAGTAAAACTGTCACTGTTTGCTGATGACATGATACTATACATAGAGAATCCTAAAGATGCTACCAGAAAACTACTAGCACTAATCAATGAATCTGGTAAAGTAGCAGGATACAAAACTAATGCACAGAAGTCTCTTGCATTCCTATATGCTAATGATGAAAAATCTGAAAGAGAAATTAAGGAAACACTCCCATTTACCACTGCAACAAAAAGAATAAAACACCTAGGAATAAACCTACCTAAGGAGACACAAGACCTGTATGCAGAAAACTATAAGACACTGAAGAAAGAAATTAAAGATGATTCAAACAGATGGAGAGATATACCATGTTCTTGGAATCAATATTGTGAAAATGACCTTACTACCCAATGCAATCTACAGATTCAGTGCAATCCCTATCAAACTACCAATAGCATTTTTCACAGAAGTAGAACAGAAAATTTCACAATTTGTATGGAAACACAAAAGACCCCGAATAGCCCAATAAATCTTGAGAAAGGAAAATGGAGCTGGAGGAATCAGGCTCCTGGACCTCCGACTATACTACAAAGCTACAGTAATCAAGACAGTATGGTACTGGCATAAAAAACAAATACAGATCAATGAAACAGGATAGAAAGCCCAGAGATAAACCCACGCACATATGGTCACCTTATCTTTGATAAAGGAGGCAGGAATATACAATGGAGAAAAGACAGCGTCTTCAATAAGTGGTGCTGGGAGAACTGGAAAGCTACATGTAAAAGAATGAAATTAGAACACTCTCTAACACCGTACACAAAAATAAACTCCAAATGAATTAAAGACCTAAATGTAAGGCCAGACACTATAAAACTCTTAGAGGAAAACATAGGCAGAACACTCTATGACATAAATCACAGCAAGATCCTTTTTGACCCATCTCCTAGAGAAATGGAAATAAAAACAAAAATAAACAAATGGGACCTAATGAAACTTAAAAGCTTTTGCAAAGCAAAGGAAACTACAAACAAGATGAAAAGACAACTGTCAGAATGGGAGAAAATATTCCCAAATGAAGCAACTGACAAAGGATTAATCTCCAAAATATACAAGCAGCTCATGTAACTCAATATCAAAAAAACAAACAACCCAATCTAAATATGGGCAAAAGACCTAAATAGACTTTCTCCGAAGAAGATATATAGATGGCCAACAAACACATGAAAGGATGCTGAACATCATTAATCATTAGAGAAATGCAACTCAAAACTACAATGAGGTATCACCTCACACTGGTCAGAATGGCCATCATCAAGAAATCTAGAAACAATAAATGCTGGAGAGGGTGTGGAGAAAAGGGAACCCTCTTGCACTGTTGGTGGGAATGTAAATTGATACAGCCACTATGGAGAACAGTATGAAGGTTCCTTAAAAAACTAAAAATAGAACTACCATACGACCCAGCAATCCTACCACTGGGCATATACCCTGAGAAAACCATCATTCAAAAAGAGTCATGTACCAAAATGTTCATTGCAGCTGTATTTACAATAGCCAGGACATGGAAGCAACCTAAGTGTCCATCGACAGATGAATGGATCAAGAAGATGTGGCACATATATACAATGGAATATTACTCAGCCATAAAAAGAAATGAAATAATTATTTGTAGTGAGGTGGGTGGACCTAGAGTCTGTCATACAGAGTGAATTAAGCCAGAAAGAGAAAAACAAATACTGTATGCTAACACATATATATGGAATCTGAAAAAAAAAGGTTCTGATGAACCTAGGGACATGACAGGAATAAAGTTGCAGACGTAGAGAATGGACTTGAGGACACGGGGAGGGGCAAGGGTAAGCTGGGGCAAACTGAGAGAGTGGCACTGACATCTATACACTAGCAAATGTAAGATAGCTAGTGGGAAGCAGCTGCATCCCATGGGGAGATCCGCTTGGTGCTCTGTGTCCACCTAGAGGGCCGGAATAGGGAGGGTGTGAGGGATACGCAAGAGGGAGGGGATATGGGGATATATGTATACGTATAGCTGATTCACTTTGTTATACAGCAGGAACTAAGACAACATAGTAAAGCAATTACACTGCAATAAAGATGTTAAAAAATAATACAGAGGATATAGTCCATCTTTGTAGTTGTCATTCATTTCGTCAAATTGAGTATTTATTATGTGCTGGATACCATTTGCTGGCATTGAATCCTTACTGAGGGAACTCTTTCTGTACCTAAACTGGTGTTCTCATGCACACACTGTACTATATTAGCTGCTTCCCATTAGCATCTTTCTCACAGCCTACCATTTTAGCTACTCTGCCTTATGGCTTAATTGCTATAGAACAAGCATTTGGTCTTACAACAAAAATATGTGCAGGAAATGTAGGTGAAATATCTTCTTTCACTGTTACGGATAAAAAAGCAAATAACTGCCTTTTCTTAAAGATGAAAAATGTTTGCAAAACCTCACATTGGTACACATGTAGTTCTTGGAATAAAAATACATGAAGGAAAGATTCTGTGCAAGGATGTACCACAGGCTTTCTCATTTTTTCCTTCCCATCCATCTCAAAACCTAGACTACACTGTCTCAGAGACACACTAGAGGGCAAAGGCCATGAGTGACAGCTGGTCCCGAATCAGAAACATAATGAAGGGACTTCATCCACCATTTTGTACGTTGGTTTGTTGGTGCATGAGGAATAAAGAGCAGGGCCAGTAAAACCCAGTTCAAAAAGCAGCGCTTGAATAATATTAGAGGGTGAGTGTCTCTCAATAGCATCCTCATTACCAGGCAAGAGTGAAGAAGCTCTCTCCAGGGAAATAGAGCACACCATTTCCCCCCACCCTTTTGATTTAAACCTGTGAAAAATTCCAATTAGCATCAAGATACACCAGTGCCAACAGAGTAAGCTGAATTCTCCTGTTAAGATAGGATCTGTGTGTGTTTATTTCATCATTAGGGTTTAATATACTGGTACTGCCCAATCCTAGACTGTCCCAGACCAATTAGAGAGGACTACGAAAGTGGGAACCCTAATCCCATTGGTCACATTCATCTCTAAAATGGGCTCAGTATCACCGGCTCCCTCTCAATTTTACAGATGTATTATAAAGATAAAAGGGCTATTCCACAAAGTGCTTTGGGGATTTTAAATGAAAGGTGAGGCAGAAATACATACAAACTCATTTATTCTATGTACCTGGGAAACTTAACCTCCACATGACATCTAAATCAAACAATGTTTGTTGTGACGACTGAACCTGAGTTGAGCTAGAACACGTTTGTGACTCAATCTTACAGAAAATGTGTGATTATAACAAATAAGACGAAACAGGTAAACTCCTTCAGAGTACAATTCTGTTTATGGACTTCACATAAAAACAAAGAGTGCTACAAATTAGGAACCATGTTAGGAAACTAGTTATTGGACCTTTACTTACAAAACTAAGCAATTCATTATATGATATGCTCGGGCATGATCCTATTATAATCTAACCTTCTATGTTTCAAACATTTCTTCCTTATCAGTTGAATGGGAGAGGATTTATTAGAGTTTTCCCCATAGGAAATCAGAATGACTACAGGAAGAGACCTCAGGCAGACATGGAGAACTGCTCCCACTAGGGAATAGAGTCTGTGAAAATGACTTGTGGTTTATCGACTGTCAAGAGTAAACACACAGGATGGTGGCCAGGGTCATTTTCAATGGTACTGGGGTTCCTTGCTGAGTTAGCAGGAGTGCAGCAGGGTCTCCAAAATGTTTGGATGGGCAAGATACACAAAGACCTCCTGAGAGCAGGAGGAAAGGATATCCTACTAGGGGAGCCGATGGGAATCTCCACACCTTGAGGTACTTAACCTTGGCAGTGTTATTCCCTCACTGGGAATGCGAGAGCCAGGGAAGGGTTCTGTGGTGTCACCTGTCTATGGGGCAGTCTCTGTATAGGTCTTTACCTAAATCAATGGTTATCTTGGGGGCAATTTTGCCCACCAATCAAGGGGAGACATTTGTCAATGTCTGGAATCATTTCTGATTGGCTCAACTGAGGTGGGAGGGGGTTCTACTGACATTGAGTGGGTGGAGCCCAGGGATGCTACTAACCTTCCTACAACTCCCCCCCCTGAAAAACATCACTGGGCCGCAAATAGCAATAGTGCTGAGGTTTGGGAAACCCAACCTAAGTCAAAAGAATGTATCCTTGATACAAATGAACTTATTTACAAAACAGAAACAGACCCACAGCTTAAAAAACAAACTTATGGTTACTAAAGGGGAAAGGTGAGGGGAAGGGATAAATTAGGAGTTTGGATTAAAATATACACACTACTATACATAAAATAAACAACAAGGACCTACTGTATCACACAGGAAACTCTACTCAATATTCTGTAATAACGTATAAGGGAAAAGAATCTGAAAAAGAATGGATATATGTATAACTGAATCACTTTTCTGTACACCTGAAACTATCACAACTTTGTAAGTCAACTATACTCCAATATAAAATAAAAAATTAAACTAAAAAAGAAATAAAAGGTGACATCAAATCACACACAGAAAAAACACTGTACCTTTTATTTGTTTAATTTTAGGTCATTCACCATCTCCTTTGTGACAGATGCTCAGTTACTAAAAACTATTTTTTTAAAATTTTTATTTGTTTTTTTTAAACATCTTTATTGGAGTATAATTGCTTTACAAAGCGTTTCTGCTTTACAACAAAGTGAATCACTTATACATATACATAAGTTCCCATATCTCTTCACTCTTGCATCTCCCTCCCTCCCACCCCTCTAGGTGGTCACAAACCACCTAGCTGATCTCCCTGTGCCATGCGGCTGCTTCCCACTAGCAATCCACTCTACGTTTGGTAGTGTATATATGTCCATGCCACTCTCTCACTTCATCACAGCTTACCCTTCTCCCTCCCCAAATCCTCAAGTCCATGCTCTAGTAGGTCTGTGTCTTTATTTCCATCCTACCCCTAGGCTCTTCATGACATTTTTTTTCTTAGATTCCATATATACGTGTTAGCATATGGTATTTGTTTTTCTCCTTCTGACTTACTTCACTCTGTATGACAGACTCCAGGTCCACCCACCTCACTACAAATAACTCTATTTCGTTTCTTTTCATGGCTGAGTAATATTCCATTGTATATATGTGCCACATCTTCTTTATCCATTCATCTGTTGATGGACACTTAGGTTGCTTCCATGTCCTGGCTATCGTAAATAGAGCTGAAAAGAACATTTTGGTACATGACTCGTTTTGAATTCTGGTTTTCTCAGGGTATATGCCCAGTAGTGGGATTGCTGGGTCATATGGTAGTTCTATTTGTAGTTTGTTTTTGTTTTTGCGGTACATGGGCCTCTCACAGTTGTGGCCTCTCCCGTTGCAGAGCACAGGCTCTGGACGTGCAGGCTCAGCGGCGATGGCTTATGGGCCTAGCCGCTCCGCAGCATGCGGGATCTTCCCGGACCAGGGCACGAACCCGTGTCCCCTGCATCGGCAGGCGGACTCTCAATCACTGCGCCACCAGGGAAGCCCCTATTTGTAGTTTTTTAAGGAACCTCCATACTGTTCTCCATAGTGGCTGTTTCAACTTACATTCCCACCAACAGTGCAAGAGGGTTCCCTTTTCTCCACACCCTCTCCAGTATTTATTGTTTCTAGATTTTTTGGTGATGGCCATTCTGACCAGTGT
Source organism: Mesoplodon densirostris (assembly GCF_025265405.1). Taxonomy (NCBI): domain Eukaryota; kingdom Metazoa; phylum Chordata; class Mammalia; order Artiodactyla; family Ziphiidae; genus Mesoplodon; species Mesoplodon densirostris. The sequence goes on along the minus strand of NC_082680.1, from coordinate 27,394,125 downwards.
GAGATGATATCTCATTGTAGTTTTGATTTGCATCTCTCTATTGATTAAGGATGTTGAGCATTCTTTCATTTGTTTGTTGTACTGTAGGTATAAAACCTATTGTTACACCCTGCTTTCCATGCCCTCCAGCCCCGAAATCAATTTATACAAATGAGTGTACATCAATAGCTCCAGCATAAAGCCAGGCAAGCGTAATATAGAATTGGGTAGTACGTAATCAGAACTCTAAATGACTAGGGAAAATCTAATCACTAACTAGTTTTGCTTATTCTGTGGTCTTCCTGCTACACACTTCTTCTCAGTCAAAAATAAGATCATCCAAGATTTCTACTGTCTTCAAGCAGAAGCAAGAAGAACAACGATCCTGCAGCCTGTGGAAAAAAACCACATTCACAGAAAGACAGATAAGATGAAAAGGCAGAGGGCTATGAACCAGATGAAGGAACAAGATAACACACCAGAAAAATGACTAAATGAAATGGATATAGGCAACATTCCAGAAAAAGAATTCAGAATAATGATAGTGAAGATGATCCAGGACCTAGGAAAAGAATGGAGGTAAACTTCGAGAAGATGCAAGAAATGTTTAACAAATATGTAGAAGAATTAAAGAACAAAAAAACAGAGATGAGCAATACAATAACTGAAATGAAAACTACGCTAGAAGGAATCAATAGCAGAGTAACTGAAGCAGAAGAACGGACAAGTGACCTGGAAGATGAAATCGTGGAATTCACTGATGCAGAACAGAATAAAGAAAAAAGAATGAAAAGCAATGAACACAGGCTAAGAGACCTCTGGGACAACATTAAACACCACAACATTCGCATGATAGGGGTCCCAGAAGGAGAAGAGAGAGAGAAAGGACCTGAGAAAATATTTGAGGAGATTATAGTCAAAAAATTCCCTAACATGGGAGAGGAAATAGCCACCCAAGTCCAGGAAGCGCAGACAGTCCCATAAAGGATAAACCCAAGGAGAAACATGCCGAGACACATAGTATCCAATCTGGCAAAAATTAAAGACAAAGAAAAATTACTGAAAGCAGCGAGGGAAAAACAACAAAAAACATACAAGGGAACTCCCATAAGGTTAACAGCTGATTTCTCAGCAGAAACTCTGCAAGCCAGAAGGGAGTGGCATGACATATTTATAGTGATGAAAGGGAAAAACCTACAACCAAATTACTCTACCCAGCAAGGATCTCATTCAGATTTGATGGAGAAATCAAAAGCTTTACAGACAAGCAAAAGCTAAGAGAATTCAGCACCACCAAACAAGCTTTACAACAAATGCTAAAGGAATTTCTCTAAGTAGGAAAAACAAGAGAAAAAGAGGACTTACAAAAACAAACCCAAAACAATTAAGAAAATGGTAATAGGAACATACATATCAATAATTACCTTAAACGTGAATGGACAAGAGACACAGGCTTGCTGAATGGATACAAAAACAAGACCCATATATTTGCTGTCTACAAGAGACCCACTTCAGACCTAGGGACACATATACATTGAAAGTGAGGGGATAGAAAAAGATGTTCCATGCAAATGGAAATCAAAAGAAAGCTGGAGTAGCAATACTCATATCAGATAAAATAGATTTTAAAATAAAGAATGTTACAAGAGACAAGGAAGGACAATATATAATGATCAAAGGATCAATCCAAGAAGAAGATATAAGAATTATAGGGGCTCCCCTGGTGGCGCAGTTGTTGAGAGTCTGCCTGCCAATGCAGGGGACACGGGTTCGTGCCCTAGTCCGGGCGCATCCCACATGCTGTGGAGTGGCTGGGCCCGTGAACCATGGCTGCTGAGCCTGCGCGTCTGGAGCCTGTGCTCCGCAACGGGAGAGGCCACAACAGTGAGAGGCCCATGTACCGCAAAAAAAAAAAAAAAGAATTATAAATATATATGCACCCAATATAGGAGCACCTCGATACATATGGCAAATGCTAACAGCTATAAAAGAGGAAATCGACAGTAACACAATAATACTGGGGGAATTTAACACCTCACTTACACCAATGGACAGATCATCCAAACAGAAAATTAATAAGGAAACACAAGCTTTGAATGACACTACAGACCAGAGAGATTTAATTGATATATTTATAGGACACTCCATCCAAAAACAGCAGATTACACTTTCTTCTCAAGCGCACATGGAATATTCTCCAGGATAGATCACATCTTGGGACACAAATCAAGCCTCACTAATTTTTTTTTTTTTTTTTTTGCGGTATGCAGGCCTCTCACCGCTGCGGCCCCTCCCGTTGTGGAGCACAGGCTCCGGACCCGCAGGCCCAGCGGCCACGGCCCACGGGCCCAGCTGGTCCGCAGCATGCGGGATCCTCCCGGACCGGGGCACGAACCCGTGTCCCCTGCATCGGCAGGCAGACTCTCAACCACTGCGCCACCAGGGAAGCCCAAGCCTCACTAAATTTAAGAAAAATGAAATCATATCAACCATCTTTTCTGACCACAATGCTATGAGATTAGAAATCAATTACAGGGGAAAAAAGCATAAAAAACACAAACACATGGAGGCTAAACAATACGTTACTAAATAACCAAGAGATCAGTGAAGAAATCAAAGAGGAAATCAAAAAATACCTAGAGACAAATGACAATGAAAACACGACGATCCAAAACCTATGGGATGCAGCAAAAGCAGCTCTAACAGGGAAGTTTAGAGCAATACAATCCTACCTCAAGAAACAACAAACCTCTCAAATAAAGAACCTAACCTTACACCTAAGGAACTAGAGAAGGAAGAACAAAAAAACCCCCAAAGTTAGGAGAAGGAAAAAAATCATAAAGATCAGAGTAGAAATAAATGAAATAGAAACAAAGAAAACAATAGCAAAGATCAATAAAACTAAGAGCTGGTTCTTTGAGAAGATAAACAAAATTGATAAACCATTAGCCAGACTCATCAAGAAAAAGAGGGAGAGGACTCAAATCAATAAAATTAGAAATGAAAAAGGAGAAGTTGCAACAGACACCACAGAAATACAAAGCATCCTAAGAGACTACTACAAGCAACTCTATGCCAATATAATGGACAACCTGGAAGAAACAGACAAATTCTTAGAAAGGTATAACCTTCCAAGACTGCACCATGAAGAAATAGAAAATATCAACAGACCAATCACAAGTTATGAAATTGAAACTGTGATTAAAAATCTTCCAACAAACAAATGTCCAGGACCAGATGGCTACACAGGTGAATTCTATCAAAATTTTCGAGAAGAGCTAATACCCATCCTTCTCAAACTCTTCCAAAAAATTGCAGAAGGAACACTCCCTAACTCATTCTATAAGGCCATTATCACCCTGATAACAAAACCATACAAAGATACTGCAAAAGAAAATAAAATTACAGACCAGTATCACTGATGAATATAGATGCAAAAATTCTCAACAAAATACTAGGAAACAAAATCCAACAACACATTAAAAGGATCCTACACCATGATCAAGTGGGATTTATCCCAGGGATGCAAGGATTCTTCAATAAACGCAAATCAATCAGTGATACACCATATTAACAAATTGAAGAATAAGAACTATGTGATCATCTACATAGATGCAGAAAAAGCTTTTGACAAAATTCAACACCCATTTATGATAAAAACTCTCCAGAAACTGGGCATAGAGGGAACCTACCTCAACATAATAAAGGCCATATAAGACAAACCCACAGCAAACATCATTCTCAATGGTGAAAAACTGAAAGCATTTCCTCTAAGATCAGGAACAAGACAAAGATGTTCACTTTCACCACTATTATTCAACGTAATTTTGGAAGTCCTAGCCACGGCAATCAGAGAAGAAAAAGAAATAAAAGGAATCCAAACTGGAAAAGAAGTAAAACTGTCACTGTTTGCAGATGACATGATACTATAAATAGAGAATCCTAAAGATGCCACCAGAAAACCACTAGAGGTAATCAATGAATTTGGTAAAGCTGCAGGATACAAAATTAGTGCACAGAAATCTCTTGCATTCCTGTACACTAATGAAAAATCTGAAAGAGAAATTAAGTAAACACTCCCATTTACCACTGCAACAAAGAGAATAAAACACCTAGGAATAAACCTACCTAGGGAGACAAAAGACCTGTATGCAGAAAACTATAAGACACTGATGAAAGAAATTAAAGATGATACAAACAGATGGAGAGATACACCATGTTCTTGGATTGGAAGAATCAATATTGTGAAAATGATTATACTACCCAAAGCAATCTACAGATTCAATGCAATTGATATCAAATTACCAATGGAATTTTTTACAGAACTAGAACAAAAATCTTAAAACTTGTACGGAGACACAAAAGACCCCAAATAACCAAAGTGGTCTTGAGGGAAAAAAACAGAGCTGGAGGAATCAGACTCCCTGACTTCAGACTATATTACAAAGCTACAGTAATCAAGACAATATAGTACTGGCACAAAAACAGAAATATAGATCAATGGAACAGGATAGAAAGCTCAGATATAAACCTACGCATCTATGGTCAACTAATCTATGACAAAGGAGGCAAGGATATACAATGGAGAAAAGACAGTCTCTTCAATAAGTGGTGCTGGGAAAACTGGACAGCTACATGCGAAAGAATGAAATTAGAACACTCCCTAACACCATACACAAAAATACACTCAAAATGAATTAGAGACCTAAAGGTAATACCGGACACTATGAAACTCATAGAGGAAATGATAGGAAGAACACTCTTTGACATAAATCACAGCAAGATCTTTTTTGACCCACCTCCTAGTGTAATGGAAATAAAAACTAAAATAAACAAATGGGACCTAATGAAACTTAAAAGCTTTTGCAAAGCAAAGGAAACTACAAACAAGATGAAAAGACAGCCCTCAGAATGGGAGAAAATATTTGCAAACGATTCAATGGACAAAGGATTGATCTCCAAAATATATAAACCACTCATACAGCTCAATACTAAAAAAACAAACAACCCAAGCCAAAAATGGGCAGAAGACCTAAATAGACATTTCTCCAAAGAAGACATACAGATGGCCAAGAAGCACATGAAAACTGCTCAACATCACTAATTATTAGAGAAATGCAAATCAAAACTACAATGAGGTATCACCTCATACCAGTTAGAGTGGGCATCATCAGAATGTCTACAAACAACAAATGCTGGAGAGGATGTGGAGAAAAGGGAACCCTCTTGCACTGTTAGTGGCAATGTAAATTGATACAGCACTATGGAGAACAGTATGGAGGTTCCTTAAAAAACTAAAAACAGTACTACCATATGACCCAGCAGTCCCACTACTGGGCATATACCCAGAGAAAACCATAATTCAAAAAGACACATGCACCCCAGTGTTCACTGCAGCACTATTTACAGTAGCCAGGTCATGGAAACAACCTAAATGCTCATCAACAGACGAATTAATAAGGAAGATGTGGTACCTATATACAATGGAATATTACTCAGCCATAAAAAGGAACGAAATTGGGTCATTTGTAGAGACGTGGATGGATCTAGAGACTTTCATACAGAGTGAAGTAAGTCAGAATGAGAAAAACAAATATCGTATATTAACGCATATATGTGGAACCTAGAAAAATAGTACAGCTAAACCGGTTTGCAGGGCAGAAATTGAGACACAGATGTAGAGAACAAACGTATGGACACCAAGGGGGGAAAGTGGTTGGGGAGGGGTGGTGTGATGAATTGGGACATACATATATACACTGATATGTATAAAATGGATAACTAATAAGAACCTGCTGTTTAAAAAAATAAATAAAATAAAATAAAATAAATCTGGTTGTTCACCCCACACTAAGTAATCATTCATGCTTATAATGAAGGGACCCTGGAAAAATTCTGTCACTCATTGGCTCTTATAACTACCTGGATGTTTTTGACTTCTGAGGCTATATGACACTTTATGCTAATGCATGTGAAGGAAAATACATTTCATCTAATCAGGCATTGTTTAGACATCTGTCACCTGATTCCTATATATCCTTCATCACCCTATCTCAGATGAAGCATTGGTTCTCAAATTAATTCATTAGTTGTGTAGAATAGCACTGGTTCAGAGAGGAAGGAAATGGATGCTTTCTTATGCCGTGGTAAATAAAATGTTACGGATTTATAATTAGCTTCAACTGAACTCCTTAAATCTGTATGAGAGGTTTCTTAGTCTGAGCAATTTAATCCACATTTTCTTTCTGACACTCCCACTAAGCTGGCTTTGAGAAAGCTCATGATCCCCTTCCATTAAAAGATCAGTAATACAATATAAATGACAAAAAGAAAAAAGAAAAAAAAGAGAGAGATTTCTACTCTCTTCTTCCTAAATATAATTTCCTCCCCTGTGTCCACCATGTAATTTTACTGGGTTTATTTCCGTGAGGGATGAATTGCATGTCTCCTCTTCAGGGCATCTCAGTGAGTCTGAGAGAGGGAAACTAAGACCATAACCTACGTCTATCGCCTTGATGAGGAGGAAAACACTACAAGCATAACTCATTTCCTCTCTCCCTTCCATATGATTGTTGATCTCCCATTTCTACATACGTAACAATCTTACTGCATATGTGTCTTTTATTGTCAGCCAGCTCAAATCCTTTTGTGAATGTAGGCAGGGTATAAATTACAAATAAGTAAATGCCACACAGAAGGACCCTTTACTACATGCATCATGTGCTATTTATAGCAGGTTTCACATAGCCTTCATCAATAAACTGCCAGCAGTCAGTGTTGTTAAAATGATTTCTTACAACTAAGGAGCATTATCATGTTTTCCAAGCAGGCAAGGCAATGAGTTACTATAACTTCTGCTTGACTTCTTATTAAGAGCTAAACCACCTCAGAGTTAGAGCTAGTTTCCTGGGTAGGTGAGTAGACCCTAGATGAGTGACAGGTAAAGTGGAAGCCACACACTTAATGCGTTAGGATAAAATGTGCATCACTTTCAAAGTCAAAATATTTTTGTGTGTATGGATGTGGTGGGTGATAGCAACGGAGGTATCACTCTATAGCTACATCGCTGGAACCCAAAGGACCCACCTGGGTGCAAATACACCCTGGGACTGAGGTCAGGAGGGAGAGTCAGGAGGAAGAGAATGAGGAGGTAAATACTCCCCACAATGGGATGTAGATTATGGTGCCAAAGGACAGTAGGGAAAAAAAATAAAATGCTAGTGGACTCTTCTAAGAAGTCTGTACCTGTTTTGTGTAACTTTGTAGAAAAATCCAGAGGGAAAAAAAATAACCCATAAGAATTGTTCCTTTATTTACCTTATAATTGCACAAAAGCCACTTTGAAATCAATATATGCCGTCATGTCATCTTTTTTTTTCCCTGCATCACAATTTGTAACCTTTCAAAACTAAATAACTTGTCTCTCTGTACCCTGGAACTCAGTATACTTCTTCTAATGCTCTAAATTCTCTCAAATAGATCCATTTAGGTCACCCAAGGCCCAGGAAATGAATTCACACAGCTCTACCAGGAGCTCTCTAGTTAGTGCCAGAGGACCTTGGGATGGAAATCGTTCTCATTTTCGCGATCCCATTAGTAAGGATGTGTTTTGCAGTGTCTCTGTTCTGTAACCTTTGCTACTCCTTTGTGTGTTGCCTAGTTTAGTTTACAGTTTATCACTGAAATAAAAATATGGAGGCTTCTTGCTTCTTGGGGAAAATGAGCACCATGTACACAGGCCTTGATTGAATGGCAATTCTCTGTGATTCTGGAAAAATGCTTAAGAGCACAACACAAACAAAATGGTGAATGTTTTTTAGTTTTTTGTTTTAGTCTCACTTATGAGTTAATAAACCATTTTCCAAACAATCCTGATTTAAAATTTTAACAACAACATAGGGCAATAGATGTTATCTGGACCGATATTCAGAAATCTTAAGATCACATAGGTCAATGAGTGGTAGGGTTAAAATGAAGTGCCAGGGTTTTGTTTGTTTGAACTACAAAGCCTGTGTTCTTCTCTGTACATTCCAATGGATGACTGGTTTGGACTAACCACCGAGCTTTGATCTGGCTTTTTTTTTTTTTTTTTTTTGCCTTATGTGGGCCTCTCACTGTTGTGACCTCTCTCGTTGCAGAGCACAGGCTCCGGACGCGCAGGCTCAGCGGCCACGGCTCACGGGCCCAGCTGCTCCGCAGCATGTGGGATCTTCCCGGACCGGGGCACGAACCCGTGTCCCCTGCATCGGCAGGCGGACTCTCAACCACTGCGCCACCAGGGAAGCCCCTGATCTGGCTTCTTGTCAAGATTCTACCTTCCACATGATTGTTCTTGTGGATTCCTACCCATGGGTAAGTGACCCTGCCTCGTGCCTAACCCAGGCTCTGTGACACTACATTGCTGCCTGCACTCACTGCTCTGGGCCTCCGTGTGCCTGGAAGTATGTACTTGACACCAGAAAATGTAGGTCTAGCCATGCTGACCAGATATTTTAAAGGCTATACCTGGGATCGAAACAGAAAATAATTCTTCATCTCAGGGAACAAAAAGAGCATAAAATAAATTGCTTAGTATTGGACTAGAAGGGGTATGTACACCTAAAATTACTGACTGTGGTCTAGAAAAAGTCTTTGTAAATCAGAAAAAGGTGGGACACGGGGGACCACCGACAAGGGAATGTTTAGATTTTGAACCTGGCAGCAAGTTAACAAGCATGTAAAGATAGACAACTGGTCTACCTAAACACTGGGGAGTTGGAATCCCAACGTTTTGCACACTGAGTCATATCCCCAGGGGAGCAAGAGAATGCCAAGGAATACGGCAGTTGGCATGGCTGCAGGCTCTACTGTCAACGGTACTATTGGAGGGAGGTGGAGAACCCTGCAGAGGAGACCCCAGGCACAGTGACTCCGTGGGAATAACTGGGACCCAGACTATCCGAACTGCAAGTTGGCACCTGAGAACCAACTTCTCTTCTGTAAGGAGGGAGCCAATTATTAAAGCTAGAGTCTACTGGTGCAGCTACTGTGGAAAGCAGTATAGAGGTTTCTCACAAAACTAAAAACAGTTTCCCACTTGGAAACTACCATATGAGCCAGCAATTCCACCCCTGGGTATATATCCAAAAAAACAAAACAAAAACAAAAAGACTAATTCGAAAAGATACATGCACCCCTGTGTTCACAGCAGCATCATTTACAAATAGCCAAGATATGGAAGTAACCTAAGCGCCTAACAACAGATGAATGGATAAAGACGATGTGAGATACACACACACACACACACACACACCATGGAATACCACTCGGCCATAAAACAGAATGAAATTTTGCCATCTGCAGCAACATGGATGGACTTGTTGGGCATTACGCTAAGTGAAATAAGTCAGACAGAGAAAGACACATACTGTATGATATCACTTATATGTGGAAGCTAAAAAATACAACAAACTAGTGAATATAACAACAAGAAGCAGACTTGCAGAGAACGAACTAGTGGTTGCCAGCGGCGGGGGAGCAGCACAGGGGTGGCGGAGTGGGAGGTACAAACTATTGGGGGTAAGACAGGCTCAAGGATGAGTACAACACGGGGAATAGAGTCAATATTCTGTAATAACTATAAATGGAAAGGAACCTTTAAAATTTGTATAAAAATAAAAACAATTTTCTTTTAAAGCTGGAGTCCAAACAAAGGAGGTGAGAATCCACCGACAGGCAGTTTGTAGAGATGTGGGAAGTCAAGGGCTACTTTTGGACTAGGAAAGGGGCTCTAAAGGAACCACAATCAGTAGCTGAGAACAAGGAGGGCTACTGGAGCAGGCAAGACCTCACACACGTGGCGGGAGAGGATGAGGTAGCCTAGACCCATCTGAGCCTTTCTGGCCTGAAGGTGGCTAACAGCTGGGAGGGGCAGAATGCCCACAGTGGGTCTGAGGACACCAGCATAAAGGCGACGTGTGACTTTGGGTTGACCTCCTCGTGCACTGTCCTGCAGTGGATGAGACTGCAGCGAAAGAGGAGCAGGGATGTGATCTTCAGAGAAGAATTCCATGTCCCCTCCTGCCTCTGAATGTGGCAGGCATAGCAGCACAGGGAGGAGGCCGTGGCTGGTGGCAGGTTCGCGTATCTCCTCGGATAAATGTGACCCGGACAGAAAGAGGTTTACCAGATGGATCTGAAGTCAAATGACACTCAGCCTTCAGGGATCGAAGGCCCCCTTCCTCAGCCTTCATAACCACTGAGGTCACAAAGAACCTATTTCTATGTCTATGTCATCCCATATAACAAACAAAATAAAAGTAGCTGGTCTTTCAGCTCCAAGTTTTGGAGGGAATCAATGCCACGTTAAAGAGGTTTGTTTCCCAAATAATGTAGGCTTTCCTCACTCACGTACTGAGAAGAAAGCATGAGGGGAAAAGAGATTGAAGCTCACCCCAAACAGGAGAAAAACAGAAAACGTTTCCGTCCACTATGAACACAGATCCAGGGCAGGTTTATAGATTTGCCACTGGTTGCATCTCACATATGCAGATATCAGTCAGTCATCTGGTTTCAGCTGGGTCTTGGTTTTAAGGGCAAGGGGGCCCTGATGGCTCTGTGGCAACGCAACTGATTTCTGTGCTTGAGTCTGGGAAGCAAGGCTTTGATGATGAGCCTGATGGAATAGTGGGTGATGCCAGACACATGCAGAGTGCAGATGCCTACACGGATCCCAGTTAGGAATTCATCTTGTCCTTAGAGGATTGGATAAATGATGCAGAGGAATTCTTTTTCTGGCTGATATAAAATCATATTAAATAGGAAAATAAGTTAGTCACGTTAAAACACCCTCTGGGGGCTTCCCTGGTGGCACAGTGGTTGAGAGTCTGCCTGCTGATGCAGGGGACACGGGTTCGTGGCCCGGTCTGGGAGGATCCCACGTGCCACGGAGCGGCTGGGCCCATGAGCCATGGCCGCTGGGCCTGCGCGTCCGGAGCCTGTTCTTCGCAACGGGAGAGGCCACAACAGTGAGAGGCCCGCGTACAGCACACACACAAAAAAAACAAAAACAAACACCCTCTGAAGAAAGTACAAGAGTGAGGGACCATGGATCCCAAAGCTCTATCGCAACTATACATAATCCGTGCACATAACCATATAAGGTCAGGCCTAAGGGTGATCATCATCCATATCATCATACTACAGGTGAAGACACTGAGTCCCAGGGAGGTAAAGTATATTGAATAAGAGCTCTAAGCAAAATCAGAGGAAGTTCCTCTTCATCTGCCCTGTTCAGACTACTGGTCACGGAAGAGAACATCTTGAGCCCTTTTCCGCTTCCATAAACTTGAATTCCCCTGGTCCGTACATGTGCTGGGGTGACAAAGTCGAACGAGGCCGAACACCTAATGATCTGCGGGCACTGGGTCAACAACTTTCCAACAGCGTAGAGTGGAGCCATCTAGCAGCGAGTGGTGCAGGTGAATGAAGACTCGACGGAGAGCCAGAAGAGGTGTGTGGAGTGGCTGCAGTAACACCGACCAGCTGTGTGACTTTGAGTAAAGCATCAGGCGTCTCTGGATCTCATTTCACCGTCCCTAAAGTGAGGCAGTCAGGTCAAATGGTTTCCCAGGCTCCTTCCTTCCAGATCAAATAGTCTGCGTTTTCACAAAGCAGAGATCAGAGACCCACGATCCAGAGAAACTGCTGTCATTCACAAATGAGGATCGCTGAGCAGAGATATCCAGGTGCTGTCTTGAATCCTTGAGAGCCAAAATTATGCCCTTGGGAGAAGCCTGGCTTACAGTAGGGACGAAGTTGGCAACATTCTGGAAGATGTGTTTCTCCCTTGTAAACTATTCTGGCTTTGGTAGCACTTTAAACCAGTTAACAGAATTAGATGGGGACGATTTAACTAGCCTTTTTTTTTTCTCTCTCTAAGAATCACTAGATGAAAGTGAAATTGGATCAGATGGTACAGTCTTAAAATTCTAGAGAAAATCCTGGGAAATTCTATAAGACAGGAGTTTGCAAGGCAGTCCCTAGGGAGAGCCGGACCATTCTCAACACACTTAACTGCCACAATATTTCTGGCTTGATGACACAGAAACAGACTCTGTTGCTTCTTGGGGGGTAATAAGACTTAGCTTTGGATTTTTCTCTGCTCCTGGTATAACCAGGCTGGATGACTCAGCCAGTGTCAGAGGAATAGTAAACTATCCCTAATGCTAGTCTTATTTTCTGAGATCAGGACTGCTCAGAATTCAAGTGGGGGCCTATTAATCTCTGATCATATACTGATCATACAAAGTAATTGCAAGCAGGGGGGGAAAAAGTACAGATCAGTGAATGCAAGAGTGTTTGTAGATGCTCCAAGTTGCTGAAATAGCTTTACCACGAATTCCAATATCATAACAACCTTTCCCGTAAGTAGATAAAGTCCAGTACAAAAGGTCCAGAGTTCTGTTGTCAGGGAAGCAACTCATTACATTTACTTCATTGGATTCATCAACTTAAATCCAGAAAATAAAAGACAAAATTAAAGCCTTTTCCACATGTAACTATATTACATATTTCTTATTTTCAAGGTATTAAAAAAAAAAGTTGCCAGGTAAGAAAGGATTCAAGTAATTCAATAAGAAAGGGAAATCAAAAAAGCTGGGAAAACCAAAATCTTATGGTTACCCCCAAATTAAAATAATTCTGGGTCTAGGCATCATACAGATGACCTCATTTATAATGATCTCAACACTTTTATGACTCAGAGGGGAACTTAAGACTGATAAACAGACAACACATTACAGCACAGAAGTTACAGCTGTGTGCTAAAATTTGTATGCACTTTTGTGAAACTAAAACATACCCCTTCCTAATTATGAGATGACCGAGTGATTTAAGAAGTGCCCATATTTAGGTAGCTTTTCACTCTTTGATTTAAAACAACAGAAAACATTGCCACCATTATTTAGGGGAAAATATAGGTTTGCTATTGAAACAGCGCTGGCAGTTTGGGAGAAAAATGTCAAATACAAAAGGCAAGAGGATAGAAGCTTTGGATATAAACTGTACCCTGGGTCTGCTCCCCATTTCTGCACCAAAGAAATCCACAAGAATATCCACGGCAATGATGGAGCACCAGACTGGAATTTGACTGTGTTTGCATTCTGTGGTTGATTTCCTCATCTGTATAAACAAGGGGTTGGACAAGTCTGGATAATCATTATGATCCTATCCAGACTGAACAATCGCTAATTCTATGATGTATACAGATATTTTCTAGAAGAGGCCACCCTGTGGGAAATCTCTAATTATTATATCATCATCATAGCGCTTATGAAAACAAGCTTGTTCTTTATCCCCTTCATAAACCTAACTTCTGTTTGAACCTATAAAACCTATCACTCTAGGGTTATGTAGGACATAGTCATTTAATACGTAATCCATTTCTGAAAACATTAAGTTCAGAGTATCTTTTTAAAAGACAATTGTGCACTGGAAAGTTTCTAAAGTATAATACCAAGGAAAAGCAAAGAAAGAAGAACAGAAATATTGCCCTGATTCTAAAATATACAAGCACACTTTGCACACTGACATCTTGGAAATCTGGTTGTGTTTATAGTTGATAACATCTTAAAATTAAAAAACTGGCTTTTAGTGGTATACAAAGTAATTGCTCTTTTCACAGTTGATGGCATCTTAAAGTCTATAAAATGCAGTATTGCCTGTCACCTAGACACCAGACTCACACCTTCCTTTCTTCCAACCACAACAAAAAAAGACAGTGCACTAAATACAAAGAGAGCCTTTTTTTTTTTTTTTTTTTTAAATAAAGTGCTATCAACTGGAGAATGGCAATGGCATTTGGAATTTTCTGCCATGATGACTATTTGAAAATCCTGGGTTACTTCCCACAGAAACAAGAGGGCTAGATTTTGCTAAGTAAAGACGGTTGCATTCTCAGACAGAAGACCCACAGACTATAAATTATTCACCAGGGAAAAAGACTGCATGCTTTGCTATGAAGGGAATGGTGACAAATCAATATAATAAAGGTGCCCTGAATGTACTAAGCATCTCCCCCCAACGCCCGCCCCCAGCTCCTCTGTCTTCATAAGATGATGAATCAAACAAATTAGGGCAGAAATTACTAGATTAATTAAACCAGGTGATTATGTCTGAACGTTATTGTTTAGAACTCTAACTCTATCTTAAAGGTCACTGGATTTTATTCCAGGGGGTGTGTACAAAACTGATAAGAAAAATTGGGGAAGAGGCTAATATGATGGACTCTACGAAAAGCTTTTTTTCACTTGTTTCTGTTTTATATTTAAAAATCCCTGGGGAATTCCCTGGCGGTCCAGTGATTAGGACTCAGTACTTTCACTGCCATGGGCCCGGGTTCAACCCCTGGTTGAGGAACTAAGATCCCACAAGCTGCTCAGCGGGGCCAAAAAAAAAAAAAAAAAAAAAAATCCCTGAATAAGGGGAAGGATAAATTTGGAGTTTGGGATTAACATATATGCACTATTATATATAAAATAGATAATCAACAAGGACCTACTATATAGCACAGGGAACTCTACTCAGTATTTTGTAAAAACCTATGAGGGAAAATAATCTGAAAAATAATGGGTATATGTATAACTGAATCACTTTGCTGTACACCTGAAAGTAACACAACAGTGTAAATCAAATATACTTCAATAAAAAAATAAAAAAGAAAAATCCCTGAATACATTTTGTTGACATCTGTGTTTAATTTGGAAAGATGAACGAAATTATCAACTCTTTAACCATTTCTTAGTAGATGGGTGCTGAGGGGTCAGTAGGAGAGAGGCATCGGTTTCTACAGGCTAGCAGAGTTAGAGCACACTAGGTTATGAGTACTAAGTGTTCCGCAATGTGGTCAGAGCCAGTCTAGAGTTTTACTAAGTGAAATAACCTCCAATACCAACAAATGCAATGTCTGGCAGAAAACGTAAGCAATTACAAACTAGCAAAGCAGTTTCATAAGCAGATTTGGTCCCTACATGGATACACGGGTTTGCCTGATAGTATTATCCAAAATATGTTTGAACTAGTACAGAGAAATAATGAAACATCCCTTTTGCTAGAGCACTGAGGCTGCCTGGATGATACATATTCCCAGTCTGTGCTCTAGGGAAAGTAATAGCAACACAGCAAGTGGAAATCGTACCTTGCTAGCTCTGCTTTAATCATTTTCAAGCACTCGTATCTTTCATATGGCTTTGAACCCAAATGTGCTGAAGGCTACTACGTGTGCCCTGCTATCAACGCAATACCTTATAGAATCTAAATAATCATTTTCATTCATTTCTAGCCTAGGAGCATGGTTTACCAAGCACCATCATCACGTCTATGCATACAGCTAATCAGAGTTAAATTCCAAGGGGAGGCTATATTTTAATCTTTTGGTTATAATTACAATCTGAAATAAAGTCCTATACAAAACACATATGGATCTTTTATGAGTTTCTAAGATATTATGATTATTTTAGCATTTATAAGATACTCTGAGAGTACCGCATAGAATTTATAACTTGAGATTTTCTTATACATTGAGATTTAATTCTTTTTTTGCATTTAAAAAAAATCTGATTTTTTCCCAAGGGGGGAAAATCCATGTGGTATTTTACAGACACTGTGGGACATGGGGTCAGCGGCCCCTTTCCTGCATACAGTTCCCATTAGCATTGATGAGAAGGCCAGACATACAACAAAAGGAAAAAGAGAACCCATGGGTTCTAAACCAAAGCTGAGAAATAGTCCCACTATCTGCCGAGGAGCAATTTAATTAAACTCCTATTCACTGCTACTCACTCCACTTTCATGCATCTCAGCGAGCAGCAGCAGCATCCATGTTTGCTTATCACCAAACCAGTCTTGCTTACTTTCAACAGAGTTTCTAGATCAATAATCATCGGTATCGATTGCACACTCCGCCTTGAAAACTGAAGCCAGTATGTTCTCAATGAAAAATGAAACACGCTTATTGTATTTGTAACTAATGTTCCCTGAAAGTAAAGCAAATATTGATAGTCCAGGCACACATAAAAACCTAGACATATCACGAAGTGTGTAAAATGCACACTGCATGCATTTAATAATCATACTACATTTTCAATAACGGGAAACAAGGTACAACGGCTGCTGTAATTCACCAACCCCTTTTTTTCCTTCCAGGAGCACCACATTGTTTTATTACAAAATAGCAATCCTGCCACATTACATTTTACAGTATGTGTACAAGAACCGTAAATAGACTAGCCCATCTACAATAGGCAGCAACGACTCTCCCAGCTTTGGCGATACTTGCAACTTGGCTTTTATGTGAATTTCACATCTTGTTGATGGGTTTGCAATGAAATTCGGTACTGCCCAGAAGAGAAATTATTTTACATTTCCATTAAAAGCTATAGTAGTAAATAAACCATAACGGTTTATGTAGATATCCACTGGAACATCAGGGGAGACCATCTAAGTGCCAGACCCTGTGTTAAACATTTGATAAAAGAGCACCTATAAGGCACATTTCTAACATTTTTTTCAAGTGATAGAGGTTTTTTTTTGTTTGTTTGTTTTGTTTTTTGTGGTATGCGGGCCTCTCACTGTTGTGGCCTCTCCCGTTGCGGAGCACAGGCTCCGGACGTGCAGGCCCAGCGGCCATGGCTCACGGGCCCAGCCACTCCGCGGCATGTGGGATCTTTCCGGACCGGGGCACGAACCTGTGTCCCTTGCATTGGCAGGCGGACTCTCAACCACTGCGCCACCAGGGAAGCCCTCAAGTGATAGAGTTTTAAAGATATTTTATAATACTGTACCACCCTCTGCAAAACACTCAAAAATCAAGGGAAGTTTATGTTTGTCAGAAAGCAGCTGTATAGCTCATCACCATGAAATGCCCTGTGAGGGCTGGAAATGAAACAGTGTTATTGGAAAGCAGATAAAAAGCTACCGTAGGCTGCTGAAGTTCACAGACTACTGGGTTAAAACACACACACACACACACACACACGGGCATGCACACTCAAAATAAGACTGTAGCAGATTACAATAATTCAGGGTGATAAATAATAATTAACATCCCTGTAATTGAAAAAGGCCCTATTTTAAAGAATTAACAAGGAGGTGTATGTAGGCAAATATGTGTATAGAACACGAGCCAAAACAGGTGGCTGATGGAGGAGAGGGAAGAACCATAGCGATTAGTTAATTTAGAGAGAGACCAGGAATGGTTCTGAGATGCCCTATTTAGGTTTTCCCTTTTAAATGGGGTTGCAATGAAAAAGGATAAGGGAGGGCTTCCCTGGTGGCGCAGTGGCTGAGAGTCCGCCTGCCGATGCAGGAGACACGGGTTCGTGGCCCGGTCCGGGAGGATCCCACATGCCACGGAGCGGCTGGGCCCGTGAGCCATGGCCGCTGAGCCTGTGCGTCCGGAGCCTGTGCTCCGCAACGGGAGAGGCCACAGCAGTGAGAGGCCCTCATACCGCAAAAAAAAAAAAAAAAAAAAAAAGGATAAGGGAGCATCTCTGTATCCCCAAAGGCTTTGTGCCAAGCACTGTACCAGTCATTCTTACTACCTCCTTTCAGTTACATCTTAGGACTACCTGGAGGTGGGCATTATTAGCATCTCTTTTGTTTTTATAAGTGAGAAAATCAGCTGAGGAGGAAGTCTTCCAAGATCACACAGCCAGTAGATTGACAGATGCAGGGTTTGAATTCCTGGCTGTTGATTCCAGAACCCAGGGCTTTTGTGCAGGAAGGTACAAATCAAATACAAAACTAAAACCATCATCATTGGTGCATGCATGCTGTGAATGGATGATATACGATAGTAATTTTCAAGGTCCATCATGTTTGCTCATGGAGCACCAGTGGGCAACACAAGGTCTGGCTCTTTCTCCAGGTTCTAGCAAATATCAACACAAACTCTGATGCTTTACTCACGACTGTAGCTTCTATTTTTTTTTTTTTTTTTGTGGTACGCGGGCCTCTCACCGCTGTGGCCTCTCCCGCTGCGGAGCACAGGCTCCGGACGCACAGGCTCAGCAGCCATGGCTCACAGGCCCAGCCGCTCCGCAGCATGTGGGATCTTCCTGGACCGGGGCACGAACCCGTGTCCCCTACATTGGCAGGCGGACTCTCAACCACTGCGCCACCAGGGAAGCCCACGACTATAGCTTCTAATGGAAACGTAAGCTCATTTCTCTTTTGGGCAGTACTGATTTCATGGCAAACACGTGGACAAAATGTGAAGAAAGGTATTCCTGAAAATAAGAATAACGCAGAGGAACTGATTAAAGAACTAAAGAGATCTTTGATTGCTCCTTCCACCCTAGATAGCCTTGAGCACTATTCTTAACTCTAATCCACCAGGGTTGTCCGAGGGAAGGTGACAGGTGCCTTGCATCACTCATTCCCAAGATGCATGGACTACGATGTCTTTTCTTTTAGTCTTGTAGAGGAAAAATGAAAACAGTAAAATTCATTATAAAGCTAATTTAAAATGTATAACTCTGAATGAAATAATGCCATTTGCAGCAACATGGATGGACCTAGAAATGATCCTACTAAGTAAGTCAAGAAAGACAAATCTCATATGATATTCCTTATATGAGGACTCTAAAAGAATGATACAAAGGAACTTATTTACAAAACGGAAACAGACTCACAGACATAGAAAACCAACTTAAGGTTACCAAAGGGGAAAGGGGGTGGGGGAGGGATAAATTAGGAGTTTGGGATTAGCAGATACACACCACCACATATAAAATAGAAAAACAAGGACCTACTTGCATAGCACAGGGAACTATATTCAATATCCTGTAATAAACCATAATGGAAAAGAATATGTATATATATATATATATATATGTATATCTAAATCACTTTGCTGTACACCAGAAACTAACACAACACTGTAAATCAACTATACTTCAATTAAAAATATATAAAATCAATGTATAATTCTGTGATTTTATGTTGTTGTTAAATGCCCTTTTCTGAATGAAATAATAGTTATGGAAAATGGATCTTATGTCTTAATGTCCTTCCTTGAAAAAAACAAAAAAGTTGGCAACACTCGGCTAGTCCATCCTCTTACCGGGAGGGGAGGGGATTCATTTGATTGGTCTGTGAAATCCAGAAGTCTGGGAGCCACTGACTGCTCTGAGGAGGAAAGCCAAGCCATGGCACCAGCTCACTACCATACAGCTGGACTAAATAAATGGGGAAGCCAAAAGAAGAGGGCACTGAAGAAAGCAAAAGGGAGAAAAACAATTTGGGGAAAAACTCACACATAAGGGAATAATGAAGTCATCACAAAAAAGAATAAAAATAAAATAGAATGTGCGCCTCGGGTGTTCACAGCACATTCTCTGTTCCTGAGCCCAAAGTAATAGAGATTTTACTCAGCCAGAGAAAGTAATAAGGGGAACAAACAAACATAAAAATGACTCAGAGTTTGAGGCACGGGATGTATTGACCAAATGCTTCCCAGGCTTGGTTTGTGATTGGTCTGACATCTGCTGTGGCAGACACAACGTTGGCCATCACAGATGAGACAGTGAGAAGAAATTACCATCCGAGAGGCAGGGTGATACTTTATCCTTTTTGCTGACTACCACTTGGAGCTCAGATCCATTCCTCATATTGATCCTGAACTCCCACCTTGACTGGTACAGGGCACTTCCAATGACAAAATCAAGTTGTTCACATGCCTTGCTGTTTTACTTTGAAAAGAAATGAATTTGTCACTGAGAACACATGACTCCCACAGTCTCTACATCCTTAAAACCAAGGGAGATCATGGTCACCTGGAAAGAAGGCATTAGCCCGGATGGAAATAGGATGAGAGCAGGTTAAGCCGGGTGGGGATGAAGTGG
Source organism: Mesoplodon densirostris (assembly GCF_025265405.1). Classification (NCBI taxonomy): domain Eukaryota; kingdom Metazoa; phylum Chordata; class Mammalia; order Artiodactyla; family Ziphiidae; genus Mesoplodon; species Mesoplodon densirostris. Next base: position 27,374,263 of record NC_082680.1, on the reverse strand, counting down.
GGCCACGTGGTTTAGGAAGAGAGAAGAGTGGGTGTAAACCTCAACATGACCTCCCATCAACAACATATTAACAATGTGAGAACATCACAAAGGCAGATCTGGTTCCCCAGTCATACACTATGGAGAAACAGTAAAAATAAAGCAATAAAGTGTTAATGGATTTTATTATCTATCTAACACAACTACTATTAACAATAACCATTTACTGTGCTACGTGGTAGGAACTCAGGTAAATGTTATAACCACATGATCTCATTTGAATCAATCTTCACAGCATCCCTATGAGACATTAGTATCCCATTTTGCCCATGAGGACCCTGAAGTTCAGAAATGTTACAGAATCAGCCCAAGATCAGACAGCTAATAAAAGGAGGGGCTTGGATTGAACTCTACCTGACTCATGATTCCAAGGTCCATGTTCTTAAATAATGTGATTTAGTAAATAATGCCTCCCTTGGATTTTAAGGCCACCTCCCCCAAAGATTGCTTTTTTCCAGCCCCCTGTCTTTTCAGGTAGAAAAGCTAATGGTATCATTAAAGCAAAACAAAACAAGGGATTTAGCTTTTCTAATTATGAGGTGGAGAAAGGGGTCTAGAAGCCAGGTCTACCACCTTCAACATGTGACAGTCCCTTGACAGTCCCATCAAGTGAAGCTGTGGAATAAGCATGCCCATCTTGGGTTTGCCCTGGTGGAGAATGAGGTACAAGCTCCAAGAATAGGTTGTCCCCCCCAACGCCCCCACTGTGTCTCTGTCAGTGTTGTTACAGTTCAGCAGGCTTCCTACTTGGAGGCGGCTTCCTACTTGGAGGCGACTTCCTCAGCAGGGTGGTGGTCTCATGTGATTCATCCATGGCATGCATTTTTGACCCACTGGTTCAAGGCCACGAATGTGGTCTACAGCTGTGCAATGTGGCTTTTTATTTTTTCATGTGAGGCAATTTGGGCCACTTGAGAAGTTGTGGCAATTTGGGCCACTTGAGAAGTAGAGGCGGAGTGTAGACTAGGACCACCTCTTCTGGGAACAGAACTGTCTGCCTGACTCACCCTGTTGCTCGTACTGGTTTTCTCTTTATCCAGCTCTTCTTACATGGATTCATCATGTCCTGCAGAGCCCAGGTCGTGTCCACCCAACACATGTAACTCCTTGATGAATCAGTCTATCATTTTTAAAATTTTTATTTATTTATTTCTGGCTGCATTGAGTCTTTGTTGTTGTGTGAGGGCTTTCTCTAGTTGCAACGAGCAGGGGCTACTCTTGGTTGCGGTGTGCGGGCTTCTCATGGCAGTGGCTTCTCTTTGTTGCGGTGCGTGGGCTTCAGTAGTTGTGGCGCATGGGCTCAGTAGTTGTGGCTCGCGGACTTAGTTGCTCTTCGGAATGTGGGATCTTCCCAGACCAGGGCTCGAACCCATGTCCCCTGTATTGGCAGGTGGATTCTTAACCACTGCGCCACCACGGAAGTCCCTAACAATCATTTCTGTTGGAGCTTTTAGCTTCCTCTTTTCATTTAAGCATTGCCTCCACATGTGTTTTCTGAGTGCCTATTCCATGCCAGGTACTCTGCTCAGGGCTGGCTATAAGGAGATGGATACGGCATGATTTCCACTGCCTACAGGGTGATCCCAGGCCAGCGGGCATACGTTAACAACTATCTGTTGATGTTGGGCTCAAGACAGCAAAAAATTTTGAGCACTTGCTTTGTAGTAGCCATTGTCTTAGATACCAAGTAAAGCATGTTAGTGAGATTCTAAAATATAACAAAGACACTGATCAGGGGTTCTCAACCAGGGGTGACATTTATCAATGTCTGGAGACATTTTTGGTTGTCACAAAATGAGGTGTGAGATGCTAATATCATCTGATAGGTAGAGACCGAGGATGCTATAAACTTCCTACACTGAGCAGGATAGCCCCCGAAACAAAGGCGGATCCAGCCCCAGAGGCCGACTGTGTTGAAGTTGAGAACCCCAGGTCTGTGTTACGTTCCTTGGAGTCTGAATCTGAGTCAAGTATTGACTGCCCAGTACAGCAAAAGGGAAGGGGATTACCTTTGATAGAAGCTGTCCTCAGTTTCCTTAGAGATCCAGAGTTGCAACTGGGAGCCAGGGAGGCAAGAGAAACCAGGAAACTTAGGGATGAAAACCCCATAATGAGAGCATGACCAGCCCCAGGCACAGAAGTGAACGTGAGCCAAACTTCAGACTTGAAAGCAGTCAGATAAAAGGAATAATGGCCCCAGCACTTTGAACGCAGGAGATCAGGGAAGCCAGAATAGCATGAGGGAGGCTTGATTGACTAAGCCCCACTGAACAAGTGCCTACAAGGTAAAAGCAGATGCAAAGGGTAACTGAGACAATGGGACAGCTGCGGGGGAGGATGAGAGGGGAGACTCGCTTCATACGCTGGGTCGGTCGCAGAGGTGAGAGAGAGAAAACAAAAGCTCTCGCCACGGCTGTGGTACCGAAGTGCCTTTGAGAGGATATCTACGTTACCTGGATGAAAAGCTCCTGCCTCGTGGAAACAAGAAAGACAATACTCCACTGTCCTCTGTCCAAAACCCAGGCTTTCGTGAAATACCCTCACAACTGGGGGAGCCTGAAAAGCCAGTGCTTCACGCGTGCTTCTAATGGACTCAAAGTCACTGGGAGATAGCGGGATCTCAGCACGTTTCAAGGAAAGTGAGAAGCAGGTACAAAGGAGGTAACAGAAACCTTCAAAGGTCCTGTCAGATTGTTTGGGAAGTCCACGCCGAATACAGAGGTGAAGGGCTGGTGCGGGGCATCGAACGACATTAGGATGCCTGACCCCCCTCTTCAGCTGCTACTTTTGTTCTGATCAGAGAAGGGTGCTCATGGGGTGAGCTGTGCAGAGTGAACAGAGTGAGTCAAGGCCATCCTGCTCTGAGGCACGACATCAAGGCTGCTGAACACAGATGTCCACATCATGTACGCTTCTTCCCGTCAGGTCCAAGTGACCCCCACAGCAGAAATGACAAGAAGGCTTAGAGAGACAGGCCTACTCCTGCTCAGACAATGGAGGCCGGGACGGTGGTCCCAGCACTTGGCCAGGCACTGCTGAAAGGAGGCTCCTTATTGGACCTCTTGGTCTCATTCTTTTTGTTTGTTTGTTTGTTTTAATTTATTCATTTTTGGCTGCGTTGGGTCTTCGTTGCTGCACACGGGCTTTTCTCTAGTTGTGACGAGCAGGGGCTACTCTTCGTTGTGGTGCGCGGGCCTCACTGTGGTGGCTTCTCTTGTTGCGGAGCACAGGCTCTAGGCATGCGGGCTTCAGTAGTTGTGGCATGCGGGCTCAGTAGTTGTGGCTCATGGGCTCTAGAGCTTAGGCTCAGTAGTTGTGGCACATGGGCTTAGTTGCTCTGCGGCATGTGGGATCTTCCTGGACCAGGGCTCGAACCCGTGTCCCCTGCATTGTCAGGCGGATTCTTAACCACCGCGTCACCAGGGAAGCCCTCACCACCAATTTTATTCTAAAGACACACAGATTCACGGAACCAAGCCAGGACTGAAGGAAGACTGCCTGAGTGGGCTCAGCGGCTCCCGGGTGCTAAGGACGAGCCTCCTCGGGGAGCTGGAGAGTCTGAACTAAGGAGATGGGCAGACACACGTCTGTGCGCAAAGGATCCGGAGTTGTGGCAGGCAAGGTACACCCCAGAGAAGAGCAGGCCAGGAGGGCAGCACGGGCCTTCCCCTTCCCCTGCTGCAACAGCACGGGCCACAGTGGGACGTCTGCACCCTCTGAGCCCTACAGAGGCCGACACCCGGCGCAGTGAGAGCAGGCCCGTGCTCCCTTCTCCTTCCACCAGCGTGCCCTCTGGACACGGGAGGCGCGGCTGCCGTCCACATCCGTTCACCCGGAAGTGGGCCCGGGGCAGTCAGACCCGCCCTGGGAACTGGGCCCTGGGAACATCTCCATCACAGCCCAGTGCCCAGGCTCGGGGGGCAAGGGGTGGCTTCACGGCCAGCAGAAGCCCAGAGTCTCATACGCTGTGGCAGCAACCGCAGGGCAAGCGATTCTGGGCGCCACTGTGAGGTTAAAGGTCGCCAGCCAGCTGGCAGAGCGACGGAGGCAGCCGAGACGCGGCCCCGCCTCTGCTTCCCAAACAAGCGCTGCGCCGGCCACACTCCCTGCAACACACGCACACAGGAAGGCGCCTCTTCACTGCCAAGGCACAGGAGCGGCTCAAGCCACACACTCCGACCGGACGCCCCCTTCTCCCTGAGTCCAGAGGCCATGGCCCCTCTGGGGGGAGGGCACCAGGCTCTGGCGCCCGGCTTCCTGCCCTACCTCCTCCCCGGCAGGCAGGGCGCTGTTCCCCGCGACCTGCCGCATCTCGGACCTCCTGATGTGCTCCCCGTAGGTCTGCATGACCTCCGCGTGCCGCCGGTGCAGGGCGTTGCACTCCTCCTTCATCTCCGACTCCAGCTCCTCCAGCTGGGAAATCCGATCTGCAGAGTTTCTGGCCTTCAATTCCAGCTGGCGGGGTCTGAAACTCGCAGTATTCCACCTGGATTTGTAGTTCTTCCTTCTCTTGTTCCAAGGCATCTTCACGCTCGATAAATTTCTCCTCGGCCTGCTTGCGCAGCACCTTCTCCCGCTCCTACTGGGTGAGCAGAGGCTCGTTGTCCTCGCGCGGCAGCTCCAGCGCCGCCTCGTGCAACTGGTTCTTGCTGAGCACCGAGTCCAGGTGCTCGAGCACTCTGACCACGAGTGGCATCAGCTCCTTGACCACCTCCTCGTTGCAGCAGTGGATGAGGCGCTCGGACTCGCGGTAGATGGACACCCGCTCCGACAGCACCGAGCCAGAGCAATAGTCACCCTGGTACACGACCACGCCGCCACCCTCGTCCATCTGGATCTCCATCATCGCGGCCACCGCCGCCGCCAGCTGATACTGATCTTGGTCTCATTCTTGAGACTTTTCTGCAAGTTTGAAGTTATTTATTTACAAATGAAGAATCTTCAGAAAGTCACTTCCATGACACAGACACACACACATTTACAACTTCCTACACGCTTCCTTGTTGCCACCTACTGGGTCCTTGAACTAAAATATATATGGGCATTGAAAAATACAGACAGACACATAAATCTGGCATCTCACTTCTCTGATTCGAATCCTTCACTGGCTCCCTATCACCTGTGAGCAAAAACGCAAAGTTTTTCTAAACAACAAGGATTTACTGTATAGCACAGGGAACTATATTCAATACCTTGTAATAAACTATAATGGAAAAGAATGGGAAAAAATGAATATAGATATATACACATATATATGTATAACTAAATCATTTTGCATTTTGGAAACTAATACAATGTTGTAAATCAACTATACTTCAATAGAATTTTTAAAAAATTTAAAAAAGAAAAATATCAAAGTTTTTTAGATGGCCAACAAGGCTTTCCATCAGTTTTCACTTCAGTGATTCTCCCCTGTGTCCTTTAGGCTCTCTCAAAACGAAACTAACTGTACTTCCTGGCCAACCATGCTGTTTGATACCTGCCTGCTTTTAATCAAGCTGATCCTGCACCTTGAGCTTTCTGTGTAACTTTCTACCATGGTGACCTCTTATTCATCCTTCAAAACCTCTGTGGGAGAAATTGAGCTATTTGTAATGAGGTGGATGGACCTAGAGTCTGTCATACAGAGTGAAGTAAGTCAGAAAGAGAAAGACAAATACCGTATGCTAACACATATATATGGAATCTAAAAAAAAAAAAAAAGGTCATGAAGAACCTAGGGGTAAGACAGGAATAAAGCCACAGACCTACTAGAGAATGGACTTGAGGATATGGGGAGGGGGAAGGGTAAGCTGTGACAAAGTGAGAGAGTGGCATGGACATATATACACTACCAAATGTAATATAGATAGCTAGTGGGAAGCAGCCGCATAGCACAGGGAGATCAGCTTGGTGCTTTGTGACCACCTAGAGGGGTGGGATAGGGAGGGTGGAGGGAGGGAGACACAAGAGGGAAGAGATATGGGAACATATGTATATGTATAACTGATTCACTTTGTTATAAAGCAGAAACAAACACACCATTGTAAAGCAATTATACTCCAACAAAGATGTTAAAAAAAAAAAAAAAAAACCTCTATGGGAATTACATTCGGCAAGGTCTTGGTTGACCACTCTGGCCAAGAGAAATAATCATGTCCCTCCTATTTTATTAATGTTCTATTATTAGAGGTACCACACTCTGTTTTAGATAGTTATTTACATATTCATTTCATTTATTGGATGCTTGGGCTTGTCAGTAATAGAGACTGTGCCTCATTCCTGGGGTATGCCTTGAGGCAAAGAAGCCATCTATTGAAGTAGTGACAGATTAAAGCTATATTAGGCCAAGCAAGAGACTTGTCCATGAGCTGTCTTTAAATCACGCTCTGGTGTCAGTTACAACAAAGCTGACCCAGCACCAATGGGAGGGTCGTGTGATGTAACAGAAAGGATCCAACATGGGAATCAGATACACCTCTGCTGGAATCACTACCTCCTCACTTACCAAGCACAGGGCACATGGTTAAACAGCAAGACACTGTAGGGTTGTCTAAAGATGTGGGCTTTGAAATCAAAGAGAACTAAGGGCCCTCACTCTCAGAGGAACTTTGGGGAAGTTACTTAATTTAAGCCTCAGTCTCCACATCTGTAAAGTGAAAATGATAACAGTACCTAACTCAGCTGTGAGAATGAAATAGGACGACCTACGTCAAGTGCCTAGCAGAGGGCCTGGCACATGGTCCTCAGTATATGGCAGCTAACAACCACGACCATTCATGAGGATTCTAACATCGTGGCTCTGAGTGAAATGACCTATACACACAATCCAGCATTTGTCAGCTCCCATCTGCTTTGAGGTCCTTTTCTCCCCATTAGCTTTGTTATCTTTTTTCTTTATCTGCCATTACCATCATCCCTCTACAGCGCCAATTCCTATCAATGATTATTTGAATGAGTTAATTAAAAATGAGAATGTGGGCTTCCCTGGTGGCACAGTGGCTGAGAGTCCGCCTGCCGATGCAGGGGACACGGGTTCGTGCCCCAGTCCGGGAGGATCCCACATGCCGCGGAGTGGCTGGGCCGGTGAGCCATGGCCGCTGAGCCTGCGCGTCCGGAGCCTGTGCTCCGCAACGGGAGAGGCCACAACAGTGAGAGGCCCGTGTACCGCAAAAAAAAAAAAAAAAAAGAATGTGAGTTCCCTGCCTATCAAGGAGGCACATTTTTCCGGGCAAATGCATGACGTTCATTACTACGTAATACTCTAGTCCTTTCAAACATACACGGATATGGTAGCTGAGGTATTTCAAGCAGCACACAGATGACAAGGAAAGGTCAAACTGACCACCTAGTCTCATACAGAACTTATGTACCAGTGACTGCTCCTGTCCAGCTGGGGTGGTGGTAGGCAGATCTGTCCTTCTGTTCCCCTGCTGTGGTACAGCTGCCTCCCAGAGGTGAACTCCAAATGACACTACGGAGCTGGCACATGAATCATCCCTCGGACACTTCCTGCACACAGAAATCGATGTTGAAACCATCACTTGTAACCAGCAAGGGCCAGTGCTGGTGGTGCACGGAGGGTGACAACTCTCACCCATGATGAATGAGCACATCTAGAGAGAGAATCTGTTGGGATGATGGACAGCCAGGTCTGTAAGGCAAGACTGAATCGACAATGAAAAGAACAGTTCCGATTCAGTTAAGCCCTAGCCAAGACAGACTCAGGTATAATTAAATCAAAATCCACCGCAGCCGGCGATGATCAGTGTTCGACTTTGAATGCTGGAGGTTTTTCCTTGGAAGCTTAACTGACAGAGCCAAGTGAATTGGAGTTATATGCAGATGTGAGCTATGCTAAGCTGGAGTGGCAGGCCTGTCATTTATGGTGTGGAAGCCGCTGTGACTTGTACCAGTAAAGCTCTGGGAGTTTCATGGAGTTGCTCTTGCACTCAATGTACTTACTGCGCTGAATCTAAGGTGGCTCGGTGGCAAGATCACAGCTTAAGATTTTACAGAGTGAAGAAGCATGAGAGCTGTACAGGGCGATGAAAGAGGCCATCTAGGGTTCTTGAAACAGACACAAATTCTGCATCTGAAGCTAACGTGTCATAAGATGAGCTGGGCGTATCTCCACAGTACCTGGAGGCAGGTGCTTATTCTGTGGGTCTCTAATTACCCCATGAAGGAGAAACGGGCACACTCTGTTTGACTAGCAGTTACGTGAAAAATCACGCAGGGTGCTGGTGTACCTTTCAGTTGCCCAAAGTTAACTAAAAACAAAAGGCATTAGAGAAGGCGGCATTTCTTCCCCAAGAGACCAGACAGATAGCCATCAGAATTTGGGAATCACAGCAAAGGATTACCAGGAGAAGCTGTGATGGCACTGGTTGGTGGTTTCTATTTAAGTTCTGCCTAAAAAACAAAGGCAGTCTACATTTGCTAAGTGTATCAGGATGGCATGTGGTGTGCTTCAGAGAAGCATTAAAATCCACGCTCCCTCAGCAGGATCAGGACGGAGTTCTTGATTCATGCCCATGGAGCATTACTGCTGAATTACAGAACCCCAGCTCTTTATGTGGAAGCCTCCCAGACTGCTTTTACGTCTGCATCATTGAAGATATAAAGACCGTTTATGGCTGCTAAACTGTGTAAGGTGGCACAGGACAGAGATCGCTTTACACCTTCGTTATGTTAACTCAGAAATTACGCATTTCCTTTTCTTATGTGTTTTTCTTTCAATGTTCACTACTGATTGATTGACTGCTAACCTTCTCCTATTTTCCTCCACACTGCCTTCCCTCTTGATCTGTTTGTTTGTGCTCCCAATTTGAGAAACCTTAAGCACAATACAAAAATTTTATATTTTGAAAGGATAAAGCGTGTCATTTTCTGCCGGAGGAAAAAAAAAAGAGGAGGGGAAGAGAGGGTGGAGGATAAAGAGGTATTTTGTCAATTGCTTCTGCATCGCATCCAAGTTTGTTCAAAGTGGTCACCGGCACTAAGCAACTCTGCCAGTGCATCTCTGGGACTTGAAAACAAGGCAGATTCCAAGGCCATCGAATGATGGGGTTTCATTGCAATTGGGGGAACAGTAAGGCTCAGCCCTGGAATCATAGCCAAGAGTAAAGAAAGGGAGGAAACCGTATGATATCACTTAGATGTGGAATCTAAAATATGACACAGATGAACTTACCTACGAAACAGAAACAGACTCACAGACATAGAGAGCAGACTTGTGGCTGCCAAGTGGGGAGAGGGGCGGGGGACAGATGGATTGGGAGTCTGGGGTTAGCAGATGCAAACTATTATATATAGGATGGATAAACAACAAGGTCCTACTGTATGGCACAGTAAACACTGTTCAATAACCTGTGATAAACCCTAATGGAAAGGAATATGAAAAAGAAGGTGTGTGTATATATATGTATGACAGAATCATTGTGCTATATGGCAGAAAGTAACACTACATTATAAATCAACTGTACTTCAATGAAATGTTAAAGAAAAAGAAATTGAGGAAAAGCAGTAGGCTTGCATGTGTGTGCCTATACATATATGCATTCACTTATGCCATTATCTTGTGTCCATACTCTTAGCTGCATATGCATGAAATAAGATGGTGGTGGAGAGGGAGGGGGGAGGGGAGAGGAGGGAGGGGGAGGGGAGGGGGAGGGGGAGGGGAGGGGAGGGGAAGGGGAGGGAGGGAGGGAGGGAGGGAGAATGAGAAAGAGAAAAAGAGAAAGAAAGAAAGAGTTTAGGGAATTCCCTTATGGTCCAGTGGTTAGGACTCTGCACTCTCACTGCCGAGGGCACAGGTTTAATCCCTGGTGGGGGAATTAAAGTCCCACAAAGTGTGTGGCATGGCCAAAAAATAAAATAATATTAGAAATAGAGTTACAGATATAGAAGACAAACTTATGGTTATCAGGGGATAAGGTGGGTGAGGGATAAATTGGGAGACTGGGATTGACATACCTACACTACTATTTATATATAAAATAGATAACTAATAAGGACCTGCTGTATAGCACAGGGAATGCTACTCAATACTCTGTAATGACCTATATGGGAAAAGAATCTAAAAAAGGGTGGATATATGTATATGTATAACTGATTCACTTTGCTGTACACCTGAAAGTAACAACATTGTAAATCAACTATACTCCAATAAAAATTTAAAAATAAAAAAGTAAAAGTGTTTAGAGAAAGGGAGAAACTGCTGTCCTTACTTGAGCAGGCTACACCAATTAAATTAGGTATTTCTAAGAAAGAAAAATGAGTGTCACCTGGGACGGCCAGGGATGAAGTCAGAGATTGGCTGGGTTAGTACAGAACCTCCCAGACTGTGAAAATGACAGACAGATGGAGGATGTCAAGGACCTTCCAAAGAGAAATGGTTACGGGGACACAGAGATAGGACTGTAAATAATACAGCCAGAGAGTAATGCTTGGAAAGAAAGAAAGCTGAGCGTGTGAAGCTGACGTAGAAGAATGTAGAAAAAAAAGTTAAGAGGCGGCAAGACGAGTAACTACACTACCTTTGTCATCTCATTGTGTGTCTCTACCCTTGGCTTTGAAAAATGTAATTCTATCTTCCATGTTTCGCCCCCCCACTCCAGGAATACAGAACAAGAAGAAAAAAGAAAATAAATACGAATCAGGAGTTTAGATGGCTTCTTTTCTTCCTCGGTAAGGAACCAGAGCTTCTCAGATCAGGATGTGGTAAAAGTCAGTCTATTAATAAGATTTAACTTAAGGACCAGTATTAATGATGAGGGTATCTGGGCTGTAGACATTCACTTTTTAAATAACTTATATTAACCTCATTTTCCCATCTCTCTTACGATAGCAAATTTCTTTTTGCAGGAATGTTTTTAGAGAAGTAATTTATGGGCACTTAATTACTAGCATTTAACCAATTCAGCATTCCCTTTTCTAAGAGTCCATTAGGTTTCTGTTACAATATTATACATTCCAATCAAATGTCGCTTTCTGCAAAGGTCTTCATTGTCAGTCTCCTCAAAGCAAAGTTTATCTGGACTATTAGACATTCTCTCTCTGCTTTGGCTGTACCAAATTAATTACTTATACCTGAGGTCCACTGCTTCAGAACTTGGGCATCTCAACATTTCTCCAGTGGATTATTAAGAGTCTCATTTAAAAAATAAAATCCTCATTTCATAGTCTGTTTGCTTGAGGTTAAACATAATAGTCTAGTGACTCTTGTATGAAACAGTTCAATGTCGTAAGACTCTCTCCTGGATTTTATGGTGATGAACACATTTGAAACAAACGAACCTTTAAGAATACCCTCACAGAGAAGAAGGGGAAAAGGCTTCTGACTTAACTGTCTGGCACCAGTCTCGCAGAATTATTAAAACAAGTCAGAGGTATTATGCAGATCCTACTGTTTATACATCAGCAATAATGAGAGATACGAAAGGGACCTTAGGGGGATTCTAGCCCCTCTCCTTATTTTATAGATTTAAAAAAAAAAAAGATCACAGCCCACAAACAGCCTTTAGCTTACAGTGACTTGCTTGGTTCCAATGGCCACTCTCAGGTATTCGTCAAAGGCATCCTTGAAAGAGTAAGACAGGGCACAAGCACTGTCATGCTCACGATTCTTGATTGCTACCAACTAACTCTGCTCTGGCTTGTTTAGTCAGGAAAAGACTTTATTAAAGAATATTAGCAGTGCCCAGAACCTCCAGGAGGGCCAAAGAGCCTGACCGGGCTGCGAAGTAGCCAGGAACAACGACCAACCACATCGTAGGGAAAGGGACGGTCACTTGGCAACACCCTCACAGTTCAAAAACCATGACGCTGACACGGCTCGCAACCATGAGACCTGGGAGAGATGCCAGTTCTTCTGGCTGCCCCTAGGAGCTGGGCATCTCCACCACCACCATCCTTTCCAGAGAAGGATTTCTGGACAAGTACCACCTCACACTGCTCATTTCTCTATCCCATCTTGGGTGAGAACGCCTGATGAGTGGGCCTAACCACAAAGAAGACTAGAAAATTAGTTTTTCAGCTTTTACCTTAGGGAGGTAAGACTTAAAAAGAAATTGCCTAAACGTTAGAAACTAGGACAAACGTCCACCAAGTCTATCAAGATTGACAGAGCGTCTTTAAAAAACTTTTATTTCCACATGGGCATCCGGAAGGAAAATGATCTTCTTCCCTCAAACTCCCCCCACCCCCAATAATTTGGCTTCTAACACTTGTGTGATTCTGACACACGTTATAAAACAGAAAATATATTTTTTCATTCCGCTCCTGGGAGCTCCCCTTTTTACACAAGAATGCCAAAGCCCACTTGGTGGCCAGCAGAGAGAAGGGAACCTTCTCCAAGCTCACACTACATTGACTAAAGCTCTTGACCTTTTTTTTAAATTACTTTTTTAAATTGAAGTATAGTTGATTTACAATGTTGTTAATTGCTGCTGTAGAGCAAAGTGATTCAGTTATACATATATACACATTCTTTTTTCATATTCTTTTCCATTATGGTTTATCACAGGATATTGAATATAGTTCCCTGTGCTATACAGTAGGACCTTGTTGTTTATCCATGCTATACATAATAGTTTGCATCTGCTAACCCCAAACTCCCAATCCATTCCTCCCCCAGCCCTCCCCCCTGGCAACCACAAGTCTGTTCTCCATGTCTGTGAGTCTGTTTCTGTTTCATAGATAACTTCATTTGTGTCATATTTTAGATTCCATATGTAAGTGATATCATATGGAATTTGTCTTTCTCCGTCTGACTTACTTCACTTAGTATGATAATCTCACGTTGCTGCAAATGGCATTATTTCATTCTTTTTTATGGCTGAGTAGTGTTCCATTGTATATATGTACCACAATTTCTTTATCCATTCACTATGGAAAATAGTATGGAGGTTCCTCAAAAAACTAAAAACAGAGTTGCCATATGATCCAGCAATCTCACTCCTGGGTATATATCTGGACAAAACTATAATGCAAAAAAATAACATGCACCCATATATTCATAGCAGCACTATTCACAATAGCCAAGACATGGCCCTTGACCTTCTTACCTTTCTAATTCCAGCACCGTCTTGACTCCTTGATGAGATAAAAACAAGAAGATTGCCCAGCATGCAGTGGCTCAAGGCTAGAATCTGTCAGTTGCTTGGCTTTGGGCTTTAATTCTCAGACATTGAATTATTTTGAGGAGGCTGTTTACCTTGATGTGTGCAGAATTAGCCTTAGACACTAAGCCTTTAGGGCAAGTTTTATTGTCCAAGGCAAATATAACCTGTTAAGATTTACAGACTTTATTAACAGCAATAACCATTTTACAACCAACATCAGTAAATCAGGGTTTATCGAGAACTCTACAATTTTAATCTGTGGAAAAGCATTAAAATGTCGGATTTTCATTGGACATAATTTCTAACTTTTATGAAAGATAGATTTTCCATTTAACTGGGGAGTAAAAAAAAAGTGCAGTGTGGGATAATGAATTGTTTTGAAAAGAGCAAATTGGTTTTAGCTAAACAATGGTGTCAAACACTAAAAAGCTGCCATCTTTCGTTAGAACTGCCCCAAGGTTAAGGTTAAAAGCAACTGTAGTAACAAATACATTCTAATACATCTAGTGATAGGATGAGCTCATAGCATTTAGAAAAGCTTGAATTATCATCTGTTCACATTTCAGGCATTTTAGGAAAAGTGTACGACCAATTATTTCATCGAACCTGTGTCTATATGAGTCTGGTGAGAACTTCCGAGTTCCTATGCTGTTTTTCAAAAAGTGTTTTTTTAGTAACAGTAATGCCATTCATAAGACTCTTTCATGGGGTAAGCAAGGTGAAAAACATTGATAGTCACCAGCTTCTATAAATAACCTTTTATTTCCTCCACGCACAAGATTACAAGAGAGGAAAGCAGGAAACTTTATGGTGGCTTCATCCTCTGATGAGCTTCAAAGGCGAGAACAAAGGGCACAGGCTGGGGAGCCCACGGTGACAAGGGATGGTCTTAGCAGCAACCTTCTTCATGGGGCTCAGAATGTGTCAGAAATTGCAAGTTTTCAGCTTTAATCTGGATCCCCAACCATAACGGAGCCTTACATCCTCCTCTGAGAATCAAAGGTTTATGATGCTTTAGAAAAGGAGGAAGAAAAGAAGTCATAATAATCTCTACTAGTTATTTAGTATTAGAAACTGTGTTAGATGCTTTGCAAATTCTTGGGTTTCCTTCTTCTTTGGTTTGAGCAATCCTACAGGAAAAGTACTGTTCCTACTTTCAGATGAGGACTCTGAGGTTCAGGGTGGCTAGTACTGCTGTAGGTCCTAGAAGTTAGGAGGTGCTAGTCTGTGTCGAACCCCAGTCCGTTCGACTCTGAAGTTCCTACTTTCCCCCCACGACGCCAAACTAACAATCCTCAGTTCCCTTTCAACCATTTCCAGACGCCATGGCTGTATCCCAGGAGAGAGACCCCTGTGATACAGACATCAGTATGTGCTCATCAGAATATACCCAGGGCCCTTCACGACAAGGAGATCTGTCGGGGCCATGGCCAAATGTGGGGAAAATTGTAATGAAAGTAGAGATTACCCTTATCCTCTCCCCTTCATATGCCCCCTTTTCTTCCCCTCCAAGCCACCCTCTCTGGAACTGTAGACATTCAGTACTTCTCATTTCCCAAGATAGCATCCAACCCAGGCTCCAGGTCCTTGGGAGCACAGAGACTCCAGGGCTGCCCTGCCCCAGGCTGCCTGTTACCCTCAGCTCCCAAAGCCTCTATTCTCTCTGTGCTCTGTTCTTAGTTTTATCACCAGATTACCTATTTCAAACAAAGAAACACAGCACTTAGAGAAGATTTAGGATTAGCAAATTAGCTAGAAGAGATTTGAAACAAAAAACTCTATTTCTAAGGGTGGGTGGAATGTCAGGCAGCAGAGCAAGCAGATATGCTATCACTGGCCTAGGGGCTCCCAAGCTTCATAAAGGCTTTGGGGGAAGCCAACTAAACCCACCATCTCACTAAAAAGAAACACAAACTATCAAAGAAAAGAAAGATCTGAGCTTTAAGGTTCAATTGGCTTCTTGGTGAGCTGAGAGCTTGGACAAGTTCTGTAAGACGGATGAAAAGTATCAATAGCTTTCTAGCATCTCACAGCAGTCTTCTGCAAATTAAATGAAATAACATAGAGAAACTACTAAACACAGTGCCTGGCACACGGAGATACTCCATAAATGGTAGCTCTTTCTATGCTTATACAAACTACCTTCTCTGGTCATATAGATGGAGTTAGTTAATTGCCAAGTAAGTTCTACCTTGCAGAGAGAAGACAATCGTGTATGTCTTGTGAAAGTAAGACCTGCCCCCAAGGTTCCTTTCAATGTGCCAAGTAGGAGACCTCCACCTCCTATGCCACTGCAGGACAAAACCAGCTGGCACATCAGTAGCCCTGCCAGCCACAACTCCTTCTACTGATGACCCCTTGGGTCCCACAGGAGGTGGGTAGGAAGGGAATCAGTGGTGCAGTGGAGAGGGTGAAACACCGTCTGCTCAGGGAAGATAACTCTGACTGATGCTATTTCACAGTGACCATTTCACAACTAATCAATTTCCAAGCACAGTTCCCAGTTCCCGCCATTCCAAAGAGTCATTACTGTAGGTTCCCTGCACGACTGTGAGGTCAGTAAGCACAAAAATACTCTTTGAGACCTGAAAACCCCACGACAGGCACTGGCAGACATCTCCACCCTGCGAGACCCCGACCGTGGAAGGTATGAACATTTTCACCATCCTTCCCTCTCTGTGTCCGTCTCTCTCACAGCTTTCTTCTCTGGGTCTGCCTTCCCTTCAACAAAAACACAGATGTTGGTGGTAATAACTAGTGTGTAAGCTATTGCTGAAACTAAAACAGCTGTAAATATTGGTGCACAGATATAGGTAGTATCCAACTCACAAATAAGTGAAATTTCAAAGTAACTCAAGTGTTTAGAACCCAGATGCTTTCCCGCCTTAAGATAATGCTATAAAAGCTTGTTAGGGGGCTTCCCTGGTGGCGCAGTGGTTGAGAATCCGCCTGCTGATGCAGGAGACACGGGTTCGTGCCCCGGTCGGGGAAGATCCCACATGCCGCGGAGCGGCTGGGCCCATGAGCCATGGCCGCTGAGCCTGCGCGTCCGGAGCCTGTGCTCCGCGACGGGAGAGGCCACAACAGTGAGAGGCCCGCGTACCGCAAAAAAAAAAAAACAAAACAAAAAAACAGCTTGTTAGGGGCCCACAATAGCCATTAACCCACAGTGTAGCTGAAACACTCTCTATTTTCACCTATAATACAAAATGTAGAAAGCAAAGCTTTTTCCTCCACCTCCCACCTCAGCTCAGAATTTCTGTTTTAAACCATCCTACAGCCACAGCTGCTCCTTGAAATGGCCCTCTATTTACTTTCATCCAGCCTGGCTCTGAAATTTATTTCTAATGACATCTACATGCCTAAAAATAAGAGTGATATGATGTCAAAAGGGGAATGGGGAGTGGACTGAGTTCAAGAGTGGCCCCCTTCCAAATTTCGTGTCCACACATAAACTGTGCACATGACCTTACTTGGAAAAGGGTGTACTGTGACCCAGAACATTAACACGAGGCCTTACTGGGTTGAGGTCGGCCCTAATCCAGTAATTCATGTCCTTATAAAAAGAGGAAAATTCAGACACATGGAGATACAGAGACAAGAATACCATGTGAACTGTCTGTAGTAATGTGTCTACTAACCAAGGACACCAAGGATTGCCAGAAACCACCAGAAGCTAAGAGAAAAGCTCATTTTCTAGAGCCCCCGGGAAAACTAACCCTGCCTGCACCCTGATTTCAGACTTCTGGACTTCAGAACTGTGAGAGAAGCCACCTTCATTGTTTTAAGCTACCCAGTAAGTAGTAATTTGACACAGCAATCCTAGGAAACTAATACAGGAAGTAAATACCTACAGTGTGGAAATCTGGCCAGGAGGGTAGGTACCAGAAAAGAAAATATACTTTCTTACTGACATGTCTGGATTTATTGTATTCCCTCCTCCACTGTTCAACAACTCTTCCAAATGTTTTCACTGACATCAGTGTGTGTGGCTATTGGAAGTTTTTCACATCCTGACCTGCTCCCGTGGTTACAGCTGAAAAGCAGATCAGAAGCAAATAAAGATGGAAAATGAATTAAGCCAATAGGCACGACTCATTTGCCTTCAAGAACAGGGTGCTGGGGCAAGAAACCTTCAGAGGGATGTCCAAAGAGCTGCTTCAACTTCAACCCCAGTTCAGCTTTTCCCAGGTAGGTGAACAGCTAGGAAGGCTGCTTACTTCCTAGAGGCTAACCCCTTTCCCCACAGGACTCCTCCCTCCCGACCATGGCCCCAGAGAGCCTCAGAGTCCTTAGAATTCCTAAATCCTTGCAGCCACTGGGAAGATGCTTCAATGTGTGTGTGTGGGTGTGCATGCATGTGTACACACTCATGCACGCATTTACACACCAAGGTGTATTTTCCCCTTTGGCTATTATTCTATATACTTTTCCAGGCTGCACATTCTTTACCCTTCTCTGCTTTGTTCTTTGTTTCTACTTATGTCTTCAAAGACCGAGTGAAGAAGGTCTTACCCATTTTCTAGTACCAGAATGGGAGAAAAACAAAACGAACAAGAGTCTAGTGGATTTCACAGTTTTGTCTGGGGCTAGTCCTGGTACAAGCTCAAATATTCAGGAATAAAGGCAGGAAACAATTTTTCATTCATATTCAACAGCTATTTATTGAACATCTGGGTGTGAAAAGCACTGTTTTATGTTCTGGGGATACAGCAATAAAAAATGAAAGAAATTCCCCGCATGGAGCATAAGTTCTAATAGACAGAAAATAAGCCAAATAAATACAGTATGTTTGTGCTAAGAGCTGAGTTAATATAAAGCAGAGAAAGGGGCTTGAAAGTAGACATATAGGGTAGGGAAGTGACATTATCATCAGAGTGCCCAGAGCAGGCCTCACGGAGCAGGTGATACCTAAGCAAGCCCTGAAGGAAGGGATGAATCGATGTAATAACTGGGGAAGAGTGTTCTAGCAGAGGGGCCAGCATGTGCAAAGGCCCTGGGGCAGTTGCATGGCTGGTGCAGCTGAGGAAGAGTGAGGAGGCCAGTGTGGCTATAGCAGGGTCAGAAGCGAAGAGCAGAAGATGAGGTCAGAGGCAAAAGCAGGCTAGGTTATGCTGGACCACATAAGGTGCCAAAATAAAATAGACTTTTACTCTGAGTGCTCTGGGGACCTTTTGAAAGACCGAACAGTTATCGCTTAAATAGGTGCAAGACCTTTGGTGGGTCTTTGGTCTGAGCATCCGTTTTCTTGCCTCTAAACTGCAAAGGCTGTGCCAGAGAAATATCTAAGTTCTCCTCCAGTTGTAAAAATTAATTTCTAGACATCTAGACAATGTTCGGTTCCCACAGGACAGCTAATAAAACCATGACCTTCCTTCCGTCTTCACTTCTCTCTGATGCTGGCAAAGTTGACAGAGTGACCCAGCCCAGGCCTGGAAGGAAGCCTGGTTATGAGAGACGGTGGTGACTACAGCAAACTGCTGGTACCCAAGTCAGACTCCCAGGAGCACATGGGGCATCCTCAACGAGATTGACATTTACCTGGGCACTCACGCCCTGCTGCCTGTCCCCCCTGCTCGGGAATCCAGGGCACACTCTCTACAGAACAAGGCGGGGGCCAAAGGAGATCAAATATCTGTTTGTTTCACATTAAATATTGGGTTGGCCAAAAACTTCGTTCGGGATTTTCCTAAGATGTTACAGAGAACCCCAAACGAACTTTTTGGCCAACCCAATACCAATCTAAAAATAAGCATTTTCCTTTCTCATCATTTCACATCATGCATGGAATGTTCACTTTAATTTTCAAGTCCGTTTACTTCATTTCAGGGAAGCATTTGAGCTTGGAATAGTGTCCACCCTGCAGGCTTCCTGTCTAGATTGGCGAGTGTGCATGTTTTTTCATTCCCCTTGATACTTTGCACTCCTTTGTCCTTCCAAATGCAAAATCCCAGAGCAATGTTTGCTAAAAGGCGAGCCAAAGGATCCTTTTATGTTGTTTTTTGTTTTTTAAATATCTCTACTTCTCAGTGACTAAACCACGGCTCTTAGGCCAGTTTCCTAGTTTCCCAGAGAGAAGCCACAGCTGGGCCTATCTCCTGCTTGACTCAGGCCTACATTTACAAACACAGGATTCTACCAAGCATTCTTTATACTTCTGAGTACCCCTGTGCAATACGGCCTTAATAACCATATTACTAATCCATCAGAACCTCTTTTAATAGTGACTGAAAGGACACCATCTCTACTACCACAATGTGTTATTACTGATAATTATATTCGAACCATATGATAGAAGTTTCTAGAAAACAAGCAAGGAACAAAAACCACAGTGACTCTGGATTCCTGCTGGTTCACTGTGAACAATGGATAACTGATCAGAGACCTGTGACTTCAACACTTCTTATACCCCTCATGCCAGCGCAGCACCTAAAACACAACAGATACTCCTGGAATGTTTGTCCCGTAAGCAAATAAAGGATGAGTCAGTGCAGACACCCATGAAACTTGGCACTAGGGCCTGACCTCCTTCTCTCTGCACTTTTTCACGTGAATTTGCCTGTTAGATTGATCCAGAAGCCAAGGTCAGATGGACACAGAAGATGCTGCCTGTACCACTGAGGTCCCCAAAAGCAAAGGCACAGAACAAATCCTACCCGGGCTGCCTAGCAAGAGCTTGTGTCAACAAGAAATTAGAGGAGAGACAATTTCCTCTTCCAACTTATTTCCATCAGTCTCTTCACCATCTTTAGCAGTTGGGGCCGGGCAGCAACAAGGCCATACCCAGGCTGGCTCTCATCACCTGTAGCACACAGGACTCGGGCCCTCCCTCTTGGGAACAGGCTTGGTCTTACCTCGGCAGCAGGAACTCCCTCAGGTGGGCGGCAGTGCAGCACGATCATGCCTTCGATGGGAACCTCCCTTCCCTGCGGGTCTTGCTCGAAGTTTTTCCGTAAATCTGCAAAGAACATGAAAGATAAGACACTTTGCTCTGGGGCCAGTAGGATCCACATTTGCTCCAAAGATTATAAAATAATCTTTTTTTAAAGATTATTATTATTATCAGCTTCAGTTGTGAGCTGAACGTCACAACCTAGATACACACACAAGTCACTGGTTTCAGGGGTTCCTAAACATTCACAAGCATTTTTGTTAAGAAAGAAATCTTAATAAAACTGTCCCTAATGCTCTATATTGAGGTGAAGGGTAAAAGATTTACTGGGGGAGCAGGGAAAGAAAAAAACCTCATTATCTCATGAGTCTTTGCCAGCATTACCTACTTAGTATCTGATAAAGCACTTGGCCTAATAAATTGCCATCCACAGCTATTATGCAGTTGAGATGCACGTGATTTTTTTTTTTTATTAACTAAAGAATGCATTATTAACCTGTAACCTCTGCCATTCCCTTAACCCTCTAGGGAGCTCTAGAAGATGGTAATAGAGTGAGATTACCTATTAGTCTTTTATTTGTAACCAGGGAGAAGAGGCAACATTCAACCACAACAGAATCTATAACCTATCCAACCAAACATATAATTAAAAAACACAACGCCCTCCAGTCCAACGGCAATGCTGGGTATCCATGTAGTGCGTTTCATGGAAGGCTCCAGGCTCTTTGCAAACAAGCTGCACTATTAACCTTTTACACATGGAAGGGTGACACTTGGACAGGTTAATTGGCTTGCCAGTGGTCACGGAGAGTATTAGTGCCGGTGATGGGGAAAAATTCACCAAGTGTCCGGACATCAGTATCTGACTGCTCACCAGCAAAGCTTTCTCAGGGAAAAGGATACAGGGACAGTTCGAAAGAGAGAAAGAGCATCATTTGCACAGCTTTCCACTTAAGCATATGCTTCATTAACAAGAGTGGGAGTTGGCCTTTGCTTCTTTTTGAGGTGTCATAACAACACTTCGATAATTTTACAGCACGAGCTTAATTCCCACTGGCACTTGAAGGCCTGGGATGGTGGAGCAAAGACAGTTTTACTAGTCTTTCGAAGATTCCCCCCTCCCTCCCGGACAATGTATTTTTCTTCAATCGAGGATCTCAAATTACAGGCTGTGGATTTATTGATTTAATTTTCTTTAGTGCTGCAATAACATGAAATATGTTCTCTGTAAAGAGCAGAGCTTCAGAATCAGTTACATCTTTATAAGTTGTATAAATACATTAAACTTGCTTTTAGCAAGTCAAAAACATGCCGTGAATAAAAAGCACAGCAATCCATGTATTCACTTTCTTCAGAATTTTACTATTAATGTTTTCCCTCCCAGAGGCAACTGACGTCTTCTGTCAGTAGTGCTGTCTATTCCGAGATCTTCGGGAGCATATTTGAAGCAAAGGATCTTACAAGGACTCACACTGTAGGCAGGTGGCAGGATCTATTTTCCCATCTCTCTGCTGTCCCCCAAATTGTAAAGCCAAGCTTCCTTCTACTGGAGATCTGTGAATTGCCACAGCCTTTACGATTCAGAATTTCTGACTCTCAAGTGTGAGGAAGTTCACATAACTGATGACAAAACTACAAGTGATGAAAATGTGAATAATCCCCAGGATGAAAAATCTCACATTTCCTGCAAAATGTGACCACAAATTCTCCTTTGCTCTCCCCCAAGGGATCCTTGAGTCAGAAATCCTCTTTCTGTATGACTAATATACTCATCAGGACTATAGTAACCCCCCTTTATCCATGGAGGATCCATTCCAAGAACCCCAGTGGATGCCTGAAACCACAGATAGCACCAAATCCTATATATACTGTTTAGTCCTATGCACACATACCTATGATAAAGTTCAATTTATAAATTAGGCACAATAAGAGATCAACAATAGCACTAATAAAATAGAACAATTAAAACAATATACTGTAATAAAAGTTATGTGAATTTAATCTCTCTCTCAAAATATCTTATTGTACAAATTTAAGGATTCTCCACCTTAACTAAGTACTCATCATGTATTCTGGCCATTATGGGGTATGACGGCAAAACTAGCATGAATTTCTTTTTCCTTCTCACAATGTCACGGATAGAAGATTTGTGCTTACGATAGATCTTAGCAACCTCAGCATACAATTTTTTCTTTCTTTTTAAAGTCAAGAACTTTCACTTTTTCACTTAAAGAAAGCACTTTCCAGCACCTGTTTGACATATATAAATTTCCAGCATTACCACCCTTGCACTTTGGGGCCATTATCAATTAAAAGAAGGGTTACTTGAACTCAAGTACTGTGATACCAGGACAGTTGATGTGATAACCTAGATGGTTCCTAAGAGATTAATGGGCGGTTTACTCTGGACAAAGGGATGATTCTCGTCCTGGGCAGGATGTAGTTGGATGGCATGAGATTTCATCATGCTTCTCAGAATGGCATGTGACTTAAAACTTATGAATTATTTCTGGAATTTTCCATTTAATATTTTCAGAGAAGGTTGACCATGGGTAACTAAAACCACAGATAAGGGGGATGACTCTATACTGAAATGAATCTATTGTAGAGTGTGAGTGACTCTTACATGACACATCAGTTTGTTAATGGAAAGAAAGGGTTGTGTTTTTGTGGTTAATTTTGTTTGGTTTGTTTGCCATGTTTTTCTTTTCTTTGATTGCTTTGTTTTCTAAAGGAAGTCTTACCCAGTGTTGCTACATGATGACTGCAGTTTTGACAACACCAAATAATCTGCATTCAACCAAATGAAGCACAGAAAATGAATAGCATGAATTTCTATTTTGTCTTATACTATTTCTATTTTATCTTCTGTTTCCTTTCTTTGCTCACTAGAAATGGAAAAGGTAACAAAATGTATAGTTTTCGGGTACTTCCACACTCCCCTACAGTAACTACATTGGCTGATGAAAAACTAGAGTGAAGTCGTTTTTCCTCCCCATTCCCACCTGCTCAATGAACTAGCTAAGCAAATATGTCTATAAAGAAGGAAAACCCCGTACTGACACTGGGATGTAGGAAAGGGTATAGTCTATAAACAAGAAGCTTTGAGAAATTTCTAGTAGATATCATACAACCAGGATCAGATTGAAGAAAGGACCCACATAACTTCTTGATCTTCCCAACTGACATTTGCAATCACCATTGAAGGGTTCCAACAAGAAGTATATGGACACTTCTAAATGTGGAGATACAAAGATTAAAGGCAGTAGAGTAGGGGGTCAGGCAACAACTGGGGTGTCATATATATGGATCCAACTCATCATAGGCAGCCCACCACACACTAGATATCACACCAAATGAGAAACCCAAGTGACACTGAGTCCTGGCCTGTGCCTAATACTAGTGGCAGGAACACTGGCATTTTTGATTCCCAAGGAGGGCAAACACACCAGACAAATTCCAGAAAGCTACTGAAAATAGTAAAAATTATGGAGATAAGTTCTTAGACACAGAAGGAAATGCTTTCCATTCTGCCTACGATTCTCACGATAGGTTACCCAACCTAATTAGTTTCTCTCCCTCTTTTTCTTTTTGGCCACGCCGCACGACTTGTGGGATCTTAGTTCCCTGACCAGGGATTGAACCCGGGCCCCTGGCACTGGAACTGCAGAGTCCTAACCACCAGACCACCAGGGAATTCCCAACCTAATTAGTTTCTGAATTGGCAAACTAGATACTTTTATCACCTATGTTAGTTCCAAGGCTTGAAAGATTCAGATAGGAACCTGTGTAACTTCTAATAGTAGGAAAAACATCCCCAGCCATATAAAAAGAATTATGCTACAAATGAAGGAGACAAACTATAGAACTGAAATTAAATGGCTTCCTCTAAGACGGGAAACAAGAGGCATTTTTAGATAACTTCTAATTTAAGTTCTTTAAAATCAAAAGGAAATAGTAACTGAGAATCTAGAGTAGGGATTTATAAATAGGATAACATCTGAGATCAAGAAAACTACCACTATGCAGGAAGAAAAAAACAACATAACTGCTGAATTAGAAATATATATATATGTATATATATACATATATGTGTGTATATATATGTGTGTGTGTGTGTGTTTATATATATATATAAATATATATATATATATATATATATATATATATATATAAAAATGGAGATGGTAGACAGCATATTGAAGACTGCTGAAAACTGAACTAGTGAAACAGAAGACAGGTTTATCAGTCAGAATCCAGGCAGGAAAACAGAAAGCATACCAGATGTTTTAATAGAAGATATTAATGTAAAAATTGAAGGGGGCTTCCCTGGTGGCACAGTGGTTGAGAGTCCGCCTGCCGATGCAGGGGACACGGGTTCGTGCCCTGGTCCGGGAAGATCCCACATGCCGTGGAGCGGCTGGGCCCGTGAGCCGTGGCCGCTGAGCTTGCGTGTCCGGAGCCTGTACTCCGCAACGGGAGAGGCCACAGCAATGAGAGGCCCGCGTACCGCAAAAAAAAAAACAGTTGAAGGACTAAAACGGCAAAAGGTGGAACTGCTAGGAACTGGTCCCACCCTAAGGATGGGGAATGGGGGAACGAAGGGAAGAGGTTGGGGTTATAGAACTTTGAAGCTTAGAGATGGCTCGGTTCTCCAAGGAGAGGGCACTGGGTTTTGGTGCTGGCACCTCAGGAACTTGGAAGAGGGACCCAAGGCATGGAGACCTAGACCTCTGAAGAAAGACTGTCCACCAGACTGGTGCTGGCATCTCTTGGGGGAAGGGGATGGAGAGGGAGAGCATAATAAAGCTGGATCTGGAAGTACTTAAAAAAAAATAAGTGCGAAACAAGAAGAAGCTGCCACTTCTAAGATAAAGAAACTCTGCTGGGATGATGGTGACAAAGACAGAAAATGAACAGAAAGAAGTAGCCTTCCTCCCTATTTCACTTTCCAGTCTCCTGTGGCACCCCCTATTGGTGGAACCTTACAGGGAGCCGGGATCTGGCAAGGAAGTCCCAGCCTTAGCTTCACAAATTACAAACCAGTGGTTTTCGAGATAGAAGGCAATGGCTTAGCATCCAGCAAAACCCAGTTTAAGTAACGTCCTCTAGGGTCTTCCCTGGTGGTGCAGTGGTTAAGAATCCGCCTGCCAATGCAGGGGACACAGGTTCGAGCCCTGGTCCAGGAGGATCCCACATGCAGCTGAGCAACTAAGCCCGTGCACCACAACTACTGAGCCTGCGCTCTAGAGCCCATGAGCCACAACTAATGAGCCCACGTGCCACAACTACTGAAGCCCGTGTGCCTAGAGCCCGTGCTCTGCAACAAGTGAAACCACTGCAACGAGAAGCCCGCACACCACAACGAAGAGTAGCCCCTGCTTGCCGCAACTAGAGAAAGCCCACGTACAGCAACAAAGACCCAACGCAGCCAAAGATCAATAAATAAATAATAAATTTATTTTAAAAAAAAAAAGAAATGTCCTCTAGTAGGGCTCTAATAATTGCTTACTCCATATCTGTTTTCCTCACTAGATCATCAGTGCGATGAATGTGGGTTTTATGTCTGAGATGTTCACCTCTATAGTCCCAGTGCCTACTAACCAGCTGATACAGGGAAGGTTCTTAATAAATACAAGTTGAATAAATGAGCTAAGAGGAAAATGATAAAATGATAATGAATTTACCAGAAAAAAAAGATGAAATAAATAACAAAAGATAATGTTGAGATAGAGAAATATGATTTAAATATCATTGGAAATTTAGAAGGAGACAACAAGCTCAAAGAAAATAAATGATAATTTAATAATGGTAACAATGTCTTCTCCAAGCTGGAAAACAAACCAACTTCAGTTTACAAAAGAGCTCATTGCATACAAGGCAAAATAATTTTGAAAAGAAAAAAAAGTCCCTGGATATATCATAGTTGAAAGTTTGAATTAACAAAATTTTTAAAAATTGTAAAAATAATTTTACAAGTATTTTACAGTAAATAAACAGAAGTAACTAAAAATTTCACATATTGAAAGAATTAATATTGTTAAAATGTCCATATTATCCAAAGCCAATTCAATGCAATCCCTATCAGAATCCCAATGTCATTTTCACAGAAACAGAACAAAAATCCTAAACTCAGCATGGAACCACAAAAGACCCTGAAGAGCCAAAACAATCCTGAAAAAGGACAAAGCGGGAGGCACTGCATTTCCTGATTTCACACTATACTACAAAGCAGTAGTAATCAACACAGTATGGTATAGGTATAAATACAAATAGATCAATGAAACAGAATCGAGAACCCAGAAATAAAACCTCATAGGTATGGTTCAATATTTGATAAGGGATACAAGTATACCAAACAGGGAAAGGATGGTCTCTTCAATAGTGGTGCTGGACAAACTGGATATATGCACATGTGAAAGAATGAAATGTGAAAGAGAAGAACTCTTCCCTTACACTACACAGAAAAGTTAACTTGAAATGGATCAAAGACTTAAATATAAAGCCTGAAACTGTGAAACTCCTAGAGGAAAACAGGAAAAAAAAGAAGTTTCTTGACAATAATTTTTTCGGATATAACACCAAAAGCACAAGCAACAAAAGAGAAAAATAAACAAGTAAGACTATAACAAATGAAAAAGTTTCTGTGCAGCAAAAGAAATGATCAACAAAGTGAATGCCAACCTAAGGAATGGGAGAAAATATTTTGAAACCATTTACATGATAAGGTGTTACTATACAAAATATATAAGGAACTCATTAAACTCAGTAGCAAAAAAAAATCAAATAATCCAATTTAAAAAATGGGCAAAGGGGCTTCCCTGGTGGCGCAGTGGTTGAGAGTCCGCCTGCCGATGCAGGGGACACGGGTTCGTGCCCCGATCCCGGAAGATCCCACATGCCGCGGAGCGGCTGGGCCCGCGAGCCATGGCCGCGGAGCCTGTGTGTCCGGAGCCTGTGCTCCGCAACGGGAGAGGCCACAGCAGTGAGAGGCCCGCGTACAGCTAAAAAAAAAAAAAAAAAAAAAAAAAAAAATGGGCAAAGGACTTGAATAGACATTTTTCCAAAGAAGATATACAAATGGCCAATAGGTACATGAGAAGGTGTTCAACATCACTAATCATCAGAGAAATGCAAAAATAAAATCCACAGTGAGATATCACCTCACTCCTGTTAGAATGGCCACTATCAAAAGGATAAGAGTTAAGTTTTGATGAGGATGTAGAGAAAAGGGAACCTTGTGCACTGTTGGTGGGAATGTAAATTGATGCAGTCACTATGGAAAGCAGTATGGAAGTTCCTAAAATTAAAAAACAAATAACCACCATATGATCCAGCAATTCCATTCCTGCATATATATCCAAAGGAAACAAAATCACTATCTAGAAGACATACCTACACCCCCATGTTCATTGCAGCATCACTTACAATGATATGGAAATGACCTAAGTGTCCACAGATGGATGAACAGATGAATAAAATATGATACACACATGCACACACACGCTAAGTGAAATAAATCAGATAAAGACAAATACTGCATGATCTCACATAGATGAAGCATATGATGGATGATTCCACATATGTGAAATCTGAAAAAGCTCAACTCAAAGAAACAAGGAGTAGATTGTTGGTTGCCAGGGGTTGAGGGGTGAGGGAAATGGAAGATGGTGGTTAAAGGATAAAACTTTAAGTCATAAGATGAATAAGTTCTGGGGACCTAACGTACAGCACAGTGGATATAGTTAACAGTACTGTATTGTATATGTGAAATTTATTGAGAGTAAATTTTAAATGTTCTCACTACTATACATATAAAACTGTGTGAGGTGATGGGTATTGTTAATTAACATTAGTGTGGTCCTCCTTCCTCAATATAAATATATATCAAATCATCACACTGTGGTCCTTAAAGTTACACAATGGTATCTGTCAAATATATCTTCTCCGTAAAGCTCGATGAAGAAATAAAATTTGAAATAAAGAACTGACAATGAAACAAAAAGCAGGCTACAACGGAAACTTTTCCCTGTATTAGCAAATACCAGAGTATAATTATGTAACCAAATCTATGTTTTTGTTTTTTAGTGAAAAAGCATGGGTACTAACTTTCCATTCCCAAATAAGTTATTATTCATGAGCAAACTAATAACAATATAGTCTCAGACATGATAATTTCAAGAGATTATAGGCAGCCACATACCCTTTCTGAAAACATTACTTTTTTACATAAACTAACTAATGAGAAGACAAAGTAATGAATTAAGTATCTGAGTTATGACTTAAAAAGAAAATTTGGCGGTGGACAATAAAAACCACTTAAAATGTTCGAATCCACTAGAAGGCTTTTCATCTACACTGAAAATCTGTTGTTTACAATAGCCTCCCTCATTAATTATCTCAGCTGGATCTTCTGGATAACCTGCTGCAGCTTCTACCTGAGCACTTGCTGCTTCACCTATGTTCTGAAAATACCCTTCTCTCCTTATACCTCATGAGTGAACCTCTGCTACTTCAAACTTGTCTTCTGCAGCATCCTTGCCTCTCTCAGCCTTCACAGAATTGAAAAGAGGTAGGGCCTTGCTCTGGATTAGGCTTAGACTTAAGGGAATGTTACGTCTGGTTTGATCGTCTATCTGCACCATTCGAACTTTCTCCACATCAGTCATAAGGCTGTTTTGCTTCTTATCATTTGTGTTTTCACTGAAGTAGTTTTAACTTCCTTCCAGAACTTTTCCTTTGCATTCACGACTTGGCTAACTGTTTAATGCAAAAGGCCTAGCTTTTGGCTTATCTCAGCTTTCAGCATGCCTGCCTCACTAAGCTTAATCATTTCTAGCTTTTGATTTAAAGTGAGTTATGTGCAACTCTTCCTTTCACTTGAACACTTAGAGGCCATGGTAGGGTTTTTAACTGGCCTAATTTCAATATCATTGTGTCTCAGGGAATAGGGAGACTCAAGGAGAGGAAGAGAGACGGGGGAACGGCTGGTTGGTGGAGCAGTGAGAACACATAAAAATTTACTGATTAAGTTCACCATTTTACATGGGCGTGCTTCATGGCACCCCAAAACAATTACAATAGTGACATCAAAGATCACTACACAGATTACCATAATGAATATAATGAAAAAGTTTGAAATACTGTGAGAATTTCCAAAATGTGACACAGAGACACAAAGTGAGAAAATGCTGCTGGAAAAATGACACTGATAGACTTGCTCAACACAGGGCTGCCAGAAACCTTCAATTTGTAAAAAACGCAGTACCTGCAATAAAGCGAACCACAATAAAATGAGGTATGCCTGTATTTGTTTGAATTCTTGGTCTGCCACTTATTAGCACCTTGACTTGATAAGAATCTTTATCTCTCTATACCTCATTTACTGTTTCAATCGGGTTTTTACTGGCTTTAAATTTTTTTTTTTTTTTTTTTTTTTTTTTGCATATAGAGGCTCTCGTTTCTTTCTTGTAAGTCTATGCAAAATGCTTGCCTAGCTACCTCTCTTTCCATAAGTTATCACATCACATAAGGACACTCTTTTATTAGACTTGGTCTTCTATTCATATATATTGAGAGGGTGGAATATAAATAGATTTCCACCTTCCGATCTCACTTATGCTCACGTGGTCTATGGAAAGAAGAAAAATAATAATTTCACATTATTCTGTATAAGGGAACTGAACCAAACTGCATACATACACATCAAGATTGAAGATTTAAAAAATTTTAAATAGCAACTGGTATGGGATTACTATACTATACATATGTCATAGGAAAAGCCCTAAAGAGAAATCACTCAACATTTCAAAGATTTGCTACTGTATGAATATGGGTATATTCAGTATCTTCTGCATCTGTTTCTGTATTTTCTAAAATTTTCTGTGATGAATGTGGATTACTTTTATAGCCAGAAAAAATAATGTCCCCCCAAAAAACCCTTTTCCTACAAGTTGTCAAGATTCTCTAAACTAGACGAAACTGAATCAGAATCCACGGAAGAAGTACATTTTGTTTCATTTTATTATATCAAGTTTCACTCCTACGATGTCTATTAAAGGAAGCAAGAAGAACTATATTTTTCAATCTTTAGTAAGTGCTAAGATAGTCTTCTTTGATTTTACGTATGGGAAATCTCTGCACATGAGGAAAAAATCTTTCATCTGTTTTGTTCGTTGCCTTTCCTCTAGTACCTGGAAGGGTATACAGTAGTCACTTAATAAATATTCGTTAAAAGAATGAATAAATCAGTGAGTTTCCATTTCGGCTCATCTGAACGATGATAATAAACTAATATACAACTAAGTCTCCAATAGTTACAATGACTAGGAGAAGCAAAGACACCAATAGATAAATGTACTACAGTGATGTTAAAGTAACACTTATTCGTTCTCATCTCCATTGCTAGTATGAATGATACGAACAGTCATCAACACTGACCAATTTGGAGCATTATCCTGTTTGCTTCTCCTCCCTCTCCACCCCGTCCCCCTGTTCAGTTCCACAGCAGAATGCCAACGAGGCACATGACGACTAGAAACAAAGCAGATAGCAAGAGGAGGGCAAGGTGATGAAGCCAGGTATTTGGGCTAATCTGTAAATCATATAATCAGCAACAGGATCAACCAGAAGCAGCAGTACCTGCCACTAAGGAGTCCATCTGGGGCCAGACCACGGGAAGCAGCAGCCTCCCTTTCCTCACCCTATTCCCTATTTGGCCTTTTTCTCATTTTCCTTTCATGCTACTATGTTAGAAAAGTCATTGTAGCACAAGAAAATCAATAAAAATTCAATTCCAAATAATAGTTTTTTGCAGCTCAGAAACACCAGGGAGTTATCGGCTCATTCAATGTTCTGGCAGTTAATGCAATGAAATAAAAATAATTTACTCATTCAAACCAAATCAGCCAGTGAAAAATCATAGGCATTTTTTTTTCATAGTCATAGTCCTTTGTTAAGATTGCAGGAGGATGGCACAACGTACCACTAGTGCTCAGATACACTGGTATTCAAATCAGGGTCAAAACTTTCCCAGCCATATATTACTAAAGGAATAACAGACCACATTTTTCATACATAAAGGAATTTGTAACTCAGCCAAATACAGATCACTTGTTGTAATAAAAGGGCTGGTTCAAATGCAGAACAGCTGGATGCCAACAAAAGGAAAGTCGAGGCTTGGTGCCCCCATTTGGTTCTGCCTAAATCCTCCAGCCCCAGATGGTTACAACCTGAGGACTCAGCTCCTAACTTCAGTTCCCAAAGGACGCATATAAAAGGCTTTCTGTCAAGTCAGTGCTTTCCTTGGTGATACTCACCCTCGTATTTGGTGCATTTACTGATGCTCCTCTTGCCAGCCTGGCTTAAAACCTCTGCCTCGCTTACATCTATGGATTCTGCCCACTGCTTGATCCACTAATCCCTGTCGATGCCAGGCTGCTCGTAGCTCTCACTTCATGGCTTTGCTGTGGATCCTCTAGTGCTGAGGTTGTTGTCTCTTTGAAGGCATGAAGGACAATTCCACATGTAGATTTTTTGTCTTCTGGATTAGGAAAATCCCAGGTTTTTTTTTTTTAATTTTATTTTATGCATATATGTCAATCCCAATCTCCCAATTCATCCCACCACCACCCGCCTCCCACCGTATTCCCCTCTTGGTGTACATACATTTATCCTCTACATCTGTGTCTCTATTTCTCCCTGGTAAACCAGTTCATCTGTATCATTTTTCTAAATTCCACATATATGCGTTAATATACAATAATTGTTTTTCTTTCTGACTTACTTCATTCTGTATGACACTCTCTAGGCCATCCACATCTCTACAAAGGACCCAATTCTGTTCCTTTTTGTAGCTGAGTAATATTCCATTGCATACACGTACCACATCTTCTTTATCTATTACTCTGTCGATGGGCATTTAGGGTGTTTCCATGACCTGGCTGCTGTAAATAGTGCTGCAATGAACACTGGGGTGCATGTCTCTTTTTGAATTATGGTTTTCTCTGGGTATATGCCCAGTAGTGGTATTGCTGGGTCATAGGGTAATTCTAATTTTAGTTTCTTAAGGAACCTCCATACTGTTCTCCATAGTGGCTGTATCAATTTACATTCCCACCAACAGTGCAAGAGGGTTCCCTTTTCTCCACACCCTCTCCAGCATTTGTTGTTCGTAGATTTTCTGATACCCATTCTAACTGGTGGGAGGTGATACCTCATTGTAGTTTTGATTTGCATTTCTCTAATGATGAGTGATGTTGAGCAACCTTTCATGTGTTTGTTGGCAATCTGTATATCTTCTTTGGAGAAATGTCTATTCAGGTCTTTTGCCCACTTTTGGATTGGGTTGTTTGTTTTTTTGATATTGAGCTGCATGAGCTGCTTGTATATTTTGTAGGTTAATCCTTTGTCAGTTGCTTTGTTTGCAAATATTTTCTCCCATTCTGAGGGTTATCATTTCATCTTGTTTATGGTTTCCTTTGCTGTGCAAAAGCTTTTTAAATTTCATTAGGTCCCATTTGTTTATTTTTGTTTTTATTTTCATTTCTCTAGGAGGTGGGTCAAAAAGGATCTTGCTGTGATTTATGTCACAGAGTGTTCTGCCTATGTTTTCCTCTAAGAGTTTTATACTGTCTGCCCTTACATGTAGTTCTTTAATCTATTTTGAATTTATTTTTGTGTACAGTGTTAGGGAGTGTTCTAATTTCATTCTTTTACATGTAGCTGTCCAGTTTTCCTGGCACCACTTATTGAAGAGGCTGTCTCTTCTCCATTGTATATCCTTGCCTCCTTTGTCATAGATAAGGTGACCATATGTGCGTGGGTTTAGCTCTGGGCTTTCTATCCTGTTCCATTGATCTATATATTTCTGTTTTTGTGCCAGTACCATTCTGCCTTGATTACTGTAGCTTTGTCATATAATTTGAAGTCAGGGAGTCTGATTCCTCCAGCTCCGTTTTCTCCTCTCAAGAATGCTTTGGCTATTCTGGGTCTTTTGTGTCTCTGAACAAATTTTAAGATTTTTTATTCTAGTTCTGTAAAAAATGCCAGTGGTAATTTGATAGGGATTGCATTGAATCTATAGATTGCTTCGGGGAATATAGTCATCTTCATAATATTGATTCTTCCAATCCAAGAAAATGGTATATCTCTCCATCTGTTTGTGTCATCTTTGATTTCTTTCATCAGTGTCTTACAGTTTCCGGAGTATGGGGCTTTTACCTCATTAGATAGGTTTATTCCTAAGTATTGTATTCTTTTTGTTGCAACGGTGAATGGGATTGTTTCCTTAATTTCTCTTTCTGATCTTTTGTTGTTAGTGTATAGGAATGCAAGAGATTTCTGTACATTAATTTTGTATCCTGCAACTTTACCAAATTCATTGATTAGCTCCAGTAGTTTTCTGGTGACATCTTTAGGATTATCTCTGTATACAGTATCATGTCATATTCAGTGACAGTTTTACTTCTTTTCCAATTTGTATTCCTTCTTCTCTGATTGCTGTGGCTAGGACTTCCAAAATTATGTTGAATAATAGTGGCAAGAGTGGACATCCTTGTCTTGTTCCCATCTTAGAGGAAATGGTTTCAGTTTTTCACCACTGAAAATGATGTTTGCTATGGGTTTGTCATATATGGCCTTTATTATGTTGAGGTACATTCCCTCTATGTCCACTTTCTGGAGAGATTTTATCATAAATGGGTGTTGAATTTTGTCAAAAGCTTTTTCTGCATCTATTGAGATGATCATATGGTTTTTCTTCTTCAATTTGTTAATATGGTGTATCACATTGATTGATTTATATATACTGAAGAATCTTTGCAGCCCTGGGATAAACCCCACTTGATCATGGTGTATGATCCTTTTGATCTGTTGTTGGATTCTGTTTGCTAATATTTTGTTGAGGATTTTTGCATGTATATTAATCAGTGATATTGGTCTGTAATTTTCTTTTTTTGTAGTATCTTTGTCTTGTTTTGGTATCAGGGTGATGGTGGCCTCATAGAATGAGTTTGGGAGTGTTTCCTGCTCTGCAATTTTTTGGAAGAGTTTGAGAAGGATGGGTATTAGCTCTTTTCGAAAATTTTGACAGAATTCACCTGTGAAGCCAACTGGTCCTGGACTTCTGTTTGTTGGAAGATTTTTAATCACAGTTTCAATTTCATGACTTGTGATTGGTCTGTTCACATTTTCTATTTCTTCCTGCTTCAGTCTTGGAAGATTATACCTTTCTAAGAATTTGTCCATTTCTTTCAGGTTGTCCATTTTATTGGACATTGCTTATAGTAGTCTCTAACGATGCTTTGTATTTCTGCAGTATCCATTGTAACTTCTTTTCCATTTCTAATTCTATTGATATGAGTCCTCTCCCTCTAAGAGGCTTGTGCTAGCTTCCTGATGGGAGGGACTGTTGGTGAGCAGAGCTCAGTAAAACTTTAATCTACTTGTCTGCTGATGGGTGGGGTTGGTTCCCTCCCTGTTGGTTGTTTGGCCTGAGGTGACCCAGCACTGGAGCCTACCCAGGCTCTTTGGTGGGGCTAATGGCGGACTCTGGGAGGGCTCACGCCAAGGAGTACTTCCCAGAACTTCTGCTGCCAGTGTCCCTGTCCTCACGCTGAGACACAGCTACCCACCGCCTCTGCAGGAGACCCTCCAACACTAGCAGGTAGGTCTGGTTCAGTCTCCTATGGAGTCACTGCTCCTTCCCCTGGGTCCCAATGCACACACTACTTTTTGTGTGCCTTCCAAGAGTGGAGTCTCTGTTTCCCACAGTCCTGTCAATCAAATCCCACTAGCCTTCAAAGTCTGATTCTCTGGGAATTCCTCCTTCTGTTGCCAGACCCCAGGTTAGGAAGCTTGATGTGGGGCTCAGAACCTTCACTCCAGTGGGTGGACTTCTGTGGTATAATTGTTCTCCAGTTTGTGAGTCACCCACCCAGTGGTTATGAGATTTGATTTTTTTTTTTATTGTGCCCCTCCTACCATCTCATTGTGGCTTCTCCTTTGTCTTTGGATGTGGGGTAACTTTTTTGGTGAGTTCCAGTGTCTTCCTATTGATGACTGTTCAGCAGTTAGTTGTGATTCCAGTGCTCTCGCAAGAGGGAGTGAGAGCACCTCCTTCTATCCCACCATCTTGAACCAGTCCCTCTGTAGATTGCTCTTTGTTAAGATTTCTGAATACTGTAGCCTTAACTCCTGCTGAGTAAATCTGGCAGCAACAGTGAAGGAGGGGCACCTTTGATCATAGCTGGATTGTGTGAGCCTTTCCACGTTCCCTCTGACTCCACCTTGGTGCCAGGCAGCCTCTGTTTATTGGGACATCAAGGAGTCTGGATGATGCCAGGTGGGTCCTGTTGTGCAGAGTCTCCTCCAGGCTGTCTCTGTGAGCCACAAAATAATGCTGGGGCTTTGTTAGATCCCCTGTGCTCGGCCATTCCTCTGATGTTAAATTGCTGTCATCAATAAATCATTTCATAACTAGCACAGTGTATCATTATCCCTTTCACAACAAGTAGCATAGTGTGTCAGGCAACAGTGGTTGGGAAGACAGCATCCAGCAGCAGGGACACACAGGACGGTGGGAAGAAATGGCTGCAGTTTCACAAAATGCTTTGAGTCCTAATTTAACCTGCTCTGTATCGAGTCATTCCCAACTGAATACATTCCATTGTATTTGTTTCTTCTTTTGTTTACAAGGACATGCAAAAATTCATTCAGATTCCATCAAAATTTGAGGATTAACTGAACATTCGGAAGACAATCCTAATTCTGAGGCCAGGATTGATGAGAAACCAAGAAAGGCCGCGCACCAGGCTTGGAGGAAACAATAAGGATCACAAAGGAAGTAGATCTTAAAGAGACTGTAACATGGCCAAGCAAGGGGGTCAAGAGAGCCAATGTAATTCTTTGAAGTGGGTTATTTCATCGTCCTTTTAGCATACATGTTGCTTCTATCACTTGTGTCCCTCCTAACCAACTGCCTCTCTCTCTGTTCTGTCTTAATGGCCTCTGCTTATCCGTTACTTGCAGTTACTCATGTCTTCTGATATCTCATGGTCATCTGCCTGCTTCTTTGTGTCTTTACTTTTCTGGTGCCTCTATCAACTACTGATTCTCTTTTAGGATCAAGCCATACTCAGAAGAGCAAGAGTCCACAAGTACACAATCACTTCACCCTTCCTGGGCAAGTCTCACTGAGTCTACACTCATGAGCAGTTAACCCACCTAGGTGTGCATTCTTGGTCCAGTTGACATGCCAGTAGCCATATGTGGTACACAGCATGGCAACCTATGCTTAAGGCACTCAGCACCACTTCCCTCAGCAGGCACTATGGGTGGGGACGCTGTAACGAAACCATGCCTGTAGAAAGATTTCGAAGGTTGCTTTATCTCCAAGTTCCATAAAAGGCTCTTTCTGTGTATTGATTATATTGATCTGGCTATGTCAGTATGTAAAGAATAGCTGAAGCATGACCTAAATAGCACATCTTGACAAAAATTATTAGGTGGAAATATAGGAATTCTCTGCTACCTTGTTTTCACAGTATTAAATCATATTAAAATAAAGTTAATAACTCACATTCTGTATCTTTACATCACATTCCACTGAAAGTTATGGAAATAAAATACTCAGAAGTTCCATATTCTGTATGTTTGAGAATACTACTGTTCTACTTGTGATTCTAACAGGAAAACTGAGTTTTAGGTGAACTCAGAAATAGCCACTGAACCAAAATACTTTTTTTGTTTTGTTGTGTTTTTGTTTTCTTTGGCCTCACCGCATGGCATGTGGGACCTTAGTTCCCCAACCACAGACAGAACCCGTGTCCCCTGCAGGGGAAGCACAGAGTCTTAACCACTGGACCACCAGGGAAGTCCCCCAAAGTGCTTTTTAATTGAAGTATAGCTGATTTACAATGTTGTGTTAATTTCTGCTGTACAGCATAGTGATTCAGTTATATATACATATATATATTCTTTTAAAAACAAACATAAGGTAGATAGCTAGTGGGAAGCAGCCGCATAGCACAGGGAGATCAGCTTGGTGCTTTGTGACCCCCTGGAGGGGTGGGATAGGGAGGGTGGGAGGGAGGGAGGGAGACGCAAGAGGGAAGAGATATGGGAACATATGTATATGTATAACTGATTCACTTTGTTATAAAGCAGAAACTAACACACCATTGTAAAGCAATTATACGCCAATAAAAATGTAAAATAAATAAATAAAATAAAAATAAAAACTCTTTTCCATTATGGTTTACCACAGGATATTGAATATACTTTCCTGTGCTATACAGTAGGACCTTGTTGACCCCAAACTCCCAATCCATCTCTCCCCTACCACCTCCCCCTTGGCAACCACGAGTCTTGAACCAACGTGCTTTTGATGGAGAGAGAAAAAAGAAGTGCAGTCTGAGGAGTCACTGACTAGACTAGTCTACTCAGTTCTCAAGAAGTATATAGAAACGTTACACTCCTTATATTTCTACTGTCAGGATTCCCCATCTATGGTGTTGCCTAAACCCCACGTCCCTACAAGCAGCCCTAGAGCTTATCTTCAGCTTAGCATCCTGAAGAACACTTGAATACCAACAAACTACATGGTCAGTAGAACAATTTTAAGAACACAGACATGAAGAATCATTCTGGACTTTCCCTGGTGTCCTCCTAGCCCTCCCCAGGAAATTAGAGGGATGTGAACTAGCAATCAGTTTAAAAAGAAATGACCTAAAAATAACCTTAAGCTTTCAATAGCCACCATCTCACTGTAATTCAGTACTAGTACTACAGAGAGATGGGAGGCAAAAAAAGAGGGGAGAAAGAGTAAAAAAGAAAAAGCCAACCTAGCAGCAGGAAGAAATTTTTTTTTTTTTTGCGGTACGCGGGCCTCTCACTGTTGTGCCCTCTCCCGTTGCAGAGCACAGGCTCCAGACGTGCAGGCTCAGCGGCCATGGCTCACGGGCCTAGCCGCTCCGCGGCATGTGGGATCTTCCTGGACCGGGGCACGAACCCGTGTTCTCTGCATCGGCAGGCAGACTCTCAACCACTGCGCCACCAGGGAAGCCCAGGAAGAAATATTTTTTATCCTGCATTGTTAGCTTTTTGATCCTCCCCTCACCCCAGGTCTCCTTGAGGCCAGGAAAGTCGATCAGGACAAGACATGGCCACATGTCTTGAGCATGTAAAGGCTGGAATATGCCACTAACCGGCTAACACTCAGCCTACTGCTCGGCCCACATGGCAAGTGGCTGGAAGAAAGGTGAACGGCATTTTGCCTGGCCTTTTAAATCAATCTTGCCAGAACAGGAAGAATCTAAGAGATCACTCCAGCCAGAAGTTGTTCACCTTTTTGGTAGCAAGCTCCATAGTTCATATGAAATCTTACAAAGAGACCTAACCGACAATGCAGATGAAACTAAAGCGTACATGTAAAAACCAACCACTCAGAGGTCTGGAGGATGC
The DNA here is from genome assembly GCF_025265405.1 of Mesoplodon densirostris. NCBI lineage: Eukaryota > Metazoa > Chordata > Mammalia > Artiodactyla > Ziphiidae > Mesoplodon > Mesoplodon densirostris. The sequence goes on along the minus strand of NC_082680.1, from coordinate 27,335,764 downwards.
TTTCCAGGAAGAGAATGGCAAAGGCTCTGAGGTAGTGACAACCAGGGGTACCTGAGTAATAAAAGAAGTCACCAGGGCTGACACAGTGACGGGGAGCATTCTGGTGCAAGGGAAGGTAAGAGGGGGCTGGTTATTGCTATGGGGCCAATATCATGGCGTTTGGAAATCCAATGGGAGAAGTTCAGCCAAGAGAACAGCATGATCTGATTTGTTTTTTGTTTTTTGTTTTGTAAGTAACCTTTCTGGCTGCTGTTTGGAGAATGGATTTTAAGATGGCAAGGGTGGAAGCAGTGAGGAGATTATCACAGCAGAGAAAAAAACCAGATGGAGGGAAGTGGGCAAATTCAGGATGTGTTTTGGAGATAGATGGGGCAGGACTTGTTGCTGGATGGGATGTGACTCAAAGCAACAGAGGAGTCAAGGATGACACCTATGTCTTGTCATGAGCCCTGAGGCACCATTACTGAATTGGGAAAGGCGGGAATAAACACAGGTTTGCAGCAGTGCTGCTGGGGTGAAAGCCAAGAGAGTTCTCTTTGGGACATATTATGTTTGAGATGCCTACTAGATATCCAAGTGGATATATCAGGTAGGCAGTGAATAAAGTCATCCGGAGATGAGGTGCAAGGTCAAGGTCGAGAATAAACAGTATATAGCCAGTATTGGAGCCAAGGAGTAAGAGATTTCACCTGGGGAGAACCTGTGCGTGAAGGAGAGACCTAGAGTATTACAATATTTAGAAATGGGAAGAGAAGGAGGAACCTGAAGAGAAAACTGAATTGTGGACAGTGGGAAGGAGAAGAAACAGAAGACAGGAAAATCACAAAAGCATCCCTGGACCCCAGTCCCAGAGATTATGATTCCACAGGTCTTGAGCAAAGCCCAGTAACCTTAATTTTTAAAGAGCTCCTGGTGTGAACAACTCCTACAGAACACCTACTGAACGCTGGCAGAAGACCCCAGTCCTCCCAAAAGGCAAGAAACTCCCCACATACCTGGGTAGGGCAAAGCAGAGAGATTCCCGCACAGAGGAGCGGTGCCGAGCGGCACTCACCAGCCCGAGAGGCTTGTCTGCTCCCCCGCCAGGGCGGGCGGCGCTGGAGCTGAGGCTCGGGCTTCGGTCAGAGCGCAGGGAGAGGACTGGGACTGGCGGCGAGAACTCAGCCTGAAGGGGGCTAATGTGCCACAGCTAGCCGGGAGGGAGTCCGGGAAAACTCTGGAGCTGCCGAAGAGGCAGGAGAATTTTTCTTCCCTCTTGGTTTCCTGGTGCGCGAGGAGAGGGGATTAAGAGCGCCGCGTAAAGGAGCTCCAGAGACGGGCGCGAGTCGCGGCTGAAAGCGCGGAGCCCAGAGACGGGCGTGGGACGCTGGGGCTGCTGCTGCCGCCGCCAAGAAGCCTGTGTGCGAGCGCAGGACACTGTCCACACCGCCCTTCCGGGAGCCTGTGCAGCCTGCCACTGCCGGGGTCCCGGGATCCAGGGGCGGCTTCCCTGGGAGAACGCACGGCGCGCCTCGGGCTGGTGCAACGTCACGCCGACCTCTGCCGCTGCAGGCTCGCCCCGCACTCCGTGCCCTTCCCTCCCGCCCGGCCTGAGTGAGCCAGAGTCCCCGAAGAGGCTGCTCCTTTAACCCTGTCCTGTCTGAGCGAAGAACAGACGCCCTCCGGCGACCTACACGCAGAGGCGGGGCCAAATCCAAAGCTGAGGCCCAGGAGCTGTGAGAACAAAGAAGAGAAAGGGAAACCTCTCCCAGCAGCCTCAGAAGCAGCGGATTAAAGCTCCACAATCAACTTCATGTACCCTGCATCTGTGGAATACATAAATAGACAACAAATCATCCCAAATTGAGGAGCCAGGAGTCAGTGCTGTGCCTCTGAGGTGGGAGAGCGAACTTCAGGACACTGGTCCACAAGAGACCTCCCAGCTCCACATAATATCAAACGGCGAAAATCTTCCAGAGATCTCCATCTCAACACCAGCACCCAGCTTCACTCAACGACCAGCAAGCTACAGTGCTGGACACCCTATGCCAAACAACTAGCAAGACAGGAACACAACACCACCCATTAGCAGAGAGGCTGCCTCAAATCATAAAAAGTCCGCAAACACCCCAAAACACACCACCAGACGTGGACCTGCCCACCAGAAAGACAAGATCCAGCCTCATCCACCAGAACACAGGCAGTAGTCCCCTCCACCAAGAAGCCTACACAACCCACTAAACCAACCTTAGCCACTGGGGACAGACACCAAAAATAACGGGAACTACGAACCTGCAGCCTGCAAAGAGGAGACCCCAAACACAGTAACATAAGCAAAATGAGAAGACAGAAAAACACACAGCAGGAGAAGGAGCAAGATAAAAACCCACCAGACCTAACAAATGAAGAGGTAATAGGCAGTCTATCTGAAAAAGAATTCAGAATAATGATGGTAAAGATGATCCAAAATCTTGGAAATAGAATAGACAAAATGCAAGAAACAGTTAACAAGGACCTAGAAGAACTAAAGACGAATCAAGCATCGATTAAAAACACAATAAATGAAATAAAAAATACTCTAGATGGGATCAATAGCAGAATAACTGAGGCAGAAGAACGGATAAGTGAGGTGGAAGATAAAATAGTGGAAATAACTGCTGCACAGCAAAATAAAGAAAAAAGAATGAAAAGAACAGAGGACAGTCTCAGAGACCTCTGGGACAACATTAAACGCACCAACATTCGAATTATAGGGGTTCCAGAAGAAGAAGAGAAAAAGAAAGGGACTGAGAAAATATTTGAAGAGATTCTAGTTGAAAACTTCCCTAATATGGGAAAGGAAATAGTTAATCAAGTCCAGGAGGCACAGAGAGTCCCATACAGAATAAATACAAGGAGAAATACACCAAGACACATATTAATCAAACTGTCAAAAATTAAACACAAAGAAATCATATTAAAAGCAGCAAGGCAAAAACAACAAATAACACACAAGGGAATCCCCATCAGGATAACAGCTGATCTCTCAGCAGAAACTCTACAAGCCAGAAGGGAGTGGCAGGACATACTTAAAGTGATGAAGGAGAAAAACCTGCAACCAAGATTACTCTACCCAGCAAGGATCTCATTCAGATTTGATGGAGAAATTAAAACGTTTACAGACAAGCAAAAGCTGAGAGAGTTCAGCACCACCAAACCAGCTTTACAACAAATGCTAAAGGAACTTCTCTAGGCAAGAAACACAACAGAAGGAAAAGAACTACAATAACGAACCCAAAACAATTAAGAAAATGGGAATAGGAACATACATATCAATAATTACCTTAAATGTAAATGGACTAAATGCTCCCACCAAAAGACACAGACTGGCTGAATGGATACAAAAACAAGACCCATATATATGCTGTCTACAAGAGACCCACTTCAGACCTAGAGACACATACAGACTGAAAGTAAGGGGATGGAAAAAGATATTCCATGCAAATGGAAACCAAAAGAAAGCTGGAGTAGCAATTCTCATATCAGACAAAATAGACTTGAAAATAAAGACTACTAGAAGAGACAAAGAAGGACACTACATAATGATCAAGGGATCAATCCAAGAAGAAGATATAACAATTGTAAATATTTATGCACCAAACATAGGAGCACCTCAATACATAAGGGAAATATTAACAGCCATAAAAGGAGAAATCGACAGTAACACAATCATAGTAGGGGACTTTAACACCCCACTTTCACCAATGGACAGGTCATCCAAAATGAAAATAAATAAGGAAACACAAGCTTTAAATGATACATTAAACAAGATGGACTTAATTGATATTTATAGGACATTCCATCCAAAAACAACAGAATACACATTTTTCTCAAGTGCTCATGGAACATTCTCCAGGATAGATCATATCTTGGGTCACAAATCAAGCCTTGGTAAATTTAAGAAAATTGAAATTGTATCAAGTATCTTTTCCGACCACAATGCTATGAGACTAGATATCAATTACAGGAAAAGAGCTGTAAAACATACAAACACATGGAGGCTAAACAATACACTACTTAATAACGAAGTGATCACTGAAGAAATCAAAGAGGAAATTAAAAAATACCTAGAAACAAATGACAATGGAGACACGACGACCCAAAACCTATGGGATGCAGCAAAAGCAGTTCTAAGAGGGAAGTTTATGGCAATACAATCCCACCTTAAGAAACAGGAAATATCTCGAATAAACAACCTAACCTTGCACCTAAAGCAATTAGAGAAAGAAGAACAAAAACATCCCAAAGTTAGCAGAAGGAAAGAAATCATAAAAATCAGATCAGAAATAAATGAAAAAGAAATGAAGGAAACGATAGCAAAGATCAATAAAACTAAAAGCTGGTTCTTTGAGAAGATAAACAAAATTGATAAACCATTAGCCAGACTCATCAAGAAAAACAGGGAGAAGACTCAAATCAATAGAATTAGAAATGAAAAAGGAGAAGTAACAACTGACACTGCAGAAATACAAAAGATCATGAGAGATTACTATAAGCAACTCTATGCCAATAAAATGGACAACCTGGAAGAAATGGACAAATTCTTAGAAATGCACAACCTGCCAAGACTGAATCAGGAAGAAATAGAAAATATGAACAGACCAATCACAAGCACTGAAATTGAAACTGTGATTAAAAATCTTCCAACAAACAAAAGCCCAGGACCAGATGGCTTCACAGGCGAATTCTATCAAGCATTTAGAGAAGAGCTAACACCTATCCTTCTCAAACTCTTCCAAAATATAGCAGAGGGAGGAACACTCCCAAACTCATTCTACGAGGCCACCATCACCTTGATACCAAAACCAGACAAGGATGTCACAAAGAAAGAAAACTACAGGCCAATATCACTGATGAACATAGATGCAAAAATCCTCAACAAAATACTAGCAAACAGAATCCAACAGCACATTAAAAGGATCATACACCATGATCAAGTGGGGTTTATTCCAGGAATGCAAGGATTCTTCAATATACGCAAATCAATCAATGTGATACACCACATTAACAAGTTGAAGGAGAAAAACCATATGATCATCTCAATAGATGCAGAGAAAGCTTTTGACAAAATTCAACACCCATTTATGATAAAAACCCTGCAGAAAGTAGGCATAGAGGGAACTTTCCTCAACATAATAAAGGCCATATATGACAAACCCACAGCCAGCATCGTCCTCAATGGTGAAAAACTGAAACCATTTCCACTAAGATCAGGAACAAGACAAGGTTGCCCACTCTCACCACTCTTATTCAACCTAGTTTTGGAAGTTTTAGCCACAGCAATCAGAGAAGAAAAGGAAATAAAAGGAATCCAAATGGGAAAAGAAGAAGTAAAGCTGTCACTGTTTGCAGATGACATGATACTATACATAGAGAATCCTAAAGATGCTACCAGAAAACTACTAGAGCTAATCAATGAATTTGGTAAAGTTGCAGGATACAAAATTAATGCACAGAAATCTCTGGCATTCCTATATACTAATGATGAAAAATCTGAAAGTGAAATCAAGGAAACACTCCCATTTACCATTGCAACAAAAAGAATAAAATATCTAGGAATAAACCTACCTAAGGAGACAAAAGACCTGTATGCAGAAAATTATAAGACACTGATGAAAGAAATTAAAGATGATACAAATAGATGGAGAGATGTTCCATGTTCTTGGATTGGAAGAATCAACATTGTGAAAATGACTCTACTACCCAAAGCAATCTACAGATTCAATGCAATACCTATCAAACTACCAATGGCATTTTTCACAGAACTAGAACAAAAAATTTCACAATTTGTATGGAAACACAAAAGACCCCGAATAGCCAAAGCAATCTTGAGAACGAAAAATGGAGCTGGAGGAATCAGGCTCCCTGACTTCAGACTATACTACAAAGCTACAGTAATCAAGACAGTATGGTACTGGCACAAAAACAGAAATATAGATCAATGGAACAGGATAGAAAGCCCAGAGATAAACCCACGGACATATGGTCACCTTATCTTTGATAAAGGAGGCAGGAATGTACAGTGGAGAAAGGACAGTCTCTTCAATAAGTGGTGCTGGGAAAACTGGACAGGGACATGTAAAAGTATGAGATTAGATCACTCCCTAACACCATACACAAAAATTAGCTCAAAATGGATTAAAGACCTAAATGTAAGGCCAGACACTATCAAACTCCTAGAGGAAAACATAGGCAGAACACTCTATGACATAAATCACAGCAAGATCCTTTTTGACCCACCTCCTAGAGAAATGGAAATAAAGACAAAAATAAACACATGGGACCTAATGAAACTTCAAAGCTTTTGCACGGCAAAGGAAACCATAAACAAGACCAAAAGACAACCCTCAGAATGGGAGAAAATATTTGCAAATGAAGCAACTGACAAAGGATTAATCTCCAAAATTTATAAGCAGCTCATGCAGCTCAATAGCAAAAAAACAAACAACCCAATCCAAAAATGGGCAGAAGACCTAAATAGACATTTCTCCACAGAAGATATACAGACTGCCAACAAACACATGAAAGGATGCTCAACATCTTTACTCATTAGAGAAATGCAAATCAAAACTACAATGAGATATCATCTCACACCAGTCAGAATGGCCATCATCAAAAAATCTAGAAACAATAAATGCTGGAGAGGGTGTGGAAAAAAGGGAACACTCTTGCACTGCTGGTGGGAATGTGAATTGGTACAGCCACTATGGAGAACAGTATGGAGGTTCCTTAAAAAACTACAAATAGAAATACCATATGACCCAGCAATCCCACTACTAGGCATATACCCTGAGAAAACCATAATTCAAAGAGAGTCATGTACCAAAATGTTCATAGCAGCCCTATTTACAATAGCCCGGAGATGGAAACAACCTAAGTGTCCATCATCGGATGAATGGATAAAGAAGATGTGGCACATATATACAATGGAATATTACTCAGCCATAAAAAGAAATGAAATTGAGCTATTTGTAATGAGGTGGATGGACCTAGAGTCTGTCATACAGAGTGAAGTAAGTCAGAAAGAGAAAGACAAATACTGTATGCTGACACATATATATGGAATTTAAGAAAAAAATGTCATCAAGAACATAGGGGTAAGACAGGAATAAAGACACAGACCTACTAGAGCATGGACTTGAGGATATGGGGAGGGGGAAGGGTAAGCTGTGACAAAGTGAAAGAGCGGCATGGACATATATACACTACCAAATGTAAGGTAGATAGCTAGTGGGAAGCAGCCGCATAGCACAGGGAGATCAGCTCGGTTCTTTGTGACCGCCTGGAGGGGTGGGATAGGGAGGGTGGGAGGGAGACGCAAAAGGGAGGGGATATGGGAACATATGTATATGTATAACTGATTAAATTTGTAAAATTAAAAAAAAAAAAAAAAGAGCTCCTGGTGTGCTTCACCTGTGCTGCGAGTTTTAGGAAACACTATTACAGAGTACAAGGCTGATTATGAGACAGGCTTTGCTGCAGTGCCGGCACCTGGACAAATAGCTCCTCTACCAAGAAAATACAAAGAAACTATAAGGGACTAAAAATAACCACGTGCATGTGCAGTTGAGGCAAATTATGGACAACAAGATACAAAAAGACCAAAAAAAAAAAACCCAACTGCCACTTCTGAAGAGCCAGGAGCAAAAGCAGAGGGGTGGGATCAAAAGCAGGGTACTGCACATGCCCCCTGCACTCAACATAGCCAAACGGGTGGGCAAACCAACTAAGCCACCCTTACCCTCACCCCATAGAAGGAACCAGCTCGCCCCCGGCTTGGTGAGAGCAAGCAAGGGAGCCTGTCGCTTACCTTTGCTCCCCCACTGCTGCAGCAGGGGCGCCAGTAAAGCCTTACCGGAATTTCTTGTCTGGCCTCTGATCAATTTCTATTGATTGAGGAGGCCAGGAACCCTGGTCAGTAACAGTTAGTTGAGCCCAGAACTCAAACCAGCTCTTCTGACCTTTACTTGTTCACTCTTTCTGCCGCTCCTATTCCTTCTCATTTTAAAACATGAGCCCGTCTAATTGTCATGCTTGTGTTAAAATACCATCCATTCCTCAAATGGTTAACTCCAGCTAGCGCTCTACACTTTTTGTCTTCTGTCAAATTTTTGGAAAGGGGTGTCCATACCATCTCTGTTTTCTCATCTTCCACTGATTCCTAGACCTACCATTATCTCCGATCACCCTCTCATTACACTGCTTTGCTCTGGTCAGTGGAAGCAAATCAATCCACACTTCTTACTTTAACCTGGTGATCACACTGACACCATGGACCATTTATTCCTTCAAACAAACCTCCATTCTTCAATCTCCCAGTCCCTCTTCCATTTTTTTCTCCTTAATTTTCTTAATGGCTCCCCTCTGTCCACCCCTTAACTACATGCAGAATTCTACTCATGGTCTGTTGCTCTTTCTCTTCCCCAGCAGTTTGGGTGCTGGGGGGTAGGATAGAAAATGTGTAGTGTGGAAAACCGTTGAGTAATAAAATATTGCCTGCCATATCAGTAAACAAAGGATGTTGCAGCCATCAAGGCATCACATTACAGCTGCCCAGACAGTGAGCCCTGAGGGAACTCAGGATGGAGACAAACGGGCTGCCCACTGCCAACCACATCTGGCAGTCAGCCGCTGCAGCCAACCCCAGTGGTGCACCTGAGGAAACTCAGGATAAGGAAACTCAGGATGAGAAAACACAGGATACTGGCCCCAGAGGGCCGAGGTGCATATCAAAGGAATGATTTCAGTAAGCCCAGACTCTTGCATCTTCCCATACATAGAAAAGCGCTAAATTCCTTAACTTGATATATCTGGTTATTTTTTATTAACAGTAATCCTTTGATGTTCCGACTACCCGGTCTTTTGTTGCAAAAACTTCTACATATCCTGGCTTCCCCCTTGGCTCTTCAGAACACTTTTTTCAGCATTTATCTAAAGTCCTCAGAAAGTCTGCTGAATAAAATGTAACTCTCAACTTTTAGGTTGTGTATTTTTTTCAGTTGACACCATCTTAAGTATTTCAGATAAAATCCTCCTGTCTTCCAGATGGAGATCTATTATCCTAATGACCACCTACTTGCCAATGACCTTCAATTCTAATGTTTGATGCTGATCCCTGGGCTTTAGGCTCGTAAACACAACTGCATGATGAAAAGAGTTTGTTGAATGTTCCATGGGTAGTTCCCACATAACATGATCAAAAACCGAACTCAGTATCTTGTTTTGCACACTAGTTTCTTCTACTCTAATCATAGCCTCATTTAATGGAATCACCATTAATTCAGTCACTTTAGCCCCAAATCAAGAAAGCCCCAAACGTGGGGTAATTCCTCAATTCCTACCTCAATTCTCCTCACCTCTGCATGCAAGAAGCCACACAGTCTTTGCCATTTCACCTTCCTGGAATCTCCAATTTGCCCCTTCCCCTTTAACATATACCATCCCAGCAGAAGTTCAAGTCCCATCAGCAGTTTCACAGGTTGGCATGAAGCTTCCTTGCCTTGAGTTTTACTTGCCTTTAAATCTCTGTGGCTGAATGGGAAGGTGGGGTGAGGGTTTGAAGATATGACCACATCACCACCCTGCTATGACACTTCAGTGACCCTAGACCACATCCTGAATAAATCTAAACCTTAGCAGAGAATTCAAACACGCTCTATAATCTGACCTACTTCTCCCTGGGTAGCTCCATCTCCTTGTTTTCCCACATAGTTCCATGTAGTTTTTCCATACTGTTCCATCTTTCTGTGCTTGCAACTCAAACTCTCTCCTTAACCTGAACATGGGGTCTTTAAGTTAACCCTCCTTCTTCCTAAGGAATTAGTGAAGGAAGTATATCACAGACCTTTAGGATCCATAAGTTGAACCTCCGGTGAGCTCCTGTGCTTATCTAACCGCGCTCCCTCGAAAAAACTTGTTTGATAAGTCTATCCTCTCGCCAGAGTATAAACTCTTCAAAAGAAAGGATGGGATTTTATTTATTGCTATGCTATCTAGAACATGTAGACAATTATTCATGGCTGTTCGGCACTTCCACACCTTAGTTAGCATTTCTTTGACACTTAACAAGTTTCTAGAATGCACACCCTTGTCCTTACTTATCCTGGTAGAGGGATATTAAACTAAGTTAAGAATAATATCACTAGGCTCAAAACGTCCTCAAAGATTAACAAAGATACATTGTATTTCTGTTTTGTGTTTTTTTGTTTTGTTTTGTTTGCTTATCGTCTGCTCATATTATCTGTCAGAAGGTTTCCTCGGTGGAGAAAATGAGAGCTGAATTGAAGTAAAATCTATATCCTCTTCCTATTAAACTTCCACTGAGGTTTTTAGAGAAATGGCCATTTTCCAGGAAGTTTAAGCTTTATTTCACAAGAATGGCAGATTGAACAAACTGAGATTTCCTGAAAAGGTGGTGGCCATATTTCTACAAATTCTTCTCAGTAACTAATAGTTGGCAATCAATAACATGAAGGAATACTATTTGGAGAATTTTTTCATCATCTACTGTAGGATATGTTGTAAAGTAATGCACTACTACCCAGCAGTTCTCATCTTTAAGGCTGATGTACTCAACTGTGTACACGTTAGGCAAAAGTAGCATAATTTATACCAACTCCATAGATATAACCCTACTCTGTTCATAGAATCAGTCTTATACTTCAGTGTTACTCATACTCTCGACTGAAGTGCCCCCACTGGCAGAGGAAGATAAATTCATATCCCCAAGGCATTTATAGATGGAGCCTAAAAAGATGTGGCATGCACAAAATGGCTTTGACGTTTCAAGTTGCATCTTCACAATTCAAGAAAATTTTTTTCCATAATTGTGTTCATGTTTATATTTTACTGACCTCAAAGGGAATACCACTGACTTTCAAAAAGATGTAGCTTGTCTATCTTGTGGATTCTTATATCCACAGAACACCCCAGCAGTGTGCCTACACCAGGCTGGCATTTTGAAAGACGTGTGCAGTTAAAAAATGACCAATTATGTAAAATATTCCTCATTTTAGGCTTGTCCAATGTTTTCCTATGGTTAAATACAGACGAACTATATTTGGGAGGAATATCACTGAAGTGATGTTATCTTCTTGTTCTATCCCATCAGGAGTAATTTGTGGATTTGTCCCATTGCTGGTGATGTCAACTGTGACCCCTTGATTAAGGTGGTATATGGAAGGATTCTCTACTGCTAAATTACTAACTCCCCCTTTGTAATTCATCAGTATCTTGTGAAGAGATACTCTGCGATCCTGTAAACATCCTGTTACTCCTAAAACTTTCAGCCACTGGTTTTAGCATCCAATGACACTTGTCTGAATTAACTTTACGATAGATGCTAAATAATTTTCCATTTCCATCATTCCTTCTATATGTATTCATTTATTGTAAGGAAGAGCTGTCTCTTTCCCTCCATTTATTTTCATATTCATTTAAAAAATATACCAGTGTAGATTCATGGATTCTTATTTAATGAGTTACAACCATTACGATGATCTCTTTGACCAGTGGCAGTCCCTTCTAGGTGACTGCTATTTCCTTTTTACATGTTCAGTGAGGAACATTATATAAAATAACTGACTTTACACTTGAAAAATTCAATGTAATGAACAATAAGGGAAGACCAAGCAATGATTTGGATTAAAGAAGGCTAAAGAGATCTCTCAACTGAATGTAAGCCATGATCTAGGATTTGTTACTGTTATAAAGGACTTCACTGAACAACTGATGAAAAATGAATAAGGTCTTTAGATTGGATAACAGAATTGTATCAATGTTAATTTCTTGATAAATATACTACAGTAATGTCAGAAGATATGGGTTTTTTTGTTTTTTGTTTTGTTTTTTTTTGCGGTACGCAGGCCCCTCACTGCTGTGGCCTCTCCCGCTGCGGAGACGCACAGGCTCAGCGGCCATGGCTCACAGGCCCAGCCGCTCCGTGGCACGTGGGATTCTCCCGGACCGGGGCACGAACCCGCGTCCCCTGCATCGGCAGGCGGACTCTCAACCACTGCGCCACCAGGGAAGCCCCAGAAGATATGTTTTTTAAAAACATACACCATAAAGTATTTAGGGGAAAGGAAGCATCATGTCTGCAACTTAATCTTAAACAAGTCAAAAAATAAACCGTAATTGTCTACATACAAATACATATACTGATAAACAGAGAAAGAGACGATGCCAAAGCAAATATGGTCAAATGTTAACATTTGAAGATTGTCAGTAAAGGGCTTAAGGGAATTTTTTGGTACTATATTGAAACTTTTTGCAAGTCTGAATTATGTCAAAATAACTTTTTGTTTGTTTGTTTTTTTGTGGTTTTTTTGCGGTATGCGGGCCTCACTGTTGTGGCCTCTCCCGTTGCGGAGCACAGGCTCCAGACGCGCAGGCTCAGCGGCCACGGCTCACGGGCCCAGCCACTCCGCGGCATGTGGGATCCTCCCTGACCGGGGCACGAACCCATGTCCCCTGCATCGGCAGGCGGACTCTCAACCACTGCGCCACCAGGGAAGCCCAATGTCAAAATAACTTTTTAAGAAAACCCCATTAGTCACCTACTCAGCCAATACAGTAATTCCTTCTTCGTATCACCGCCACCAGACACACGCCCCTTGCTTGCCTCTGTACAGACTGCAGGCGAATGTGGCCACAGAAGTAATGTTCCGTGATGGGCATGTCTAGCTGCCGGCTTGACCCCACATGTGCCGTCTGGAAACTTAGCTCCCGTGATGCAGCCTCTGGCTTTGGAGGAAAAACAGACGAATCTTGTCTCTGATTCCATGTGGAATCAGTGTGAATATGTCTCTAGCCTTTCCAGGCCAATTATTTCCTTCTTATAATAGCAGTACACATATAAGGTGATTTCTGGAATCATCACCATTACCGCCATTATGGCCACCTTCATGGGTGTGGGACCAGTATGGTCACACGGGGCCCCATGCTTGATTTAATGGTCTAATCTGATGTCTTGAAATGCTTAATTTTTGAACAAGGAGACCCACATTTTCTTTTCTTTTTTTTTTTCTATTGGAGAATAATTGCTTTACAGTATGGCATTAGTTTCTGCCGTACAACGGAATGAATCAGCTCTATGTATACATATAGCCCCTCCCTCTTGGACCTCCCTCCTCCTCCTCCACCCCGCCCATCTAGGTCATCACAGAGCACAGAGCTGAGCTCCCTGTGCTATCCCGCAGGTTCCCACAAGCTATCTATTTTACACATACTAGTGTATTTATACCAAACCTAATCTCCCAATTCATCCCACCCTCCCCTTCCCCTCCTATGTCCACACGTCCATTCTCTACATCTGAATCTCTCTTCCTGCCCTGGAAATAGGTTCATCTGTACTATTTTTCTAGATTCCACATATATACGTGTTAATATACAGTATTTGTTTTTCTCTTTCTGACTTACTTCACTCTGTATGACAGACTCTAGGTCCATCCACATCTTCACAAATGACCCAATTTCATTCCTTTTTATGGCTGAGTAATATTCCATTGTATATACGTACTACATCTTCTTTATCCATTCATCTGTCGATGGACATTTAGGTTGTTTCCATGACCTGGCTATTATAAATAGTGCTGCAATAAACACTGGGGTTCATGTGTCTTCGAATTATGGTTTTCATTTTGCACTCAGTACCACAAATTTTGTACCCAGTTCTGCTGTCACCAACCTATGTGGCACCTTTCTGTAAACTGGACACCTGTGAGAACACAGGTCTTGGCTATAAAGCAGCAGCAAGAAAAACCAGTCCCTACCCTCATGTGGTTGTAGCCACGTTCTGGGGGGGCATTCCTGCCTAGTGGAACACAGGCTGCATTTCAACGCCAATCCCCTTCCTTGGCTACATGCTCCTGTGTAGTGTGCAACTCCATCAGGAGGCCTGGACTCTCAGATCTTTCAGTAATATTCATAGAAGTTAATTTCAGTCCAAAGGGAAGAAAGACCAACCTCTGGCCAAGTAGATAGTATTTTCTCTTCACTCTGGCCACATTCTTCCAAGAGAAGAGGAAGGAGGATTTTAAACTTCTGTGCAATTGCTACCAGGTGCTGAGAATTGGTCTTAACATGTTTTCCATAACCTCTGAACAAATTCCATGCTCCGAAAAGGAAGGAAGGGAAAAGTGCAGATGAAGCTGGAGGCCTTGGGGGCTCTCAGGGCCACATGCTGCACATCGCAGGGCTGTGATGACTCACCTACTCCCGATTCCCTTAAGACCTCTTCTTTACTGCAGTAAACATTAGGAGTACTTCACAAGCCAGGGAGGACAAAGATGGTCCTTATAATAACAGCATCCTTGTGAGCTATGGATTGGCTAAAAAGCCAGTTGCCATGTTAGTCCCATGGCACAATCATGGCACACAGCTCACAAATGCCCTTTCACAGAACCATATCCAGCATTGATAGGGTTGCCTTTCAAACCAAACAAACATCTATAATACAAAGGTGATAGATAAGGCTCCCTACTAGGCTCAGAGGTCAAGACAATGAGAGTCATGCAACGGAATCTTAAAGCAGGTTACCATCTAACAAGGGAAAATCAATCCACAAATAACTTCAAGATAACCATGATTCTGGGAAAATGATAATAAGTGCCATGGGAGAAGTGCTAAAGAAATGCTAGGAGTGCTCAAAGGTGGATATTTAGGTTTTATCAATTTTGAAGCTGGAGATGCTGGAGGGGACCTTTTTTTAAGGGCTCAGTTGGTATGTCAGGCTGCTGAGGTCAATTAGTATTAAGGGATTTGCTAAACTAGGTTTCATAAAGGACACAGTATCCACAACAGACCTTGGATGTAGGAATTAGGTGGGGAAAGGCAGGAGTGCGAGATGGGGCTGGGAATACACTCCAGGAAGAAGAAAGGATATGAGCACATCAAGGAAAAAGAAAAGTCCATGTCCCAGAATCTAAGTTGTCCTAACTCAGCTGGAGCCCAGTATGCTTGTACAGATATAATGGGTAATAAGACGGAAAACGGAGGTTACGGCTGATGGAACACCAGACACACGTGCCGATGTGTGTTTTTATATTTAATTTTGCCATCAAGAGGGAGCTATGGACAGTTTTTAACAGATGAAATTATTTATCAAAGCCATGAAGCCAAGATCCGTAACTGAGGTCTAGTTGGATATCTCCTCTAAGTTCTCAAAAAAGATACCGCCCTCCCCCATCAAAGCAAATTAAAATAATACTGTTTTCGCTATGGGCCTGTAATTAAGTAGGGAGTTTCATAGCTTTTAAATGAGATTCTCTAAGTTCTTCACTCATTCTTGGCACGACTGTATAGATATTTTAGCAGTGGCTCAAATAAGCCATCTATTTAGATTATATTCAGGATGCATCATGTTTTATAGATTCCTTTTCTTAAAAAATCAGCAGAACAATGGGTTCCTGCTGCATTTTATCCCAAGTGGCCAACTTGCTATGTGACTGTAACAGGCCAAGGTTTCCCTCATCCCCCCAACCCCAACTCCCGTATTGAAGAAAAGGCTCAGGTGTTAAGAAGAGTTTGCCAGGGACTTCCCTGGTGGCGCAGTGGTTAAGAATCCGCCTGCCAATGCAGGGGACATGGGTTCGAGCCCTGGTCCAGGAAGATCTCACATGCCGCAGAGCAACTAAGCCCGTGCGCCACAAGTACTGAGCCTGCGCGCTAGAGCCCGCGATCCACAACTACTAAGCCCTTGTGCCACAACTACTGAAGCCCGTGCACCTAGAGCCTGTGCTCTGCAACAAGAGAAGCCACGACAATGAGAAGCCTGTGCACAGCAACGAAGACCTAACACAGCCATAAATAAATGAATAAATAAATTTATTAAAAAATAATAATAAGAGTTTGCCCGACCAAGGGGTGATGATAGAGGCCAAACATTTTGTACGCAGATGAAGAAGAGGGAAAAGCGGCAACAGCTAAGCAGCCAAATGTTCACCCATGAGAATAAACAACTACGAATAACTGAATATTCCTCCTTTTGACAACTGTCCAGCAGCAGAAATAACAGATGCCAGAGCAGCCCGACTTCCTCCAGCGTGATTGAATCAGACAAACGAGAGGAGGCCAGTGGGAGCCACTATCTGCAGATGGACTTCTGCCAACTTGGTGGGGGTGAATGTGGGTGGCTTTATTTATTTATTTTACCTCCAGAAAATCACTTTGAAATGGAGCCTCAGCTATTTCCAGCCCCAGGCGATTGGACGGGCAACCATCATCTCTCCGACACAGGGTGGAATTATTAAGGAAAAGAAAATGGTTTCAGATGACAGGCACTTTGGCTACTACAACAAAATCTGTACTGATTTTTTTGTGGCCACTAAGGCAGCAATGAGTCATGATTTATATATAAAAATATATATAATATATAATAACATATATATAAAGTATATATATTACACATATGTATTATATATGTGTGTATGTATATGTGTATATATATAATAAGTTGACCACGTAAAGGAACTCAATTTCTTCGGAAACAGAATAGGAAAGCAATCACTGCTTTCCTCAAGGAAATGCTCAAAGGCACATGAACTTATCTTTCTATGATGGTTCTCAAACTCCCATTTAATAGAAAGCAATCAACATGGCTTGGTAGCAAGAGCACCCAGGGAGGGTGAATGGATGAATATAAGATCTGGTTCCATGTCTGCCGGGGGACCTCTGGTCAAGCCACCTAATCTTTCTGAATATCACTTTCTCAGCTATTAATGATGACATTGGAGCTATGGGTTAAATCCGTATTTCCCAAACAGTGCTTCCTAAAGGTGTTCTAAGGGTCTTGCTACTCAAAGTAGGGTCCACAACTGGCAGCATCAGCATCATCCGGGAACCCTTAGACATGATAGGACCTCGGACCTTGGACTGGACATACCAAATCATTTTAACTGAATCACCTACATTTCAATAGGAATCCAGCTGATTTGCATACGTGTTAAAATTTGAGCAACACTGTTCCTGGCCAAGCTGTCCCCCAGATACCTGGTCATAGACTCACCTGGATAACTTCATACAAACACAGCGTCCCCGGCCCTTCCTCAGGTCTGGGGTAGAAGCCAGGAATCTGCATAGTTAACTGATACCCCAGGTGGGTCCATTTCAATAAAAATATGAGTGACATAAATAAAATAATTGTGTCTATATTGTTCCCCTTTAAAATCGAATGATCTCTAAGCGATACCATGCCAGCGAGCTTCCTGGTGTTTTTATAGAGATAAGCTAACATGATCATGACAAGACATCCCTCAGCTGATGGCCCAGATGCCATGAAGGTTTTGCCCACTGCATTTTTGAAACTGTTAAATTCTTAATGGATCATTGGTTAAACGCAGGAAGCATAAGGAGCTCTAATGTTGAACTACAATAATTTAATGAATCATATAAAAATGATACTAATTTTGCAAAGTCCCCTCAAGACAATTGTCAGATTCGTAAGCTACATTCATATATCAAAATCCTTATTTAGCACATGAAGATGTCTTTAGCACTTCAAAAACCAATCTTAAAAAGTAGAAATAGGGGCTTCCCTGGTGGCGCAGTGGTTGAGAGTCCGCCTGCCGATGCAGGGGACACGGGTTCGTGCCCCGGTCCGGGAAGATCCCACATGCCGCGGATCGGCTGGGCCCGTGAGCCATGGCCACTGAGCCTGCACGTCCGGAGCCTGTGCTCCGCAACGGGAGAGGGCACAACAGTGAGAGGCCCGCGTACCGCAAAAAAAAAAAAAAAGTAGAAATATCGTGACAATTATGTCCAATTTGGCTTTTCATTTATTGGGAATAAAAACTATCCTCATGTGCAATGTGTTATTTGCTGGGAAGTGCTTGCAAATAGCAGCGAGAAATCGCTTATTTCAATAAAACATGAAAGTTACACAAAAATAAGAAGTGGTGTTTTTTTTCCCCTCCTGCAAGCAAATCAAAAGAATTCCAAGCAAGGTCCTAAAGGCAGTTTTTCCCCTCCACTTTCGATGCCAATAAATGTATTTAATTTCAGTGTACATTTTTTTTTTTTTTGCAGTATGTGGGCCTCTCACTGTTGTGGCCTCTCCCGTTGCAGAGCACAGGCTCCGGACGCGCAGGCCCAGCGGCCATGGTTCACGGGCCCAGCTGCTCCGCGGCATATGGGATCCTCCCAGACTGGGGCACGAACCCGTATCCCCTGCATCGGCAGGCGGACTCTCAACCACTGCGCCACCAGGGAGGCCCTCAGTGTACATTTTAATGTATACTAGTCCCCAAGTCAAATGCAATATTTAATGACAAATCATGTTTTGACTTGCATAAATAATTTTAAATAAAAAATCTGTCACTTGCTACACAGAAAGAGATTAAAAATATATTGTAGATATTAGAGATTATATTAAGCTAACTGCATAATACAGGCTTTAAGGATATTCTTTTTTTTACTTAAAAATCACATCTTTATCATATTCAGATGTGCATATCATACATAAGAATGACAAAAATTTTTTTTAATCCCTGAAGACATTTGCAAGATTAGTACCACAAAAGTATCAGCTGACTCTAAAAAAGTAGGAAGTGATAGAAAAGTGTTTTCCATTTTTTAAAAACATTCTGTGATCCTATCATACTTGGGAGAATCAGATACCTAGGGCTGGCCTAGAATGGAGTTTTAGAGTCTATATAGCCATGAGCCACAGAAAAATCACTAAGGTACTAGAAATGTAATTCAGTTCAATTAGTTTAAGTATTAACACACTTACTGGTGAATGATGCTCGGGCTACAGAGGATCAAGTATGTCATAAAATAATAGCTAATGACTGATAAGAGTTAACACCGTGTTAGGTGTGGTTTTAAACACTTTATAGTTATCAATACTTCTGACTCTTCCAATAACTATGAAGTCAGCACTCTTTTATCATAATATTAAGACACAGAGATGAATCGATTGTCCACCAACACAACACTAAGTAGTAGTGGATTTAGGAACTGGAAACCAACAGGACTTCAGTATCTGGGTTCGCAGCTACCAGGGTACACATTTATCAAACTGGAAACTCTAGGAGCAAAGGCGCACGGCAGAGAAGTGAGGGTGAAACACAGAACATTAAAGTGTTTAGAAGGATGAAGTAGAATGTACACAATCAAAGCCTATGGGAAGGGGTTTCCCTGGTGGCGCAGTGGTTGAGAGTCTGCCTGCTGATGCAGGGGACACGGGTTCGTGCCCCGGTCCAGGAAGATCCCACATGCCGCAGAGCGGCTGGGCCCGTGAGCCATGGCCGCTAAGCCTGTGCGTCAGGAGCCTGTGCTCCACAACAGGAGAGGCCACAACAGTGAGAGGCCACAACAGTGAGAGGCCCGCGTACCGAACAAAAAAAACAAAAAACAAAAAGCCTATGGGAAATTAGCAAAATGGTTCTGAGCCATTCTTTGCCAAACTTTATAAGCAGGGGGAAAACCTCTGGAGGTTTCTAGCAGGCACGTGACAGCCAGGAATGAAGTGAGCAAGTATGGAGATGACATAGATTAGAGACGGACAGATAATGAGATGCTACTCATAGGAATTCATAAAATAGGTCATGTGGGGCTCAAAGAAGTAGAGGAAAAAGAGGAAGGGGAAAGTGACACTGAGAAGGAAATCAAGGGAACTTGTGTTGAAATTCCCTACACGGTTTTGCCTCTCCTTTCTTCAGGATCCAGAGCATAATCTGCCTCACCCTGACCAGGATCAAATACTGGGTTGGCCAAAAAGTTTGTTGAGGTTCTTCCATAAGATGTTACAATACAATACACCTTGGCTAGCCTAGGCGAGGCCATGCCAGGAGCACAAAGCTGGACTTGTTAAGGAAGAATAAAATCAAATACATTCCCTTTCTCAACTGACCTGTCAGAAAGTATTTGTGGGCTAAAATTAACTAAATAACAATAGGAAAAATATTTCCCATGGCTCTTACATCAAGAGCACAGCTTGCAAGGTCCTCCTTGGTCTCCTAGGACCCAGTCAACAGCCAGGAAAAAGCCTCCCAGACCACCAGGATAATGAAGGTGAAACGCATATGCTGACAAGGAGATTTCATTTTCCAAGAAACATAAACGTCTCTGCAAAGAGCAATTCATTCCTATTCTTAATCCCTAAACCATCAACATCTGCTACAAAGAATTCCTTGAGTCCTTAAATAAATCCCCCTTGTCCCATATTCTTCAGGGTACTCTCAAAAGCAGCATTAAAAAAAAAAAACAATAACCATCTCTGCCCTCCATCTCTTTGTTGGGGGAGGGGTAACACTCCTGGGCTCACAAAGGAGATTTTATTGGGACCCATGGGGTGGGTAAGATACATTTAAGAAGAGAAAGGAAGTTGGTGTATTTCTAAACATGTTTGAGATGATAAAAACGCTGATGCTGAAACATGATAAAGAAATCTTAGACTCTCCTGAAAGGCAATCTTCTTTCTTTTTTTTTTTTCCCTCAAGCGTCTTTTTTTCAGTCCTACTTGGGTCAAAAAAATGCAGTTTTAAAGCCCATTTCCATGTTTTAAGATTCAGAGGAAAGAGGTTTAACAGGAGGCTATAAAACTCCCTTAATCTTTAATGTCTTATTTTCACAGATTTGCTGGTGAAGTAAACAGTCATAGCTCAACTTTTCTCATCAATGCCCCTTGAACTGTGTCATTCATGATCAACAGCAGAATCCATTTGCAGGGTTTTTTTTTTTTTCTTTTTCGGAAACCATTTTTCCTGGTATTGTGCAGGCACCTGCATTCTGGCAACCTAGGCAGAATCTCTTAGCCCAACTGATTTGCTGATTGTCTTCTAGGGGAAATTATCAAACATTTAAAATACAATTTTAAAAGAGTGAATTGAGTAGAGGTGGAGACGGTTCTGATGGTGTCTTGCTATCCTCTCATCCCTATTCTGCAGAAGCACCTGGACTGTCCAAATGCTATTCAGCTCTATGGAAGGCTAGTCTGTGCTCCTACAGGACAAGAAGGTCACCCAGAATATACTCACAGGCTATGCGCACGGAGGCCTTCCTGCTCTTGGAGGTCCCCAGGTGGCTCCACGCCACACACTGGCACCAATAGTCCTCGGGCCCATGGAAGTCCTCTACCTGCTGCCTGGTGACGTTGATAAACACCTCCCGGACCTTCAGGCCTGCAGAGGAAATAGAACCAATCCACTGAGGCTGGTGTATTTCTCAAACGGAAAGTTAAGCCCAGCCCAACCTCTTCCTGTTAATTAAACCATTCTGTTTTTAATCAAGGTGAAGTTTTAATTACTTTGACAATAATATATTACTGCTAATTAAATTCCAACTGCTGAGTAGGCTAGAAAGAACAAGTGTAAAGTATCATCAGCCAATGTGGTTCCCATACAATAGAATCATTTTCACAGTACCTTGACACCATGCTTTTTGTCTTCTTTTTTAGCTCTTATAAATATCTTTGGGTTTTTTTGTTTGTTTTTTCTTAAATTTTTATTGGAGTGTAGTTGATTTACAATGTTGTGTTAGTTTCTGCTGTACAGCAAAGTGAATCAGGTATACATATACATACATCCACTCTTCTTAAAATTCGTTTCCCATATAGGTCATTACAGAGTATGGAGAAGAGTTCCCTACAGTAGGTCCTTATTAGTTATCTATTTATATAGAGTAGCGTGTATATGTCAATCCCAATCTCCCAATTTATCCCTCCCCACCACTTCCCCCCTCTTTGTCCTTCTTGGTGTAAAATCTACCATGAAGAAAGTAGCACCAAATTAATTTCTGGGATTCTAGAGACTAAACAGTCCTCAACAAACCAACCCCAGGGACATAGTTCCAAGAGCCTCGAAGTGCTCCCACCCCTGGGTATGGCAGCAGGAGAGGGTCACTCTAGACGTGTGGCTTAGAATAATGAGAGGACAGCGAACATGCATGGGATGGGTGAATGGCTGGGAATCCAAGGAAAAGCCAAAACTCTAGACAACAAATGGGATGCAGACAAGTTGAACTAAGTTGGTCTTGAAGCCCTGAAAACCCTGGAAGGTCCCTGGAGCAACAGAATGAGGAGGTGAAGAAAAGAGAGGCTTTCACAGAAAGAGGGGTTAAGGATACACCTGGGAAATGAGATAAAAAATGACAAGGTCAATGTCTTAGTTTAACTACTGTATCTTTGCATTCCCATCTAATAGTTAAAAATTTTGCCTGGTGTTTCTTACTGAGGAGTTTGAGTTTCTTCCAAACCTCCAGCCATGGACTATCAGCCTTTCTTTCTTTGGGAAGGATAGCCACCTCACATAAAGTGCCAAGGAGGAAAGGACGCCCTCCTCAATAGCATCAGTTAAATCACCACAAACAGGGGAGCAGCCTTTATAATCAGCATGCTGTCTCCAGCTAATGGGCATCTGCCAAGGCTGTGCCCTGCCCTGAGACAGGCAGCATGGGAGAAGGAGGCGATGCTTACTGAACTGCACTAAGTGCCCAGCATCATGATAAGCCTTTAGCCTATTCACCCTTTACATTTCCGCAGTGCCCTGACATAGCAGAGGCTACTGTATCCCCACTTTACAGAAAAGAGAACTGACTTAGAGAGTCATTTGTCAATAATCACACAGCCTGTAAATGGAAGATCCAGGGTTTGAAGCTAGATGTGTTTTACACCCAAACCAGCACTTTGCACAGGTCCCTCATACAAATTCGACTCTGTCCTCGTACTTTAGGTACTTATACATAATTATGGAAATAAGACTAATGCATGGAACATTTAAGGAAAAATTAGGTGCATAACTATGATTTTTCCTTTACGTTCAAAAGGAATTCAGGGGACAGAACCATCAGTATAGTCAAAAGGAGCCAGAGACTCTTGGTGGAGGAGGTGGAATGTGATTATATCCTGGGTGCTGGTAGGATTTAAAGAACAAGAACGGAGGTGGATTAGTCAGGCTTGGGAAACATTCCCCTGTACCCAATCAATAACATGTTATTTATAGTGTGTGATGAGAGTTTTATGGCCACATCAATCACCATGTACACAATCTGAGTCAGACTTTCTAAATTTGTAGGAGGTACCGCATGTAGAAAATCATCTTGATGACAGTTGATAATTCACATTTCTTCTGTTTCTGCAGAATGCAGAAGCATGCCTTTTACCTGTCAGAGACGTAAGAGTCCTGAAAGTCATCTCCTACATCGAATAGGAAAGAAGCCTTGGAGGGGTTTTTATTGTTATTGTTGTGGCTGCCTTTTTAAATTTGCACTTAAATAAAAGAGAGAATGAGAGGACCAGGAGAAGGTGGAGCTGGCAGGTGAAGGGAAAGGGAAAAGGAAGTAAGATTACAAAAAAGTTTGTGAGGACAGAAAGCAGACTGGAGTGTGACACCCATACTGGACATTTTAAAGTTAGGCTGCATAAACAAAAATAAGGAGCTAGGCTGTAGACAAGAGGACTTGGTTTATATTTCACAGCTTTGATTTGAGACAAATGGTGGATGATCTACTTTGAATAGTGCAAGAGAGGAGAGAAAACCCTAAATCAGCACATCTAGGCTCCAGGTGGAGTAACTTTGATATGTCTGAGCTCCCCTGTCATGTGATGGGGAGACCTGTGAGGCAAGATACGCCAACCATGTGGGAATCAGGTCTCACTGAAGAAGCATGATAAGCTTAGAAGGTCAGAAATGTGTTCAAGCTAATGTGGAATTTATATATATATATATATACATACACAAACAACTTATACATGTGTGTATATATGTGTATATATATGTGTATGTGTATATATGTATTATTTTTTTACTTTCTCCATCTTATAATATCTAAACCCATCAGCTTTCTCTAGGCTGCAAATGAAGATAAACACCATCTCAAAATGGTTCAAGATCATCATATTTATAAAGCAGAGAGTTCCCCATCCAAACCTTAAAATGTGCTATGATTTAATCTAGGCATCATGGTGTTTTAAGGGGTACATGGGGCCTGTTTTAATGAGCTAAGGTAAGACACTCAAACAGAAATGCGCATCATGAAAGAGTAAGTTTACACTCACAGATCCCTAGAAACAAGAGGCAAAGCACCCAGGGCCACACAGGGAAGCACCAGGGTCAGGAGGCAGAGGGGGCAGGGGGGACTGTGGGCAAGAGCCTTTATTGTGGTTTCCACGGGAAGGAATCAGAAAGGCAGGGTAAAAAGATTTAGAGTTGGCAAGTCTGCATCATTTCAGGGGGCTCCAGGACAGAAGAGCTGTCCCCACTTGTCTGGTACTGGGTTAGGGCAGGGGGCTATGGGTCAGCAGAAGGGGCTGGGGATAAAGCTCTGGATCGGTTGGTTTGCATATGAAAGGCATGCTCTTGGGCCAGTTGTTTGCTATCTCTAGGAATTAGTCAGCCCTGGGTAGGGCAGTCCCTCCAGGGTCAGCAAGACCCTAAGATGTCAGAGCATCAAATACAAACACTTGAAAACACGGTTATTATACATGGACAA
This sequence comes from Mesoplodon densirostris, assembly GCF_025265405.1. NCBI lineage: Eukaryota > Metazoa > Chordata > Mammalia > Artiodactyla > Ziphiidae > Mesoplodon > Mesoplodon densirostris. The sequence goes on along the minus strand of NC_082680.1, from coordinate 27,311,317 downwards.
CCACACAATTGTTTTGGAAAGTGTAACAGTAGGCCACAGACCCCCACCACGAAGGTCAAAATTGATCTCACCCCATTCATGTCAGGAAGTCTGGCAACCTCTCATTCAGACTAAACACAGCTGAAAGGACAATGCTGAAGTCACGATTTCAGCACTACGATGGCTCAGTCTCAAGTCCCTCACAGAGGTTCCCCCATGGGTTTGGAGAAGCAGAATGAATATCAACCAAGTATTATCCAAACACGGTGTATTTTGCTTCAGGTAGCATCAGCGTATCAGGTTTCCTTAAAAGGCCACAAGTGACTTCACTACCCCCCCGCCACCGCCATCCCCACCCCACAAAAAAAAGTATAGTGTCTCTCTGGATTAGGCCTTTTCCTTCTAACGTGAGGTCTTTAGCCTTGTCAAACCATCCCAGCTAGGAAAACCTTTGGGAAATCATAAATATTTTGTCTCTATTATAACTTTTCCCCACTATAACAAATAACTTTTTTTTTTGCAGTATGTGGGCCTCTCACTGTTGTGGCCTCTCCCGTTGCAGAGCACAGGCTCCGGATGCGCAGGCTCAGCGGCCATGGCTCACGGGCCCAGCAGCTCCGTGGCATGTGGGATCTTCCCAGACCGGGGCACGAACCCGTGTGCCCTGCATCGGCAGGCGGACTCTCAACCACTGCGCCACCAGGGAAGCCCACAAATAACTACTGATTAAAATAAAAATTTTAAATAGTATATTCTCTTGCAAATCTTCCCTATTGCTCTTTCTAGTGATGTATTATATATATGCATAAATATATATATATACATGTAAAAATGTATGTGTGTGTGTACACACACACACACACACGAGAAACCACACCTGAGAAACATTCATTTAAAACGGCTCTATTTCAGGACACCTCCCCCCACGCTCCTGCACTGAAGCTCATCCAACAGCGTTACGGCGATAACCATCTATTTCTCCATCTCAAGAGATGGCAGCTAACTTATTCATAGGAAATGCTGCAGGGGAACAAAAATTCCAGGCAAATAGAAGATGGCATCTCATAAATAAGACTAGCATTGTACCTGATAACTTGTGTAACTAATGGGCACGGAAAAGTCCAACCCTTTAAATTATTGGGCGATTATAACTATCAGCCTTTGTTATGGAGGAGAGTCCTACAGAAGATAAAAATATGACTATGGAACTGAAATGCTAATAAGCTTTCTACGCTGTGGATGGTTGAGTTGTAGAGAGACGAATGTTGGCAACAGATGAATAATTGCTCTGCATGTACTAAACATAACAGAGCAGCACAGAACTTCATCATTTGTCAGCTTTATTTGTTTAAATGAGAAAAATGCTGACAGCAGTTATTGCCATAATCCCCTTATTTATCAGAAAGGAAACACTAGTTACTCTTAGCAGGTCTAATCCTGTTGGGAGAATAAAAGGGAATTTTCAAACTAATTGAAGCTATATGTTTCACTGTTCAAAGAAGAGAAATATGCAAGACAGGAGGGAAGAAATGGAGAGAGAAAAAGGATGAAAATTATTTATTTATGGTCAGCTTCTAATAAAAGGGCTCTAGTCCTAGTCCTAACTTATTCTGTAGAAAAGAAAAGCGTTCTGGAAGAGAACTTAACATTCAGCACCATGCCAACTGCAGACAGTGCCTACTAACAGCTGCCCCCTGCCTCGGATCTACTGCTTATTATCACACTTCGACGAAGCTCATCAGCAGCCCCGCCGTGGTCACTGCTGCCAACCAGTTCTCAGATGCACCACTCATCACAACTTGATGTCCAATCTCTGGAAGTTCTCTGTAGTAGGATACTCGGCTTACTAAAGTAAATAACTAGATTCAAGAAAAAAGATGAGAAGCTCTCTTCCTCCTGTCATATTCCCAAACCACACCAAAGCAGTGAGAGGCTAGCTGACTAGGCTTTGGTGAATTGTTTTCTCATGCTAGTCACTATGCCTGTCTCCTTGGACCATTTTAGCCCAGTGTTATACCTACTCCGTGCCTGGTTTTTTTTTTGCACTGTGATGTTTCATGACTGGGGATTAACCCAGAGAATGATTCTATGTAATTAGCTTCCACAGACAAAGCCCCAAAGAACTATTCTAATACAACTTCATGAGTAGCATGGGGCCTTGCTCAATTTGGGGAGAGAGGGAAAAAAAATCAAACAGCCTATGAAAAGCAACCATCTCCTATTCAAGAGCCTTCTCTAATAGACCGTCATCTCCTTAGGTATCTCAGTACCTCTGGTGCCTGGATTTGGCTCTGAGATAGGCCCACCTTACTCCACTGTTTCCTAAGAAGACGGAAAACAGCCCACTCAGATGGAGGAAGTGAGTCCACCACTTACATAAGGAGATGTTTTTCATTTGTCTCTTACTAGCCCAGGTTTAGAGACTAGAAAATAGGCTTGAACAATAAGTTCCCCCATATTTTGAATAACATATTATCATTACTGATTATTATACCATTTGTAGGGCCCTTTACTTTTATGAATGTCATCACATACATTATCTTATTTCATCTTAAAACCATGCTATTATTATTCTTATTATTATGATTATTATTTTGCTGCAGGTTCCACATCATAGGAAATAGGTCAAAGATGTCATACAGTTTACAACGTATATTATTTTCAAAAAGTTGTATCGAGTGCCTCATATGTGCTTGCCATTTTGCCAGGTGTTGAAGATACTGGGACAAAGTAAATGATCAAGATTCCCGTCCTCAAGGAGCTTGCAGGCTAGATGAGGAGACACTTCAACCTGTCCCAGTGTGATGTGGCAGTTGCTATGACAGAGGCACAGACTGCTACAAGATCACACAAGAGGGGCTTCTAACCTCTCCACAGCATGACCAAAAGCTTCTGGCAATGGCTGCCGTCCTACCTTTGACTTGAAGGCTCTGTCTTCACCCAGTATTTAGCTCAGTGTCTAGGGCAAGGCTCTGGTAAAGACACATGAATCTGATCCATATTTGGAGTTTTAAAACTTTGAGATACAAGGAAACTTTTCAGGGAACTGTGCCTCCGTTTCTTGGGGGAGCTTAGATGTCTTCAAGCCAACATGCTACTGAAAGTAGCAAATTAAATGTAGATAATTAAAAGGCAGAACCATATTTCATTTTACTGGCAGATGCTTAATTAGGGCTAAATGTCTTTTGCCACTTCATCCCAGCAACAAGATTAAAATGTATTTTGATTAAAAAAAATAGTCCTCCTTTGAAAGTGCACAATGCCTAATGAATACTCTATAGTTTCCCCTGGATAATAACCACTCCACATATTCCTCAGAAGCGCTGCAAGTTCAGTCTTAAGTACAGAAACTAAGAATACACCCAAGCTCTCCAGTTTCGTCCTCACTGGAGATAAAAATTAATCAGCACAGAGATGTCTGGCAGAGGAAAGCAAATTAACTCGGTAGTGTTGTCTGATAACACAGAGCAGGGCAACTCAAAAGGCAGAAGTGGAGAGGGGAGGGTTAGTTAGAGGACAGCATCCCCTGACTGACTCACTCAGACCTCATACTCACAACTTGTGGGAGCCACACTCATGATTTCCATTCCTGCAGTCACTAAAACTACTTCCTGTTAGTAGATCATCCCGAGATCAGGGCAGACATCCTACCAATTCTATCTCCCATGGCAATACCGGGGGCTCTGAAGATAACAAAGATGAAATGTAAACTGAGGGAGTGACCACAGGCAAATAAAATGTCATTCTATGAAAGACAATGATTTACCTGTTAATAGTACTAGCCCCTTTATCTTTCTGGAACTGTAAAAGTTCATAATTTTCTATTTGTTTTTGGAAGCATAATCACCAGCCACTTACCCCATATTTTTAAAAAAATTGCAGTTTTATATTTATCATTTTGAAGGCTAACCTTGACAGGGTACTTGCTATACACCAGACCCTGAGCAGGGTATGTCATGTATATTGGGTTCTACGACCCCTGCTATAGTTCCATGGGGTAGATATACTTGTAACTGCCATTTTATACATGGGAAAACCGAGGTGAAAGGATGCTAAGGAACTATCTACCTTAAAAAGTCTGTAAATGGAGAGCCAGATCTCAAAAATGGAGGTATCGGGCTTCCCTGGTGGCGCAGTGGTTGGGAGTCCGCCTGCCGATGCAGGGGATACGGGTTCGTGCCCCAGTCCGGGAAGATCCCACGTGCTGTGGAGCGGCTGGGCCCGTGAGCCATGGCTGCTGAGCCTGCGCATCCGGAGCCTGTGCTCCGCAACGGGAGAGGCCACAGCAGTGAGAGGCACGCGTACCGCAAAAAAAAAAAAAAAAAAAAAAGGAGATATCATCTTGCACTAATATCCATGCTCTTAATCACCAGACCATCTTTTTTTTTTAATATCCTTATAATTCCCACTTCAAATTAGGAAAAAAAAACATTTAAAATGTTGTATGAACAGAAAAGACTATAAAAAAGTCCAAAGACACTCTTCAAGAGTTTAGGGTTTAGAACAAATCTCTGGCCAACATCAGGAAGTTACTAAATTGCACAAAATGGTTAGCTGCCTTCTATCTCTGCTATGAGTGAAATGATAGTAAACGGTCTCTATCTTTTTGTAGGAAAGGCTTAAATTAGACACAAGGTCTTCATGCTCTGTCGCAAGTTTTTGGAAGGAATTCATAATATTTTCCTGAAAACCTTTTTAGAATATGTTATTCCTCCCTGAGCAGCAGAGTGATGAACAGGATGAAATCTGGGGTGGGGTCGGAGAATGTTTCTATAGTTGTGGGGTTTAAACCCACAAACTGTCAATGGAACACTTCAGAGATGGATTACTGCTGTGTTCTGTGGTCTCAAATATATGCTTCCCAAATGCACCTTGGTGATTTGTGAATCTTTGAAGGTAACTTCAAATTAATGGTTTTCTGGAGGATACTATATTCACATCCCCATCACCAGCAGAGCAAAGTTCTTAGACACAAACTTTAAAGATTTAATAAATTTTTTATTCTACTCTTCTCCCTTTTCTCAACACAATCCATTAACCTTTTCTTCCCAGAGAGTGACTCCAGTTGTTTAAGGAAATCACACACAATGAAATCTCTGAAATGATATTCTTTAAGAAGAAATATTAGTCTACTGGAGTTGAGACTTTTCCCATAACATACTGAAATACGCATTATTCCACTCATTAGACTTTGGTATCTCCAAGGTAGAATAAAAACCATGGAGCCTTGTTAAGGGAACTCCGTTTTTATTGAACAGTAAAGAAGTGGTTTAGCTTACTGATAACTCAAGCTTCCCACAGGCTACATTATCCTGATTGTCAAGGATGGGTTTTGCTGGTTGTTGCTGTTTTTCTCTGTATGTGTGTGTGTGTGTGTGTGTGTGTGTGTGCGCGCGTGTTTGTGCATTACTGAACAATCCACCCCCCTTTCTCAGGGGCATGATTCCTGAATTGGGATTGCCTCTCAACTCCAGACGCTAACAGAGGAAAAATACAAGGAAGAAGACTTCCCATATTTCCAAATGAAATGAGGCAGAACAAATGAAAGAGGATCGCTTGGCTTGTGCAGAGAACTAAAAGTGTACATTACTAAGAGGTATAGCCATGTCTGTGCAAACGCAGTAACTCACGTCAAATAAATTGTGCTTTCTGCAGGAAAGAACTCTAGCTCTGGGTTTTCCAAGCTAAATTGCATGAAAACATACAATCCTTTTTCTTCTTATTTGAACTGTTAGATGACGGGGCCAAATTGCCAGAGAGACCAAAGGCAGTTTGCAGCCTTTAACAACTGAAAGGATTTATTGTTCCAATTTGGAAATACAAAAGATTCTGTGTCGACTCCCGACACTCCCAGGTCCTATGCATTTCCCATTAGTTCTGTGAAGAAAGAAAACCTGTAAGTAAAAAGAATCAAAGTTCTCTAGGATTTTAGAAATAGAGACCATGTTGGGCAAACATATTGAAGTAGTTACTTTCAACTTCTTAAAAGAGCATGGAACATTCTCTACCTCTGGTCAAACGTGCTCCCATTATCCTTGGTCTCTTGGTATCATTCACTCCCACTGGACTGGCAGGAATTATTTTTCAGACCCCATCAAAAGCCATTAAGGCTGTAAAGGTAGTCAATCCCTATGCTCCAACTCCACGCTGAAGAACCCAGGGGAAGTAATGTATCTATTTTTCAATACCTGAGGCCATTTCGTTTCCAACCTTAATTACACTTAGGCATTAGTTTTGGGTCTAATATCTCCACTCATCTTGCTCCAGTTTCCACTTTTCCACTATTACTACAGAGCTTAGGAAACATAATTGCAGTGTGTGGTAGACAGTGATTTTCATTAACCACACAGAAGAAAAACAGTTTTAAGGAGAGACATTTCCTATTGATTCAGTCAAAATGACTTGGAAGAAACGGTTGGGCTTATTAAATTCTCTTCCAAAAGGTAGCTGTTAAAATTCTTTCTCAACAGCTTATTTTTTAAATCGGTGTATAAACTCTTCAGATTTTGTCGCTTATGATTTTTTTGTTCTTCCCAGTTCCTTTGAAATTTGAGACTTTTATTGGTCTTATTTTTTTTAAAGGAAGCAAAGAGGGGAGTCTTTTACATGGAGGCAGAGAATGTAATCAACGCTGCTGGGCAACATGGAGTTGCCCAGCAATGCTAAGGGAATTAAAAGGGAGAAGCAATAACAAAACAGAATGTTGTGAAATTACAAGAGGGTAGAGTGTTAAATTGGCCTGCAATACTTATCAAGAGGTCTTTAAATGAGAATGGATATAGGATTTTCTAGCCGTGGTATAAAATAATAGTTGATCATTTTTCAATGTTCTTCCTATCTTTTATTTGGAGCAGTTTACCCTAAGGGGTTCTGCTATTTTAAGTTCATTACTGGGCAAATCTAGGGCAGCAATGTCTGAGGATAAAACACATAGCCCCATGGGGCTACTAGTATTTGAGTCCCTCTCCGGGTGGACTAACTGAATATAAGAGACATAAACCTTTCTACCGTTGTTCTATAGGCTTCTGCTCCTATGGGAAACGCTGTTCCCTTTGCTGCTCTCTTCCAAAATGTCAAGTGTCTTCTTGGAAGTCTTCATACCAAGGTAAGTGAGATAGCTGTTGTTTGTGACTTACTCTCCAACACCAGGTCAATTCACCTAGGTCTCTCCAAAATCCCAATCTTGGGAGCACAGAAGCAGAAACTTTCCTGGCACCAAGATTCAATTTGTCCTCTTCTTTTGCTTTGTTTTTGCCAAATCCCTCTTTAAAGAAGAAAACTATACCTGGAATCCTGGAAATGTCTCCATATCTTTGGTTGTTATAAACTTTAACAGGGCCAGAAACACAACATAGAATAAGAGATTGGCCCTTAGAGAGATGGCTGAAATGGTCAGGAATAAAGAAACTCCAATGGAACAGTATTGGATTATATACTGGGGAAATTAAACACTAGACAGATTCATGATAGGAAATACTGAGCCAAGTGCTGAAACTCACCCTTATGTCAGTAAGGGAATTTGTCAATATCTTGACTGGGAAGGAGACCACAGGAATAAGTATGTAAAGGTGGCTTATAGTGTCAAGGAAATGTATCTAAAGTGAAGATCAGGAGACCTGGGTTCTAGAAAGAACTATACCATGAATACCTGTATCTCCTGGAACCTTTTATTTCATGAATAAAATATGGCTGTTAGGTTTACCACTGAGATCCCTTCCCATTCTCACACTTAGATTCCGAAATTCTAAGCATGCTTTTGGTCTGAGGAACAGCATCTCTAAAACAAGCTCTTTTGTTTTTTTTTGTTGTTGTTGGTTTTTTTTTTTTTTTTTTTTTTTGCAGTACGCAGGCTTCTCATTGCTGTGGCCTCTCCCGTTGCGGAGCACAGGCTCCGGATGCGCAGGCTCAGCGGCCATGGCTCACGGGCCCAGCCGCTCCGCGGCATGTGGGATCCTCCCAGACCGGGGCACGAACCCATGTCCCCTGCATCAGCAGGTGGACTCGCAACCACTGCGCCACCAGGGAAGCTCCCCTTTTGTTTTTTTCCTCATAGTAGTTCCAAAGTGGAATGGATAAGGAATTGTGATAAGATTTTAGGTGCTTCTCTACCTTTTGATGCATTCATACTACAAACACAAATCAGCTCAGAACTGCATAATGCTTAGCACTGCTGATATATATATTTAGTTCTTTGCCTCCTTTTTCATTGATTCCTAAGTAGAGCCAGGGTAATTCCTGAAGATCTTTATGAAATGATTTTCTCCTTTTGCTTTGGAACACAGCATACCCTGCTTACCTCTTTGTTGGCTGCTGATGTTTCTCCTTCCTGACCCTTAGGGAGGTGTGCCTCTAGTTCCATTTTCTTGTCATATTACCCATTCTCTCCTGACAACTCCTCCATGTCCATGGCTTCATTCTTTATTGATGATTACCTAATCTACTTTTCTATCTCTGAACTCTACCAAGTTCCAGATCTACATCTCTTCATTATACCCCATAAGTATTTCAAGTTCAGTTTCTCCAAACAATGATCTTAGACTTTTCTCCTTGCTAATGTGATTACTAATATTAACTGCATGACCCTTTCGCTTCTGTTAAAAGATTAGTTTTTATTTCTCCATTCATTCATTTATTCATTCAGCTATTAAGTCTGATTTGTTGAAGTGGTTCTCACATCAGACATCTAGTTCTTATTTCTGTGGCCATTGCTCGAGAAGCAGACCTTACTTTCTCAACTGAATTATCCCAGTCTCCTAACTTCCCCATTCCTACTTCTCCTTACCATTCCCAAGGCTTCTGCTAGATTCATCTTCTGAAGCATAGCTTCAAAGCCACTGCATTCCCATGCGTCGATATAATCAACCCCCACCATTAGCAAAATATCCATAAAATTAACTAAAAGACTCCTTGCTCCGATATTTGAGGTCTTTTATGCCACTGATTGAGCTGTTTTCCAGCTATCAGCTGCTGTCACCTACATCTATTTCATATTTCAAGCAAATCAAGCTGAGTGGAACATACACTCAGCTTTCTTTCATTTGCTAATGTTGACCTTTCAATTGCTAATGTTGGCCACTGAGACTCCTCACTCCCCCATAGGGTTCAGCATCAATTATGCTTAATTGAATTACATATTCATCAATGTCCCTTTCAAATACTATAGCTTCCACACCTTTCCTGAGAGTCCTAGTTAGACATGATTTTTTAAAAAATCCTCCCTAGCACCATCTACCTCTCTTCAGACGTTTATCATAACTTCATTTGTACTGCACTTACAGGTGTATTGGTCTTATACCTATTAGTTGCTATGAAGGTCTAGAGATCAGTGTTTGCCTCCTACCCTTCTTGGAATACTCTGAAAGGACTAGCCTATTAAACAGCACTGGTATACAGTTAATAAATTAAGCCATCTTGAAACTTCTTAATTATACTCAGGCTTTTTGACTTATTCAAAATCTGACATCTAGTGAGTAAGTTCAGAACTAATAAAATCAATAATCTAGGGTGACACCAGACTGGACTTAGGATGAGACTAAATTTTCAGTTAGTCTGAGGGGACTAAGTTCAAAAGCATATACTCTTCCTGTTATATGTTAAAATATAAAAGTTATAAATTTTTAAAGTTGAGTCAAATGATCTTACTGTCAGATCCAGCACAAGCCCATAGTTTACTTAATTTCTTTGAGCCTCAGTTTCCTTATCTATAAGAAGGCAGTGACAGCATTATTTAATCCAGAGAGCTATTGAAAAGACAGTAAGATAATGTCTATCAAATGCCTAGATAAGGCCTGGTATATAGTAAGTGCTCAACAAACATTAGCTAGTATGATCACTATTCTCATCATAACTCCTCATCAGCCAAATTGGCCAAGCCAATAAAGATAGTCCTGAAATTCTTTTATACTGGAGATCCTATCATATCCAAATTTGGTTTTCTAATTTGGGCTCTATCATTACACAGTAATCAAAAGAACTTAAAGACGACACAGAAACCACCAACTGTGGAGAATGAAGCACACAAAAATAATATCCAGGAGGAAAGATTAGAGAAACTGAAATTATGCTGCTTAAAAAGGTGTTTGGTGAAAGATTTATGTCTTGAAAAAGTATTTAGAATTCAGAAAAATGAAAACGGTGAATGCCTGGTTTTATTTCCAGTGAGAATATTAACTTCCATACAAAATTAGGTCTTAAAGTTATATAGAGCAGGAAAATAAAAAACTCTACCATACTGGAGTACACTAGGCAAGGAAGCTGTGGAGTCATTTAAAGATATGACTGTACATGATATTCCAAAGATGATGTTACTATGACCTCATTCAAATGAGGTAACGGTGATGGCTTAAGCAGTCATATAACAATGTGAGAATCTGAGAAGCTACCGTAGGTGGTTCTGATTGCTCCCCGTTCTTACCTGAACTCTCATCCAGACTCTCCTCAGAGACATGCTCATTTTGATGGACCCACTCGCCATTGCATTTGAAGAATATCTGCATGGCTGGCCTTGCTTTGCACCTCAGTGCAATGGGGTTGCTCTTGATGATATAAGCATCACCTGGCTCCTCTATGAAATGAGGCAGTGTCCCAGGAGCTGATGGGATGGATTCAGGGAGGATTTCGCCATTGTCGGTTCCTGTGAAATTGAAGAAGATATTAGAACACAGTCTACACTGACAGCACATACATCAGGCCAAAAAGAACAACCTGCTTGAATAATCTGTGCTGGAAAACTTTGCATCCTAACATAGCATGCTTGTAAGGCCTGTGCAGATGAATTATCTTCTAGAGATTGAATTCGCATGATATCGTACCTTTAGACAGACACACATTCAGTATTACTGGACAAGTGAAAACAATGAATAGGAGACCCTCTCAAACTACAGTTTTGAATCTGCCTTTGCTGAAACACCTGAGATAAACATCTGTGGGGTGACAGGCTAAATCTTAAGATTCAGTCTGGTGAAGTGTTCAATGAGGGACCCAGGCTGCCTCAAAACTTTGAAATAATGGAGGGAATAGATTTGGCTTTCCCATAAATGAGTGTAAATAATGGTGATGTTGGTGGAGGGTGGTCGATCATAAGACATGTCCAAAAGATTCCAAACTGTCCACTTTCTTTACCTGTGAAACTTTGGAGATTGTCTGGTATTCTACCTTGGATAGCGTTTCTTCCCAAAATTTACTAAACCTTCTAAAAGGAATACACGTTTCTTCTGGTTGTCTTTGATCATCATTCTTTACACCCAGCACTCCTGACCCCAAAAGCTACCTCACTTTTAAGGTTAAGAACTAAAACAAATCACTACAAGCTATAAGTTTTTAGTTTAATATCTATAGTTACATCTGTTCAAAGGGAAGAAACAGATGTGAGTCTCCCCAACTTTAGGGAACTGATGAGTGGAGAGAAACTATACGAAAAGGAAAAAGCATAAGCCAAGACTTTGCTTCATTGTCTCTTCACTCCATTTAGCAAGGACGTAAGTCCCAGGAAATGAGCACAAAGTCAAGGGAAGAAAGATGTAACTGCTGAGCAATGTGGAGCATAACCAAGAGAAACCCTATCTTGTGCCTTCCCATGGCCATTCCAGAGAAAGAACAAAGCAAGCAAAGATTTCAATAACCAGATCAACTATGCCCCAGAGAGGATTACTCCCATTCAAAGCAAATCAGTCTTTAAGGCTAAGCTGGAGAAAGGGACCGAATGAAACCACTGGAACAACAATCTAGTTCAACAGGAGAGAGCCTGGAGACCAGGTGCATTCTGTGTCCTAACCCGGCTTTCTGGGTGCCATCGATGCAATTCTGAACAAACAGAGCCTCTTATTATTCCCACTCAAGTCAATAACCTAAATGAGTAAGCACTATGAAGGATAAATATAATTCACAATATTAGGGGGAATGTCCTGTTTTAAGAACCTGTAGAGAGAATTAATAAGTAAAATAGGGGGGACTAGGACACCGGAGGAATGACTGCCTATAATTATATGTTTGCATAAGGAAGAAAATAAAAGACAATAAATTATGAAAAAGACTGCTTGCCAACGGGAATACATAAGCACAATGTCATCCCACTGAAATGAATTAAACGCAATAGTTTGATACTCCAAACGTTTTTTCATTAAATGTATCAACTTAAGGGGGGGAAAGGCCTCACATATTAAAGAGTTTGAGATTTATAAGCTTTCAAGTGCATTTGTAATAGAAAAGTTAACTCACGTTAATAGAAAAGCTAACTCACAGAAGGACCAAAAAAGCATCATAACGCAAATATTCCAAATAATAAGAGAGCAAACAGTTTAAGTTATAAAAGTTAGATAAACTCCCTCAGAAAATAAAATGTGTACATATCACGGGGAATAAGCAGGGTTTCAGGATAGAATCTGAGAGGTGTTTTTTTTTAATGTTTTAAACTATATTTACAATGGATTTCATAAAATATATCATATATTAATTCATTTTGTTACTGACTGCTCACAGCAATTTCCATCTTCAATAAATACCCAAGTCCCCTCAGGCTTCTGTAAATCCATGCATTAGAGGAAATGACAAAGGTATTATATTTTATGTGGGCATCAAACAGCTCACACTCCCATCAAGGGCCTGGGTTCTGTCCAAAGTAATTCACTGTTGCAGAAAAGGGTCACCTGATAAAGAATATATGCAGAGCCCCGTGGTGGTAGCCTGAGTCAACAGGGGTGTAAGTGCTAAATACTGAATGAGGTGTTTTTGCTTAATTAGTAACAATGCATAAATGTCAGAGGTAACTACTGACATGGGGTGGCAGTCACAAAAAAACAATTTGTAAGTAAATAGTGAGACCACATTTAACCAGCTTAAGTAAAATGACATACAAAGGTATTGGATGATAAGATAAATCGAGTTTTAACCATCAGAGTCACAAAACAGAGAGATCTGAAAGCAATTAGGTTACCTTCCTGCTATTTTAGTAAATCCCCATTAGATAAAATAACAAGTTCAGTCTTCATCTAAAACAGAGAGCAGGAGGGTGGAATGGAAAAACTGGCTGTAAGTGTCCTGGCTATCTCAAGGACCTCCATTAAGAATCAGTCAATCTTACAAAACAGAAATAGACTCACAGACATAGGAAACAAAGTTATGGTTACCAAAGGGAATACGGGGTGAGGGGAAATAAATTAGGAGTTTCGGATTAACATATATACACTACTGTATATAAAATAGGTAAGCAACAAGGACCTACGGTATAGCACAGAGAACTATACTCAATAACTTGTAATAGCCTGTAATGGAAAGGAATCTAGGTACAGAGCAAAACAAAAATATATATATATATGTATAAGTGAATCATTTTGCTACACACTTGAAACTAATACACCATTGTAAATTAACTATATTTCAATTTTAAAAAAAGGAACAACAACAACAAAAGAAGCAATCAGGGCTTCCTGGTGGCGCAGTGATTGAAGAGTCCTCCTGCCAATGCAGGGGACACGGGTTTGTGCCCCGGTCCGGAAAGATCCCACATGCCGTGGAGCGGGTGGGCCCATGAGCCATGGCTGCTGAGCCTGCGTGTCCGGAGCCTGTGCTCCGCAACGGGAGAGGCCACAACAGTGAAAGGCCCGCGTACAGCAAAAAAAAAAAAAAAAAAAAAAAAAAAGAATCAATCAATGTTCAGAGGAGGAAAAAAAGAGGCAGAATGTAACATTCTATCTTAACTATTACTGAGGCCACATTAATATCATGCATGTATAGGAAACAGGCCAGGGTCCAGGAAAGCAAAAGATAACAACAACAAAAAAAATCAATTTATGAGGGAAAGAGTGGAAAGGTGAGACCCTGTGGGTATACATTTCTATATGTATTACCATTTATTTGCATCCTAAGAAATGAAATACAGTAAGTGAAAATAGAAAAATTACATATTTTCCTTTTTCTGTTGTTGTTTGCTTTGTATGTATAGTGAAGTGTTAGGAGTGCTCTTTGTCTTATACTGATCCCTCTCACCCCCTCCCCTCCCCAGGATCCTCACCAGGCTCAGACTTGAATTGCTGGTATAGCACTGCCCTGCCCTTCACATGCCACCCTTGCAACAAGAAGGCTGCTACCCCAGGAAAGTAGCCCCTTCTTAACCCATCAGGCTGGGAAGTTGCCTATAGAAGTTCCAAGCTGGGGTGTATAAGTTGCTGATAACCAGATTGATTGGTTTAAGATGGAGGAGGAGAAGGATGTGCTCTCACTCCCTCATGTGAGAGCACCGGAATCACAACTAACTGCTGAACAATCATTGACAGGAAGACACAGGAACTCACCAAAAAAGATATTCCACATCCAAAGACAAAGGAGAAGCCACATGAGACGGTAGGAGGGGCGCGATAAAAAAAAAATCAAATCCCATAACTACTGGGTGGGTGACTCACAAACTGGGGAACACAAACCACAGAACTCCACCCACTGGAGTGAAGGTTCTGAGCCCCATGTCAGGCTTCCCAACCTGGGGGTCTGGCAACGGGAGGAGGAATTCCTAGAGAATCAGACTATGCAGGCTATCGGGATTTGATTGCAGGAGTTTGACAGGACTGTGGGAACAGAGACTCCAATCTTGGAGGGCACACACAAAGTAGTGTGTGCATAGGGACCCAGGGGAAGGAGCAGTGATCCCACAGGAGACTGAACCAGACCTATCTGCTAGTGTTGGAGGGTATCCTGAAGAGTAGGGGAATGGCTGTGTCTCACCATGAGGACAAAGACACTGGCAGCAGAAGTTCTGGGAAGTACTCCTTGGCATGAGCCCTCCCAGAGTCTGCCATTAGCCCCACCAAAGAGCCTGGGTAGGCTCCAGTGCTGGGTTGTCTCAGGCCAAACAACCAACAGGGAGGGAACCCAGCCCCACCCACCAGCAGACAAGCACATTAAAGTTTTACTGAGCTCTGCCCACCAGAGCAACACCCAGCTCTACCCAACAACAGTCCCTCCCATTACGGAACTTGCACAAGCCTCTTAGACAGCCTCATCCACCAGAGAGCAGACAGCAGAAGCAAGAAGAATTACAATCCTGCAGCCTCTGGAACAAAAAACACATTCACAGAAAGACAAGATGAAAAGGCAGAAAGCTATGTATCAGATGAAGGAACAAGGTAAAACCCCAGAAAAACAACTAAAAGAAGTGGAGATAGGCAACCTTCCAGAAAAAGAATTCAGAATAATGATAGGGAAGATGATCCAGGACCTCGGAAAAAGAATGGAGGCAAAGATCGAGAAGATGCAAGAAATGTTTAACAAAGACCTAGAAGAATTAAAGAACAAACAAACAGAAATGAACAATACAATAATTGAAATGAAGAATACACTAGAAGGAATCAACAGCAGAATAACTGAGGCAGAAGAATGGATAAGTGACCTGGAAGACAGAATGGTGGAATTCACTGCTGTGGAACAGAATAAAGAAAAAAGAACGAAAAGAAATGAAGACAGCCTAAGAGACCTCTGGGACAACATTAAACGCAACAACATTCGCATTATAGGGGTCCAGAGGAGAAGAGAGAGAGAAACGACCCGAGAAAATATTTGAAGAGATTATAGTCAAAAACTTCCCTAACATGGGAAAGGAAATAACCCCCCAAGTCCAAGAAGCACAGAGAGTCCCATACAGGATAAACCCAAGGACAAACACGCCAAGACACATAGTAATCAAATTGGCAAAAACTAAAGACAAAGAAAAATTATTGAAAGCAACAAGGGAAAAACGCCAAATAATATATGAGAGAACTCCCATAAGGTTAACAGCTGATTTCTCAGCAGAAACTCTATGAGCCAGAAGGGAGTGGCATGACATATTTAAAATAATGAAAGTGAAGAAACTACAAACAAGATTACTCTACCCAGCAAGGATCTCATTCAGATTTGATGGAGAAATCAAAAGCTTTACAGACAAGCAAAAGCTAAGAGAATTCAGCACCACCAAACCAGCTCTACAACAAGTGCTAAAGGAATTTCTCTAAGTGGGAAACACAAGAGAAGAAAAGGACCTACAAAAACAAACCCAAGTCAGTTAAGAATATGGTAATAGGAACATACGTATCGACAATTACCTTAAATGTGAACAGATTGAATGCTCCAACCAAAAGACACAGGCTTGCTGAATGGATACAAGAACAAGACCCATATATATGCTGTCTACAAGAGACCCACTTCAGACCTAGAGACACATACAGACTGAAAGTGAGGGGACGGAAAAAGATATTCCATGCTAATGGAAATCAAAAGAACCCAGGAGTAGCAATACTCATATTAGATAAAATAGACTTTAAAATAAAGAATGTTACAAGAGACAAGGAAGGACACTACATAATGATAAAGGGACCAATCCAAGAAGATGTAACAATTACAAATACATATGCACCCAACATAGGAGCATATCAATACATAAGGCAACTGCTAACAGCTGTAGAAGAGGAAATTGACAGTAACAAAATAATACTGCAGGACTTTAACACCTCACTTACACCAATGGACAGATCACCCAAACAGAAAATTAGTAAGGAAACAAGCTTTAAATGACACAATAGACAAGATAGATTTAATTGATATTTATAGGACATTCCATCCAAAAACAGCAGATTACACTTTCTTCTGTAGTGCACATAGAAAATTCTCCAGGATAGATCATATCTTGGGTCACAAATCAAGCCTCAGTAAATTTAAGAAAACTGAAATCATATCAAGCATCTTTTCTGACCACAACACTATGAGATTAGAAATCAATTACAGGGAAAAAATGTAAAAAAAAACCAAACACATGGACACTAAACAATATGTTAGTAAATAACCAAGAGACCACTGAAGAAATCAAAAATACATTGAGACCAATGACAATGAAAACATGATGATCCAAAACCTATGGGACACAGCAAAAGCAGTTCTAAGAGGGAAGTTTATAGCAATACAAGCCTACCTCAAAAAACAAGAAAAATCTCAAACAATCTGACCTTACACTTAAAGGAACTAAAGAAAGAAGAACAAAGAAAACCCGAAGTTAGCAGAAGGAACGAAATCATAAAGATCAGAGCAGAAATAAATGAAATAGAAACAAAGAAAATAATAGCAAAGATCAATAAAACTAAAAGCTGTTTCTTTGAGAAGATAAACAGAATTGATAAACCATTAGCCAGACTCATCAAGAAAAAGAGGGAGAGAACTCAAATCAATAGATTTAGAAATGAAAAAGGAGAAGTTACAATAGACACCACAGAAATACAAAGAATCCTAAGAGACCACTACAAGCAACTCTTTGCCAATAAAATGGACAACCTGGAAAAAATGGACAAATTCTTTGAAAGGTATAACCTTCCAAGACTGAACCAGGAAAAAATAGAAAATATGAACAGACAAATCATAAGTAATGAAATTGAAACTGTGATTAAAAATCTTCCAACAAACAAAAGTCCAGACAAGATGGCTTCACAGGTGAATTCTATCAAAAGTTTCGAGAAGGGCTTCCCTGGTGGCACAGTGGTTGAGAGTCCGCCTGCCAATGAAGGGGACGTGGGTTTGTGCCCCGGTCCAGGAAGATCCCACATGCCGCAGAGCGGCTGGGCCCGTGAGCCATGGCTGCTGAGCCTGCGCATCCGGAGCCTGTGCTCTGCAACGGGAGAGGCCACAGCAGTGAAAGGCCCATGTACTGCAAAAAAAAAAAAAAAAAAACAAGTTTCGAGAAGAGCTAACACCCATCCTTCTCAAACTCTTCCAAAGAACTGCAGAAAAAGGATCACTCCCAAACTCATTCTGAGGCCACCATCATCCTGATACCAAAAGCAGACAAAGATACTACAAAAAAAAGAAAATTACAGACCAATATCACTGATGAATATACACTCAAAAATCCTCAACAAAATACTAGCAAACAGAATCCAACAACACATCAAAAGGATTATACACCATGATCAAGTGGGATTTATCCCAGGGATGCAAGGATTCTTCAATATACGCAAATGAATCAGTGATGCACCATATTAACAAATTGAATAAAAACCATATGATCATCTAAATAGATGCAGAAAAAGCTTGACAAAATTCAACACCGATTTATGATAAAAACTCTTCAGAAAGTGGGCATAGAGGGAACCTACCTCAACATAATAAAGGCCATATATGACAAACCCACAGCAAACATCATTCTCAATGGTGAAAAACTGAAAGCATTTCCTCTAAGATCTGGAACAAGAAAAGGATGTCCACTCTCACCACTATTATTCAACATAGTTTTGGAAGTCCTAGCCATGGCAATCAGAGAAAAAAAGAAATAAAAGGAATACAAATTGAAAAGAAGTAAAACTGTCACTGTTTGCAGATGACATGACACTATACATACAGAATCCTAAAGATGCCACCAGAAAACTACTAGAGCTAATCAATGAATTTGGTAAAGCTGCAGGATACAAAATTAATGCACAGAAATCTCTTGCATTCCTATACACTAATGAAGAAAAATCTGAAAGAGAAATTAAGGAAACACTCCCATTTACCATTGCAACAAAAAGAATAAAATACCTAGGAATAAACCTATCTAGGGAGACAAAAGACCTGTATGCAGAAAACTATGAGACACTGATGAAAGGAATTAAAGATGATACAAACAGATGGAGAGATATACCATGTTCTTGGACTGGAAGAAACAACATTGTGAAAATGACTATACTACCCAAAGCAATCTACAGATTCAATGCAATCCCTATCAAACTACCAATGGCATTTTTCACAGAACTAGAACAAAAAATTTCACAATTTGTATGGAAACGCCAAAGACCCTGAATAGCCAAAGCAATCTTGAGAAAGAAAAACGGAGCTGGAGGAATCAGGCTCCTTGACTTCAGACTATACTAAAAAGCTACAATGATCAAGACAATATGGTACTGGCACAAAAACAAATATAGATCAATGGAACAGAATAGAAAGCCCAGAGATAAACCCACGCACCTATGGTCAACTAATCTATGACAAAGGAGGCAAGGGTATACAATGGAGAAAAGACAGTCTCTTCAATAAGTGGTGCTGGGAAAACTGGACAGCTACATGCGAAAGAATGAAATTAGAACACTCCCTAACACCATACACAAAAATAAACTCAAAATGGATTAGAGACCTAAAGGTAATACCGGACACTATAAAACTCTTAGAGGAAAACATAGGAAGAACACTCTTTGACATAAATCACAGCAAGATCTTTTTTGATCCACCTCTTAGAGCAATGGAAATAAAAACAAAAATAAACAAATGGGACCTAATGAAACTTAAAAGCTTTTGCAAAGCAAAGGAAACTAAAAACAAGATGAAAAGACAACCCTCAGAATGGGAGAAAATATTTGCAAACGAATCAATGGACAAAGGATTGATTTCCAAAATATATAAACAACTCATGCAGCTCAATACTAAAAAAAACAAACAACCCAATCCAAATATGAGCAGAAGACCTAAATAGACATTTCTCCAAAGAAGACATACAGATGGCCAAGAAGCACATGAAAACTGCTCAACATCACTAATTATTAGAGAAATGCAAATCAAAACTACAATGAGGTATCACCTCACACCTGTTAGAATGGGCATCATCAGAAAATCTACAAACAAAAAATGCTGGAGAGGGTGTGGAGAAAAGGGAACCCTCTTGCACTGTTGGTGGGAATGTAAATTGATACAGCTACTACGGAGAACGGTATGGAGGTTCCTTAAAAAACTAAAAAGAGAATTACCGTATGACCCAGCAATCCCACTACTGGGCATATACCCAGAAAAAACCATAATTCAAAAGGACACATGCACCCCAATGTTCACTGCAGCACCATTTACAATAGCCAGGTCATGGAAGCAACCTAAATGCCTACTGACAGATGAATGGATAATGAAGATGTGGTACATATATACAATGGAATATTACTCAGCCATAAAAAGGAACAAAATTGGGTCATTTGTAGAGACATGGATCTATCCAGAGACTGTCATACAGAGTGAAGTAAGTCAGAAAGAGAAAAACAAATACCGTATATTAATGCATATATGTGGAACCTAGAAAAATGGTACAGATGAACCGGTTTGCAGGGCAGAAATAGAGACCCAGATGTAGAGAACATACGTATGGACACCAAGGGGGGAAAGTGGCTGGGGGCGGGGATGGTGGGATGAATTGGGAGTTTGGGATTGACATGTATACACTGATATGTATAAAATGGATAACTAACAAGAACCTACTGTATAAAAAAATAAATAAAATTAAAAAAAAATTGCTGACAACCGTAATTGAAAAGAATACGAAAAAATATATATATGTGTAACAATCGCTTTTCTGTACAGCAGAAATTAACATAACATTATAAATCAAGTATACTTCAATAAAATTTTTTTTTTAAGTTGCTGACAAGTCCCATCCTTTGGAGGGGATTGGGGTGTGGGGTAGTGGTGATGACTTACTTTAATAAATGGTTTTATGGAAGACTGCATGGGTATTTTGGGCTTCAAGGTAAATTTACTTGTAATCTCAATACATTGGCCACTGCTCTATAATTCAGATTATAGTTTTAAACCTGGTGTGAGAAATGCTGATGACTGACCTGCCAACTGTCTTCTCCCACCTGGTAGAGGCATGAAAAGTCATGGACTGAGTTTACTTCTTCGCAGGTGGGAATGGCCACGTGACACCCCTCGATGGCAAATGAGTGATAAACAGAACTTTCTGAGATAGCTTATATTTTCCTGGTAAAAGGAATAAATGTGGTGGGTATCAACCTTTCTATTTTCTTGTTCCTGTCTTAACTGGGGAAGATCACAAGGAAAAGTTGAAGAAGGACACAGAGATACCAGCTCTGACAACAAAGAGGCTGAACACACACCAGGAGGCATGTATCTGCAGATAATTTGTTATTTTTTTAAATCAGGTTTTCTGTTTTTGCAGAAAATACTCCTCACTGATACACCCAGATCTACCTTCTTAAAGCCAGAGCGCCAAGCTTCACTATTAAATCCCAATGCGCTCAGTGTTAAGTAGTTTTGGGGAAGCTAAAAAAACATGGAAATTATGTTAGCAGAGAGAAAAATAAGAGCTGCCACTTATTGAATGGTTACAGGTTATGGTAATGAGGCTTCTACATGGATTAAGTCATTTAAGTTTGACACCATCACTCCAAGGTGGGGACAGCGAGGACCCCCTTTTGCATTTGAGAAAACACTTCGATTACGTGTCTTGTCTAACGTTATGTAGCTTAGTAAGAATCCGAATGCAGATCTGACTGAAACACCTCACAATTCCATTTCAGTTCAAGTGAATGGACCCTTAGTGGTGGAATAAGGTCATTTGGTGAGTGCCTGCCTTATGGCAATTATGTGCAGTTCATAAAACCAAAAGAAATGAGACATAATGTAAGTGGTGAGGAACCACAAGATAAAGTCTAATATTCATCTTAAAGATCGCTCAGTGATCCCTTTGGCTGGACTGTAATTCCAGGTCAGCATGGGTGTGTTATGGACACACCTAGAGAAGGTCTTGAGAAAATATTTTGGAGAGAATCGCACAGCAAGTACTCAACTAATTATATTCAACTGACTAGGCATCCTTTCTAAAGTCAGGAACAGAAAAAGAAGTCAAAGAATAAGCCTGTTTGAGAATAAAATAATGAGAAGGATTTTTCAACGTTGCATTTAGAAATAGTTTCATCTCTTTTAAGCAGGAATATTTAACCACTAAAACTCCAATTAAAATACAAGGAATATACCAGGACACAGTGAACTTCAGCAAAAGTAAAGGGAACGGAACTGGGGCTTTTTTCATTCCATCATGTTTCTAACCATATAAAACTGCCAATGTTGGACTGTTTGAAATGTGAAATTTGTAACAGGACTGGGTACACTGGAGCCCAAAGTCATTTCAAATTGGGAGTCACAAACCCTTGGACCATCAGTGAAGGGTGCTGGCACTCCATGGGGTTAGAGCATAAATGAGGTTGAGCTTCCACAGATTTTGAGGAATTCTAAATTATTTTCATACTTTTTTGCCAAGAGTACTTTGAAACATATTTCATTTCTTTTTTTCTCTTCTATCTCCAAAGTACTCTTATCTTCTCACTGGTACAAAACATGCAGATTTGTTCCCAAGTCCAACCAATGACCCGGCCATAAAGCAAAGTCTAAATCTGGTAAAACCAGAGAACTTTAGGATCAAGTAACCTGATTTAAAGTCTGGTTCAACTCTATTACCTTGGGTAAGTTAATACTGAAGTTCCATTTTTCTCATCCATAAAATGGGTGATAAAAATGTATTAGTATTTTATGATGGTAAAGTGAGATAATATATGTAAAAAATATAGTAAATGATAAAATGTTACATAAATTTAATTTGCCACCGCTACCAATGCCATCAGCATCATTGCCTGGATAAAGAACAGCAAACAAAGGAGAGAGAATTATAATTATTATCTAGATTTCCATTCTAAAACTTATTACCCTAAAATTTATATTTCAATTTTTGTGATGGTTATTATTTTCATCCCAGTGCCCTCATGATATGAACTGTTTATAAACTATCTTTACTCTTTGCTACCCATATGTATGTTAGAGCAATTGTGTTAGGTCAAAAACTCGGAAAACATGCTGTGAGGCATTTATCTATTCAGTAAACACGTAGTGAATGGTTAAACCATACGCCAGGCACATGGTTATCCTGCAAAGCAGTGTAATAATACACAATGGATTTCCTGTTGGCCAGATCCCAAAACTACTGACTTTAACAGGCAAGCAGTTATTAAACGTAGGAAATTGCACAGTATTCCAGGGGCCCCCTCACTGCACTATTTAAATGAAGCAAGTCACCTTAGAAATAGCTCTTTAAATTCCATTCAATGTCTGGGAGCATATTTGGTGCACGGCAATGTCCAAGTCAGAGCAGAAAGCCATACCAGGGAAACCAAGTTACATAATCTAAGACAACACAATAGAGCTGGGTTCTCTGCTTTTGTTTATGTAAGTATGACTTGTCTCCATATGGTTACTTAATTAGATGGGGGATGCACTGTATCCATTTAATGCAGAACAGCCAGAATTTTACATACCAAATATTTAATGCGATTTATGAAACACAGACTCTTCCCCCAGGCCCCAATAAAACCTTTTTTTAAACTCAGAAATTATCTGCCTTCTTCCCAACCTCTAATAAAAATGGAAATGTTTTATATCACTGCATGTGCATAGTTCTTGTTACCTGTGTCATTCTCATACATGGTCTAAGACATTGTTCCATTGAGCAGATCTTAAATTCTGCAGAGTAGATGGTAAACAACACTTCAGTGCATTCAAAGGAATCTGAAGAGACCTTCTTAGTTCCTCACACAAGAAACTTCAGAATTCAGTAGAGCTTATAAAAGCACATTCATCATTCCCCAGCTTATCACAATTTACCTTAATATATTCAATCTTTTTATTAAATTGACATACGGGTACATGCGCACTCAGGTTAGACCGTGTTCTAGGTACGGGACATTGAGTCGAAAGGTAACTAAGGGGGCTTCCCTGGTGGTCTAGTGGTTAAGACTCCACACTTCCACTGCAGGGGGCACGGGTTCGATCCCTGGATCAGGAAACTAAGATCCGGCATGCCATGTAGCACAGCCAAAAAACAACAACAACAAACACTAAGACATAGTTAATTTCCTCAAGGAGTTCTCAGATTAGAGACAAATAATTATAGAACAATGACAAGCATGCTACCAGCATACTGGAAGTATAAACAAAATGTCACAGGGCACAGAGGAGAGAAAGCCTAACTTTCCTTGGGATGGTCTGTGGCAGGCATCTCGGGGAGGGTTACGTTTCAGCATAGTTCAGGAGTTGAAAAGGAGAACACATGGGGAAGGCATTCCAACTGAGGTCATGGTACATGCACACGTGTGCCATGAGTGCATGGAATGGCAGTTGAAGAGTTACAAAGAGTTAAATATCGTTTTCCTTATAACTCACAGTTGGAAGAGTTGACTGACATTTGTACTAAACTATGGGACCTACTTGGCTCTAACATCTCTTATTTCTATGCACCTTCCTTTAAGTTTTCTGAGACGTAGACAGAGTAACCAGCATATCAAAGAAAGACAGCTGTCTTGGTTTATAGCATGAGCCCTAAGGCCAGTTTAAAGTAATTCCCTGTGCATGCTTTCAATGAGGAAGAAACAATGTTTGTTCTAATATGGAGGAAGGAGTTATTTTCTTTTAGCCACACTATCACAATTGACATTTCTCCCAAGACCACAGGGGAAGTTGTTTTGTTTTGGTTTTTTAAATCATCCACTATTTCAGCTCTTGCTTGAGTCATCTACAAAACTGACTTCTGAAACTGGGTCAAAGCCAGAGATTTTACACTAGTTCTGATGGTGCCTTGTCCCTTAGTGGAAACAAGCAACGTGAAATCAGATTCAGCACGCGACGCCTGTTCCCGTAATAAGAGTTTGTCCAAAGGGATTCTAAAGTAAGAGGCCAAATTTAGCCCAATGGTTTTCTATGTGTGGTGGGATTATTGGTGATTTAAATTTTTATTGTTTTGCTTTTTCAACATTTTAAAATGTGTTCTTAAATAAACACTTAGAATCAGCACACACACACACACACACACACACACACACACACTTTTCTATTCCAGTGAAGGAATATAAAAGGCTCTGTAAGCTAAACTATGGCAACATCTAGATTTTACTTCATGGTGTCTAACTTCTAGTATATTGAAATTAATCAGGACAAAAACAAACAAATATGTCCCTAGGGGGGGAAATGGAAAAAATTAGACTGTAAGGTTGATAAAAATTATTTTAAAATGTAAAAATAAAAGGGTAATATTTTATTGAAAACAGTGTTCAAGATGGAGCTTAAAAATTGTTTAAGTTTTCCCCCCCATAATGGATACATTTAAGTATGAGTGTGGGCCATTGATTAGGTTTCAAATTCATCTGAAAACCTAGTGGGATTTGGGAAAGGCTTTGCTTTCAGAGTGTTATCACTTTTCACTTGTAACTGACAGTTTTCAAGAGTGAGGCCATTCATAATTATGGAAGAACGGTCGTTTTAATGCAACACTGAATGACAGAAAACCAAACAATCCAACACCATTCTCATATTTTTCATTCTTGGAAAATTACCTTTCAGGAAGAGCTTGGTGTTTTATGTTCTACACGTTAACACAGCAGGGACTTTCAATCTTTTTATGACAAAAACAAGAAACAAAAGAGGGGAAACAAAAACATAAGGAACAGACACTAAATTCTCTTAGAAATAAATACACTTCCATTAGATGTCAGGTCACATTTAAAAAAACACTCAGACTGTGACCATTTAGTCATATATCTGAATAAATATGGGCTGATTTAACGGGAACATGGTTTGATACAACTTTTTCTATGTGACCTTGACTCAGGCAAAATAGAGTGGGAGTTCATCTTCGATAAAATCTGGGCCAGTTCTCTTATCCTAGAAACAATTGAGGCCCTCAGAGGTTCAACAACTTGCTAAAGAGCTCTAAGGAGCAGACTTGGTTGAAATCTCTCTACTGACATCTACTAGAGTATTTTCCCCATTATATATGCTGCTTTTGTCTGGGCAGGACACAAATGATTAAATTTACAACTACATTTTGTATCAATGTCTACTGAGAAATTCTACCGAGCAAACAATCTTGTAAAATCTCTTTTATGATGACATTGTAACTTGCAAATATTCTTGTAAAATCAAATACAATGCAAAAAAATCTAACATTTTATGACGTATTTTCTATTGAAAATCATGGCTTATTATACAATGCTACATTATAGAAAAGTACAAATAATATATGTATTTTAAAAAAACATTGTTATCCCTAGTCACCAAGTTCCCAAAGACTAATACTATTAATAATTAGGTGTCTTTCATTCTCTCATCTTTCTTTTTCAGATGTATATTTAATATTTTGGCTTTCTGTGAATAGGATATATATATATGTATGTATACTTCAAGATAGTATCTCATTTTGTCTCATAGTATCTCATGGTATTATTAACTTTTCATTAAACCAATTCTTAATGACTGAGAGTAGGTATGTCAGTTTGTTCTTGGTAGTTCCTTACTTTTTAACATTCGTTGTTTCTAAATGTTAGGTTTATAGCACTGATATTTTAATTCTCCACTTATCATCTATATCCTGATTACACATGAATATATATCTTTAGCAGTTCTCTCTGCAGCTTCAAACCTATACATTAAATTGCCTCTAGATGTATTCACCTAAATGTCCCCATAGATCTCACAGACTTCTTATGCCTAAAACAGAACTTAGGGCTTAGCCCCTCATACCTACTATTTGGCCCAGATGCCCTAAGTCAAAGAATAGTCCTAATATTCACTAAGTCCCCCAAGCTAGAACCTGTAGGTCGCCTACTTTTCCTTTGCTCACCCTCCCACATCCAATTTAACACTAAGCTCTATTGGTTCTGTCTCCTAAATTCACGACCAGCTCTTCATCCCTATTCCCACTACGCTGGCCACCACCATCATTCCCCTCAATCACTACAACTGGTCCTGTCTTCATCATCCTTCTTGATTGCCCTCCTTCAATCCATCCTACACGCAGAATGAACTTTGTCAAATGCAAATTCAAACATGTCATTCTGTCTTAAAAACCCTCCAATCCTTTGGATAAGATTCCTATTTTCTGACATGGCTTTCAAGCAAGACCTTTCATGATCTGGTCTGTGCTTACATCTCTAGCTTCATGCCAAATCACTTTACCACAAGGAGGCTAGAGGGACTATTGCTCAGTTCTTTCAGGGGTGAAATGCTCTTCCTCTGAGACTAGCATCCAAGTTTTCCCTTCTGTGCAAAGTACTGTTTTGGCCCTCTTTTGCTTAATAGCCCGTTCTTATCCTCAGGGTTCAGCTTAGTTGGCACATCATATATGAAGCCCTTCTGGAACAACAAAAATTCTGGGTTACCTTCCTTTTCTCTCTCCTTCCATAATGCTTTGTACTAATACACAGTTTTCCATATATATCAGTGCACCTTCCTCTAGATTTTAAGTTCCATGAAGGCAAAGAGTGTGATATTCCAAATAAATAATTACATAGATAAATGAAACTGTGATGAAACTTTTGACTGTTATCTTTGCAATAAATATGTACTAAGTGCATATCACGTGTGACTAAATGTATTTTCAAAAGGACAACTGACATTACCACCAGCATTATAGGAGTTTACCAATTTTCTTCATCCTCACCACGAAAACATGTTTGGGGAATATTTGTTAATTGATGGGTAAAACAAATATTGTTTAACATATACTTTTTGATTACTAGCAAACCTGACTATTAAAGAAGATTCAACTATTCTCATTTACTTTTTATGAATTACATATTCATTTTTCTTACCATTTTGATTTTGTTTTATAGATTTTTTTTTTTTTTTTTTTTGCAGTATGCGGGCCTCTCACTGTTCTGGCCTCTCCCATTGCGGAGCACAGGCTCCGGACGCGCAGGCTCAGCGGCCATGGCTCACGGGCCCAGCTGCTCCACGGCATGTGGGATCCTCCCGGACCGGGGCACGAACCCACGTCCCCTGCATCGGCAGGCAGACTCTCAACCACTGCGCCACCAGGGAAGCCCTGTTTTATAGATTTTTAGGAAGTTTAACTGTATCATCTCTAAAAGTAAAACAACTTGAATCTAAAACATGTATAGCTTCTATTGTTTTAGTATCAAGTGCTAAGCAATACCAAGAACACCTTACTTTTTATGTTATTTCCTCCAATCCATTCATTCCTTTATTCATCTCCAATGTGGAGTTACAGCCATCAAGAGATCAGTTGCACTATTCCAAAATCAACAACATTGACAAGAATGGCTAGCTCTAGACTCCAAAAAAAGGTCTTATGCAGGAAAAAAACTGACATCTTTCAAAAAAAATCAGTATTTTATGTGCGAGATTCATAAAGAAGAGCAAAAGGAACAGGATTTGTCTTCCATTTCTTAATGAGATGACCTTCTTTGCACAACAAAGTCCTTCTTCTTCCAACGTCTTCTAAGACGTTGATAGGAGGATGAAACTTTGATGCTCATGTAAAAGCCTTTCATTCCTTTGTTATTTTTCCTAATACACAGGTTTAGTTGAGCCTGCTGGGATGTGGGATCCAGCAAAGACGGACAGTACACCACATGGCACTAGTGACCAACAACAGAAGCTGTATCCTGATTTGATGTGACAGTTACCTGACTGGGAGGTGGAACGTGCACAATAGAGGGGGCTTACTTTTTTCATTCTCCTTAGACAAGCTGCTAGACACCATCGGAAACAGATTTATACCAAGTTGTATTGAAGCACAAAATATTGTTCCCCCTGATAACTTTTATCAAGGGGCAGCCTGATGCAAGGAAACTGATGTGGGCTTTGGAGTTAGATATCTGGCCTAAGATCATATAACTCATTAGTAAGAAAACCTGGATTTGAATCTAACGCTAAGCTACTTTACCCTTCATAGTATTTCATGTAGAAAGAGAATAATATAGTATTATAAGCCTATTAGGATATTATATGGCATATTAGGCAATCAATAAATAACAAATTATTGTTAGCACATTACTGTAATTATTAAACATAAACTAAGGGATGGATGGATGGGCAGAGGATGAAAATGTAGTAGATTTTCATCCTGTAGATTATTTTGTTTGCGAAGAAGAAACTGTCAGAGCAAGAGCCCAGTCTATTCAGCAGCACTTCAAGAAATGCCTGAAAATTTTACATACCTTTTCCTTACAACGCTATATCTAAGATCGAAACCCAGTGGCCAATACTGGGGACCTGGATGTGCTTGGAAGATTAAGGTCACTCATCTTTGCTGGAATGTGTTTGGACAAGAGCTTTACGTACATCATTTGAAGACCTGAAGTTGTACCTTGAGAATCTGGCATCTGACTTAAGGAATTTCAGGGGGAAAAAAAGCAACAAAAAAGCCTACTATACTTGAGCAGCTTAGTATTACCTAATCAGCTTAATTGCACTAGGGTGAAGCCTGGTATGCATACTGTCAGCAAGAAGAATGGGAGAAAAAGAACACTCTAACAGAGAAGTTTAATTGCTTTATGTGATTCAATTTAGCTGTCTCAGCATCCTCCTCCATGTATAAATGAATATGAATCAATCATGTGAATATTGTTAGGCCGTTCCTGTTTGCTGTTTGTCATCAGTAGGTGGATAGCTTGCAGGTACCTATAGCCTATGGCAAGCCCTTAGCTTTCTTGGTACCTAGGGTCTGGGTGAGGAGAGCAGAAATTACCTGTGCTACTATAGAACAAGTTTTAAAACTAAAAGAAACAACCAACACTAGAGTTGGTACTTTGGCGGCAGATATTAAACCATCAATTAAATGCGGCCATGTGCTCTAGAAGGAATGAGATGTTCCCCAACATTTAGAGGTGACTTCTAGAGCAGCAGTGGGTAGTGCAGAGCGGAAGACAATGTTCTTGTTAGGTAAGTTGGGATAGGAAGGGAGAGGAAAGAATGGGTATTGATATGTTGAGACAGGCTGGGACCCTGGACCCTTTGCTGCAGTGCTTGCACCTGGACAAATATCTCCACTAGCGTCAAAATACAAAGAAACTCTTAAGGGACTAAAAATAACTGTGTGCATGCACAGTTGGGGCAAACTATAGACAACAAGATACAAAAAGACCAAAAACCCAACTACGACTTCTGAGGAGCCAGGAGCAAAAACAGGGTGTCTGTAGCAAAAGCAGTGTACTGTGCATGGCTCCTGCACTTAACACATCATTTGAAGACCTGAAGTTGTACCTTGAGAATCTGGCATCTGACTTAAGGAATTTCAGGGGGGAAAAAAAAGCAGTAACAAAAAAGCCTACTAAGGTGGGTTTAGGGGTGGGCAAGCCACCTAAGCCACTCCTCCGGCCTGACCCCTGGATACATCCCTACCCTCACCCCATATAAGGAACCAGCTTGCCCCTCTCAGGGACGGAGCAAGGGAACATGTTGCTTGTTTTCACTCCCCCCTGCTACAGCAGAAGCCTCAATAAAGCGTTGCCTGAATTTCTTGTCTGGCCTCTGATCAGTTTCTATTGATTAAAGAGGGCCAAGAACCCAGGTCAGTAACATCATTGCACTATCATTTTTTCCTCCTATCTCTATCTTTTTTGTAGTCCTAACATACATTAAAACAAGCTCACAGACATAGAGAACAGACTTATGGTTGCCAAAGGGAAGGGGAGATGGCAGAGGGATGGAGTGGGAGTTTGGGGTTAGCAGATGCAAACTATTATATGTAGGATGGATAAACAACAAAGTCCTACTGTATAGCACAGAGAACTATATTCAATACCCTGCAACAAACCATAATGGAAAAGAACATGAAAAGGAATGTATATGTATGTATAACTGAATCACTTTGCTGTAAGCAGAAATTAACACAACACTGTAAATCAACTATACTTCAATAAAAAAAAAATCTAGCACCATCAACCCAAAGGCTCTCAAACAGGAGGCCAAAGGTGTTTACAGTCGATTAGGGTTAGGATTCAACATCATAACTGCAAAACAGAAATAAAGCACACTTAGTACCTCTATCTGAAGACAACAATGTCAAGACATTAAAAATCAGTGTTAAGACAGTGCTTAAAGTTGGCAGGACGATGTACACAAAGCACAGCAATGCCGGAGGAAGCTAACAAGAGCAACATTACAAGTCGCTTATTGGAAAAAACCCTAGGTAAGTGCTATGGTACCATTTCATCACTAATATATAATTCCTAGGATGCAAAACTGAAAAAGCAAATCTGATTGAGTCTCAGAGCAAAATAATTTTAAATGCTAATTTTTAGAATTAGAAGTATATAAGGTTATTTGGATTAGTGGGGGGTTGTGTACAATGTTTTAGGGGTGGGGAATGTGGCCTCATGAAACCTACATGGAAATGATTCTTTCCACTGAATGGATGATAATGTCAACTCTAAAAATGACTAGTTGATTCCAGAAATCCAGGAAACCTCACGGGCTGTTGTCCATCTTTTGGGAAGGAGCCACTGCAGTACAGTGATTATCACCACATAGAAGGGATTCAAATCAAAACACCACCTCCTTGGTCATCTGCTCTATGCAACGCCACTGGCAAGACAACAGAATAGCTCTGGAGGTTCTTAAAGGGAAAAGAGAAGATCCTCAAAGTCTCAATTTGGAACAAAGAGAAAAAAAAGTAACCAAGGAGCCTACAATTGTTTACTACTCAAGGTCTCAGAGTGCAATTTACAAGGTGTTTCTTATTTCTTTGAGTTTTTCCCCAAGTGACCTCCCATTACAAAGAGAAACCCAGAATGAACTGTGATGAAAGTGAAGGCACACAAAGTTTTGACCGATGATGAATACAAGTAATGAATTACTCTTCAGACTGAAGACCAAGCCAGGGAGAAAGCTAGTGTGCCTGGCCACATGGTTATAGGACGGAGGCAGACACGGAGTGTATTGAAAGATGAGCTATATCAGAACATGCAAACACTTAACTGGAGCAAACTGGGCATTCACGGGACATTAAAAAAAATGGGGGAGGGACATTTGAGTACTCAGTAAAATATCAACATATTTAAGGTAAGCATTTATCTTTCCTGGTTAATTCCCACTTCCTGTATGGCAGAAAGTAGAAATATCTTCTTCATATGAGAAGACAAAATAAATTCTTCATCTCTCAACATTTAAAATTCTTAGAAATAATTCTGCAGGGATTAAGATGTTAACATTCCAAAACACCAAAATAACTCACTCATCTCACCTTCCACCCTGAGGTCCCCATCCTACCCCACACAAATCCCAGATGGAACAGCTGTGACAAGCTCAACAACTCAGGTGGCGTATTCCTCTACCTAGGAGTCCACTTGGCTTCCAAAGTAATAAATGCTTCTGAGGCCGTGTTTGCGTTACAGAACATGGCGAAATGGATGAGACAAGTTCCCGCTCTTATTATAACTCTGGTGGCCAAGGACTCCAGGGGCCACTTTCTGAAGAATGTACTACTCCCCCTATGACTGCAGGGAACAGCACGAACCTTCAAGATCAATGTGGACCCAAGGTTTGGTTGTAGGTCTGGGCTTGCCACAAATGCAGATTATGGGTTTTCTATTAGTTAGTGGAAGACACTAGATTTCAGTGAGATTAATTATACATCAAAGCAATGTTCTCAAATGACAACAGTAGACTTAAAGGTAAAACTACTAGAACAGAATTGTGCTTTTTCCCTTTGTCTCACAGGCAACTATTTCATGGCTGGGGCACTGTCACGCTGCAGTGATTCACAGAAGAATGTAATGTTTAATGAGCCAAATATGGAGATAATTATGCCACTTATAATTGGGACACACACAAAATAAGACCATATTTGTAGACTCTATGAACATTCTAGGGCAGGAGAGAAAAGATTTTCTTTTTTAATAGCTGAACTGGATTTTACTATGACTAAAAACTTTGGAAGTAACACATTGCCTTTCTGCCCAATTAAAACAAGTTAAAGAGCTGAAAGAGTACATTCTTAATTTTAGAAGTTCTTTTAAGTTGCTCTGAAACTCCAACTTGATTTTATCCATGGGACCCTCCAATAATCAGATCTGTCAGTTCTTAAAAATCATCTATTGATACATAATTATCTATTGACACAGACATGATATATGTCTTCATAGTTGCTTTTCTTGATTGTGAATTAATGTTCTAGATAAGCCAAAACAACGATGCCATTATAATTATGAGTAAAAATAGGTCTTAAATCACAAAAGTAGATAAACAAGGAACTCTTTCTAGATCTGTTTAATATACTTCACTATGATAAGCTGGTAGACAGCAAAGAATCATTACTTGGTAAATGCTCTATAACCAGGTTTCTGTAAGTATTTAGAGCAAAGGTAAAAGTCAACATCATGCTGTGTTTTTGAAAACACATGTCCTTAAAAAAAAAACTTTAGATGGATAGTTGGGGTGTCTTTGTTATAGAAAAAGCAGAAAGGGGCAGAGTGGTCTAAATCTATCTTTGTGAACACTGCATGTTAATGCTAGAAGGCATTCTAGAAATCATCCATTTTAACTCATTTTACAAACAAGAAAAGTGCCAATCG
Organism: Mesoplodon densirostris; assembly: GCF_025265405.1. Classification (NCBI taxonomy): domain Eukaryota; kingdom Metazoa; phylum Chordata; class Mammalia; order Artiodactyla; family Ziphiidae; genus Mesoplodon; species Mesoplodon densirostris. The sequence goes on along the minus strand of NC_082680.1, from coordinate 27,278,216 downwards.
TGGGATCTAAGTAACTTGCCCAAATTTACTAATCTAGTTAATGGCAGAGTCAAGATTAGGGGACTGGAAACACCTCTCTTAAGAAACAGAGTTCTTTCTACCATGGAATACTGAGATTCAAGTGAAAAAATCTGACATTTAAACCCCAAAATGCCTTAAACTATTTCATTCCTTCTAGTTGAAACTTCCTCTCTTTGCATAAACAGCTTGCAGGGTAAAAATATCCCAAGGCATTTTAGGAATTGGTTGCAATCGCAGTACTCATTGTAATCATCTTCGAAAACTCTTGGAGTTCTGTGAGGGCTCCACTGATCAGAAAAAGGGCAAGTGAAACGTCTCTCTTTGAGGGAATTTAGAGTTGGCTCCACATGAGAGCTCATCAAAGACTAGGAGAATTGAGTTTGGATCAGATTATTGCCAAGTGGGTGCAAAACTGATTAGAAAAGTGATTCCTTGAATCTGATTTTAGGCATCCAAGTACCATGCCAGTTAGCTAGAGCATTGTCACAGAATTTATTCCAAAAATAGTCACAGAACAAAATAAACATTTTAAAATGTTAATTATCAGAATTAGCAGATATTATATGAGGATATTAGGGTTAGTGGGGGTGTTGGGTACAGTGTCTTGGGGAATGGGGGACATGGAGAATGGATTTAAGACTTTGGATACTCCACCAATCATGTGAATTGCTCCTCAGGGGATGTGAAGTTTTAACATCTGAGCTAAGCACACAGAGCCTGATGGTTGATCACTGCTCTAATTTTTAGAAACATTTTGATTAAGGCTGGGTTAATAAAGAGTTTGTTCATTAAGGTGCTGATGAGATGCAATTTAGATAAGTGTGTCACAACCTTAGAGCAGCCACTAAAAATGTCATGTAACTTTTACAATTTTGAAAAGGGGGCATATAAAAACAGAAACACGTATAAAAGAGGTCAATAGGGATGTTTCAGATGGAAAAACAATCATGTAACCCAGGGATATACTACTACTTTTTAAGATTCAAAAGGGATTTCAAACGAGGTTCTCACCTACCAAACTGAGTGCATTCGTGGGGTTGGAAATCACAAATTAAGATCAACTTTTGCTAATATCTGTAAGGAACCTATGGGAGAAGTCGGGGAGACTGAGCATTTTCTTAGCTCTTTTTCCCCCCTCCCTAAGTTTATCAGCTAAATTTTATGTCATTGATGCCATTCCTCTTGACATAATCAGTCCTAAAACATAGCTCTTTTCCATTTCTTAAAAAAGAAAAAAAAATGCACAGCAAAAGATACCATCAACAAAATGAAAAAGCAACCTACCAAATGAGAAAATACTTGCAAATCATATATCTGATAAAGGGCTATTATTCAAGATATACAAAGAACTCATACAACTCAATAGCAAAAAAAAAAAAAATTCCTATTTAAAATGGGCGGAGGACCTGAATAGACGTTTTTACAAAGAAGACATAGAGATGACCAACAGGAACATGACAAGGTGCACAACATCACTAATCATCAGGGAAATGCAAATCAAAACCACAATGAGATGTCACCTCATGCCTGTTACAATGGCTATCATCAAAAAGATAGCAAATAACAAGTGTTGAGGATGTGGAGAAAAGGCAACTCTTGTGCACTGTTGGTGGGAATTTAATTGGTGCAGCCACTATGGAAAACAGTATGGAATTTTCTCAAAACTTTAAAATAGATCCAGTAATATCTGGGTATTTATCAGAAGAGAACAAAAACACTAACTCAAAAAAATATGCTTTTCATTAAGGCATTATTTAAAATAGCCAATATATGAAAACAACCTAAGTGTCCATTGATAGCCAGATAGACAAAGAAAATGTGGCATATACATATACAATGGAATATTATTCAGCCAAAACGGAGAAGAATATCTTGCCATTTATGACAACATGGATGAAATTTAAGGGTATTATGCTAAGTGAAAATAAGTCAGACAGAGAAAGACAAATACTCTAGGATCTCCCTTGTATGTTGAATCTAAAAACCAAAGCAAACAAACAAAAAACTGAGCTCACAGATACAGAGAATAGATTGGGGTTTGCCAGAGGCAGGAGGTAGAAGTTGGGTGAAATGGATGAAGGGAGTCAAAAGGTACAAACTTCTACTTATAAAATGAACACTGGGGATGTAATGTACCACATGGTGACTACAGTTAATGACACTGCATCGCACATTTCCAAGTTGCTAAGAGAGCAAACCTTAAACGTTCTCATCACAAGAAAAAATATTTGTAACTATGATGGTGATGGATGTTAACTAGACTTATGGTGATCATTTTGCAATAGATACAAATATAAAGTTATTAAGTTGTACAACTGAAATACAATGTTATATGTAAACTATATCCATAAAAAACCACCAAAACATTAAAAATCAATGCTCAATGAAGTTTACTTACACAAAGTCTTTGTTAGACAGCAGGATTATATTAATGTCCCCAGAGGTGGATGGCATTTAAATTTCAGGAAGACCATTTAAATTGGGTATCAGATTTCCATTTTCATGAAAATAGCTTGTCTACTCCCCCATGTAATTTTGTCATTTTTCTCTCACTTCTTACCCTCACCTATTCCTCCTCGGCCTATTCCTTCTTAAAGGGCAAAACAACAACAAAACTGACTTTTAGGGGAAAAAACTTGCATTCCCTCCATTTTCTAATATATAACAATTCAGATTTGTACAACCTAAAGCTCATTAATGTGCCAGCTAAGCAATGGGCCACCTCTACCGGATGCCCACCCACAGGCCCTCCCTACTAGTCTCTTGGAGGGAATGGAAGCAGTATAAACAGAGCACATGTTACATTAGTGGAAAAATACAGGTCCTTCATAAGGCAGAGAAGGATGCATTCAGATTTTTACTATAAAGTACTTGATGCAGATAAAACTTTTAGTAATACACACTGATTAAAATATATGTAAACATCAGAAATGAAGCATGACAGTAAAAGGAACACACTATTCAACCTAAGAAAACAGAATATTCCCAACACCATGGCTCTGTAATTTTCTGCTGTGATACCATGTGAAACTCAGTGCTAACAACCGCCATTCTGTGCTGTTGGTTTTTTACCTTTCTTTTTTCAGATAATTTCCCCCTTTCTGTTTATGTTTTTACCATATGGGTATACAACCCTAGACAACATATTGTTTAGTTGACTGGTTTCGAACTTTATAAAAATTGGAAGCGTACACTCATTCTTCTGATTAAAAAAAAACTTTGAGATAGAATTCCCCTTCCATAAAATTCACCACTTGAAGTATACAATTCAGTGGTCTCAGTAAAATCACAGATTTGTGTAACTATGACTACAATCTAAGCTTGGACTATTTTTATCACCCCCCCCAAAAGAAATCTTATACCCATTAACAGCTACTCCTCCTCTTCCCCTGACCCCAGCTCCTGGCAATCATTAATCCAATTTTTCTCTCTCTAAATTTGCCTATTCTGGACATTTTACATAAATTGAAGTATACAGTATGTGATCGTTTGTGTTGCGTGGAAGGTTCATCCATGTAGCGTACCTCTAGACTTCCTTCCTTATTATCAAGGAATATTCCATTGCATGGATAAACCATAGTTTATCCATTCATCAGTTGATGGATATCTGGGACATTTTCATACTGTAAATAATGTTGCTATGGACGTTTATAAACAAGATTTTGCACGGACATATGTTCTCATTTCTTTCAGGTATATCTAGGAGTAAAATTGGTGGGTTGTATGGTTACCCTACGCTTAACTCTGAACAACCAACTCTTTTCCACAATGGCTGTATAATTTTACGTTTCTACCAACAATGTATAAAGACTCAAATTTCCCCATATCCTCTTATTATCTTTGTTATTGAATACAGCTTTGTTATTATCTTTCTTTTTGAATACAGGCATCCTAGTGTTAATATGAAGTAGTTTCTCATGGTTGTGATGTGTAGTTCCCTAACGGCTAATGCTTCTGGCCACTTTTCATGTTTATTGGCCATTCTTATTCTTCTGATTGCTTTTTGCCCTCAACGTTGTTTTTAAAATTCATCATTGCCAACGTATGTGGTTGAGGTTCATACATTTCATTGAAGTATTTCATTGTGTGACTATTACTTATCCATTCTCCTGTTAATGGCCATGTTACTTTGTTTTGTTTTGCTATTGAAAACAATCCTGCTATGAATTTTCTTTACACATTTTCTGGCATGCTCTAGTCACCCCCCCTTTTTTTTAATCAACTAAAATGCCTAAATAGTAAAAACTGTAACAACTGTCTTTGTGCAATGTATCAAAAGGCATAACTGGCCAACCTAATAGGCCACATGCTAAGTATAATCTAGCCATGCAATACTATGAGAGTATGTGTGTGTGTGAGTGTGAGTGTATGTGTGTTGTAAATGTGTAAGGCTTGCTAAGCAGAAGGAACACAATATATCATTTCCTGAATAAGGAGACAAATACATATACATGTATACATAAGTATAAACACAGAAGTCACATATAAAAGCTATGAGGTGATCCTATCAGTCCTGTTCACGGCCATCATAAGATTTTTTTTTTTTTTTTTTTTTAGCTTTAAGCACTATAAAACTAAAGATATAAATAAATCTAAAAAAGGCCTGCATTAGAACTACCCAAATGATCTAGGGGAAGAAATCCTAGGAGAAGGATTTAAAGAGACCGCATTCCTGCAGGCTAAGGGAAAAAAGAACTTCACATCAGCATATTGGGATAGAAAGGGTTATTTTAAGACTGGAGTTAAGTACCTGGTCTTCAGTACTTCTGGAGAAAGCAAGAGGCCACGGGGCTTCAGTGACAGAAGTAGGAATTTAGGTCAAATGCTACGAAAAACTTCTGAACTCTAGTGTTCGGAGAAACTAAAATATGTAACCAAAGGGATTTGTGGACCCATACTCTGGTATTTTTTCAAAGGGTAGAGTAGAGAGAAAATCTGTAAAAGGACTTAAATTGAGCCCTGTTCATGGGCAGAGAGGTGCATTACATCAGTGGCATCCAAATCCTTTGACTAGTTCTTCCTTTGGAGTCCATGATTTAAAGGATTCTGCCTAGCAAACGACATCTGTTAAATAATTTCCCCCACTGCTTTTTAGTAATTAAAGAAATATAGAAATTTCCATCAGGACATGAGCCCAGATAAGCACACATTAAGTATGTTCTAGATGCTTTCTAGAGAAAAAAATATATATATATCTAATGAGAGTAGAACAAATCAAATAAGGCGTATTTATGTATTCATGGAATAAACTACTATACTGTAGTCAGCAGGGACCACCAATCGATCTACCAACATGGATAAATCTCAATTTAAGTTAAATGGGAGGAAAAAAGAATGAAACATGTTACAGAAGGATATATTCTGTAGGATTCCATTTCTGTAAATTTTTATAAATTATAGTCATAAAGCAATGCAATGAAAATTATGTACTCACAAGTATATAAATGTATGCTAAAATATGAACATAAAATAGAAGGCTATTAAATTATTGAGAGAAGCTGCTCTTGGGAAGATGGTGAAGGGAAAAGAGACGGAAAGGGGTTTGGAAGAAAAAGCACTTTAATTTTATCCATACTACTTATTTCTCTTGCTAAAAATCTATCAAGCTGATATGGAAAATACTACTACTTATGATTAATAAATAATTAAGAAACAGCAGGGTGAAAGATGGGTATACAAGTATTTGTTTTTTCTGTATTTTTAAAAATTCTCAGAGACAACAGTCAGACTCTCTGATTAATCCATCATTACCAATATAATTCTAGCAAATTTCAAAAATTCCAGCCAAAAGCAGAAAAACGCATTGTGAGTAAAGGCACACTTTCATTATGATTTGTGAACTGTTGAAAGTAGTACACACCCCCAATTGCTCTACAAATCTACAGCATCCTAGGACCCTAGGTTAAAAATTCAGCGGATGGTAGCCCCTCTCTTAATCTCTCCCAGCTGCAGAAAAGCACAGATCCACACACAAACAAGTAAGTGTACCTTCCCGATCTTACTTCCCTCTCTTTAAAAGAGAATGGAAACAAAAAAATAGCCTATTGTCCCCCATGTTAAGATCTGCTTTATTACAGAACTGCCATGACACCAGCAAGAACCAGGTCCTACCTTTTCCACTCTTTTCCATCCATAAATCTGGGTCCCAAATTCTTTGATCCAAACTGCATGACAATCTAGACGTTCTACTAGCCTTCTGGCTGCCTCAAACAGAGAAGTTAAAGGTAGGCACATTTATGAAGTTGGGACAGAACCGTTGGTTTGGGGGAGAAGAAAAATGTTAGAAAATAAGGCAAAGGGACTTGCCTGGTGGCACAGTGGTTAAGAATCCACCTGCCAACGTGGTTCCGGGAAGATCCTATGTGCCGTGGAGCAGTTAAGCCCACGAGCCACAACTAATGAAGCCTGCACACCTAGAGCCCGTGCTCCACAACAAGAGAAGCCCGCGCACTGCAACAAAGAGAATCCCAGCTCGCTGGCCGCAACTAGAGAAAGCCCGCGCTCAGCAACGAAGACCCAACACAGCCAAAAAGAAATTTTTTTAAAAAAGAAAATAAGGCAAAGAGAGGAGACAAAAATCAGTCAACTAAAGAGGCTAGACGACATCAAAGTTTTCAATTATTGTACTGAAATCATCCTGCTGGCAGAGAAGAAAGAATGTAGATCTCTAAAGAGAGTCGGCGAAAATAACAGCAGGACCACGAACAAGACATCTCTCCGGTATCTACTGCATCGTAAAATTCAGCCAAATTTTGAGTTTTGCTTTATAATACATCTCGTGAATAAAACCAAAGCAAAAAAAAAATAATGACCTCCTATTTTCAAGTAAAATTAATACTCGAAAAAGACGTGGCATGTCCGACCTCGGACTCCTTATACACTTGCACACCGCCGCTTACACAGGATGGCACAGCTCTTCTTGGGATGCACAAAGTTATCCTCAAGGACTTGTGCCCAGATAGAGGGAGGAGGAAGCAGCCCCTGCAGGGGCTGAGCCTGAAGGGGAAGGTCTGGGTAGGTGCATCTGCGGGGTGGGGGCGCAGCAGACACAGAGCGAGGAAGAGAGCTGAAGGGTTGATTTACGATCAGCTTTTCGGTTCTGTCTCGGGTGTTCCTGGTGTGAATGCTGTTGTTCCCATCAGTTGAAAATATCATATGGGAAAGGTTATGATCAACACAGTGGCTTTTTGCAGATTGGTGAAGCTCTGTTGGGGTGGCAAAATGCCAAACGACCAGCCAGCTGACACTAATGAGCTGTGAGAGGTACAGCTGAACCCTGAACAACATGGGGGCTAGGGGCGCCCACTCTCTGTGAAATCGAAAATCCAGATATCATTTGTGTCTGCCCCCCACTGAAGCACTGCCTCTGTATCTGCAGTTTCTGCATCTGCCAACTCAGACAACCACAGATCATGTGGCACTACAGTATTTAATATCGAAAAAAAATTTGCATATAAGTGGACACACACAGTTCAAACCTGTGTGATTCAGGCGTCAACTGTACCAATATCCAGTACAAACCGGATCAGACTTTCAGAAGAGAAACACGCAATTCCGTTTGGAGCAAGGCTATTATGCTCACGTTAACAACACGACAAAATGCGTTTAACGATGGAATCTATCTTATTCGAGATTTGTATGCAACTGATCGGAATAAAAAAACGGAAAGATTTCATAAACCATGTCTATGAAGTGGTCTGAGTTCAGAAAGTAATATCTCCAGCTGCATAGTTTTGGGGAGGCTTTTTAGGGAGAGTAGAATTTGAGTTAGGTAACGAGGGGTAGGTAAAATTTGAATTTGATAAAGAAAGATGAGAAACAGCACAAACAAAAGTATGGGGATTAGGAAATCTACAAAGAATGCGTAGGAAATAATAGTTCAGTTTCACTCACTTGGTAAGGTACATGGGAAAATGAAAAATAAGTTAAAATAGCTAAGTCAGAGCCTCATTATCCAGGGACAGGAATGCCAGCCCAAGAATTTTAGCCTTCCCTCTGTGGCAACTGTGGAGTCCTGACATGGCACAGTAAAATCTATGCTCCAGAAAAATTCTTCTGACAGCAGCAATATTACTTATGAAGTCCATAAAGTGTTTGAAGAAACAAGGGAAAAACAGTTTTATATTTATTCTGACAGCTTAAAAGGTTGCTGCCATTACACACGGAATTTTGAAATCTGTTTCTGCTGATTGTACTAATATGCTGAATATACCTAACCAACAACAGAGGAGTGTAAAACTCAACGGAGACAATACATTTCTCGAACCTGAAATCAAATGACAACTTCATCTGTACCCACGGACCGGTACTTCTTTTTGGTTCCATTTACCGGGAAGATGAACAACAATAATTTCAGGCAATTAATTCAGATCTTTGGCAAGGCCACACAAGAGTTTTGCTGAATACAAGAATATTGTTACAGCAAAAAAAAAAAAAGAAAAAGAAAAACATCATTTGCCATGCAGCAAGCTGAGAGTGTGTGTGTATGTGCATCATTGAAGCTAGTCTTTCAGAAATTGCTCTAACCATCAGAAATCCATCCACAACTTCACAGACGCTTTAGCAAGCTGGGCTCTGATATCAGGGTACTAGTTTCATTAGACCTTCTCACTTCTGAAGGATCCACAGTATAAACTTTCAGATCCGGCAACATAATCCCTCTCATCAAATATTTGGGCGATGGGTGGAAAATTGTTCTGCCAGCCGAAGAAGACAAAATCCATTCCTTCTGGCAATTTTCTGCAATGAAAACTCCAGGAATGAATGTGCAATAACTTGTGGAAATTTCAAGTATTCTCACACAAAAGCAGTGTCCTCCAAACCTCGAACTGTAAAGGAACTCCTTGCTTATCTGAAGGTTAAAATGTTGATTTCGCTTTGTGTTTGAATGGCCACTAAAGAAGAAAGTACTTTCAGACTTTTAAAGCCAAAGAAATGTTACATTCAAATAAAGTAAAGGCACGTTGAAAGCTGTACTTGGTTAGTAGCATCTCCCAGGTTGGGATGCAAAAACCAAAAGACCATTTTCTAGCACTAACCCAGCGACGGGAGCTTATCTGCTCAGATTAGGATGCTGCGCACAAGCCAGCCCGGAAATGGATGTCGGGTTTGACTCTTCTTGGTTGGTTGCAACAAGTTCCATCTGCTCTGTGATGCAGAGCTGGATCACTCTGGTGTCCTGATAATGTCTCTTCAAGGTTTCTCTCGAAAGCCCTCGTTTGCTCACTCTCTGTGTAAGAGCTTGGCAGGTGGGTAGGTGATGGCAGGGGAAGCTAAAAGGGTCTGCAGCATGTTAATGATGGAGAGAGGATTGCACACCAGCACTCTAGGTCCTCAGTTTTGCACATGAACTGTTCAACCATTCTTTCCTGTGTGGGGCTTACACTTCTTAGGTCACCTGGCTGCTGAGATGCACGATGGATCCAGCTGAAGGATAGGTGGGGAATGAGGGTTCTACTGAAACACCATACTGAACAAATTAATACTGAACAAATTAATTCAATCTACTTTCTTTAATTTGGAGGCTCTTCCTACCCCCACACCCTTTTCACCGATAGATTTCTTATTTATGTGGCTTGTGTTTGTAATAAGCAATTGATTCCAATTTCCTCAAATGGAATTTTACGCAATCCGTCTGTGAAGTGTATTTTTGCAATGCTTAAAAATGTTAAGTGAATGACGTGAACAAAATGACCAGTTGCATGCATTATTTAGTTTTAAAACGCAAACTCTTTCCAGAGGTTTTAAAAGAACCTATTTAACAGGTAAGTAACCATTATACACAATACCATTCAGTGGCTCAAGGACAATTTCTTTGATGCCTTCTCTGCTTCATGCACCGTGCTAGGAGTGAAATACTGAGTAACAGGAGACAAAACCCCTCCCCCTTCAAGTAGTTGACGTTTTTAGGGCAGGGAGAGACAGATAATATACACATTTTCAACATATTTAAAAATATATAGCATATTAGATGATGACAAAGTTCTTTAGAAAAAATAGAGCAGGGAAGAGACTGTTGGGTAAAGAGGGAATTACAATTGATGACGGTGCGGCTAGAAGGGCTTAGGATGGCAAAGGAGGTAAGAAGGCAATGCAGATTTAGGAAAGAACATTTCAAGCACAGGGAATAGTACATGCAAAGGTCCTGAGGTGAGAGTGTGCCTTTAATACTAGAGAAACCATAGGAAGCAAATGTGGAGAGAGTTGTGTACGGGGGAGGGTGGGGAGGTGGCAAAGGGTAGAGAGGAGATGAGATGAGAATAAGGAAGGGATGGGGACAGCACACATGCAGCCCCTTTTAGGTCCCTGGACTTTGGGGTTTGAGTCTGAGCGAGATTACGAACCTTTGGCATTTCCAGACAGAGGAGTCATGATCTCACTCCCCCCCTCCCTTTTTTTTTTAAACTAGGCAAAGAACTTTATTAACCTTTGTTTCAAACTTTATTCCCAGGCTTCTTCATTTTAATTAGTGGCAAAGAATGAATTGTATACAAGCAAAAACTGGAAAGAACTGCAGTGTCCAGGGGCTTGGGCTTAAAAATATTAGAGATCTAGATTTTATCAGATCCGTAAACAAAATTTTTAAAAAGCAGTCACAATATAAAATAGCAGCTCCCAGTGACTTCAAGATTTATCCTCTTCACAAGCTGACTCAATTGTCTGCTTCGTTCTTGGAAGCCTCATCAAAATTCTCCACGAGATCTGGAACTTCATCAACCTCCTCCTCCCAATAGCAAGTGGTGCCTTTCCATCCAGAGACTGTTTGGGCAGAGCTCCAGCCAGTCTCCTTAAACTGGTCAGACTGTCTGCGCCAAGCTGGTTTAAGATGCTGGGTAGCATTTCTGTCAGCTGCTTTGTCTCAGCATGGCCTGTGAGGGTGAAAGTGTTTGCTGCCAGAGATGCCTGAACTTTAGGGCTGATCAAGTGGATCACTGTTCCTTGGTTTGTGAACATATGCACCCCTTCAATACCAGAGATATCGTTTACCCCTAACTTCTTTAAAGAGAACTGAAGTTTCCTGTCCTCTGCTGTGGCTGTTCTATGAACCACCTTCTTTCTGCGAGCCGTTCCTTTCCCACCCATGCGCACTTGTGCCTGCAGTTGGGCGAGTTTCTCCTGGTGCGTGATCGTTTGTTTCTTTCCTCTGAGGCTCCTGTCCTCGGGTTCTGCCGCGAGGTGGAAGGAGAGACAAGAGATGGCATCGCCTGGCTCCCAGGGCGGCCACCCCTGGCCCGACCTCGACCCCGAGAGTCAGCCTGAGTGGGTGCGCCTGTCCGTATCATCATCTTCCTCTCCTGCCCTGTCCCTCCCTGCCTCGCTCCTTCCGGGCACCTCCTGCCCCCGTTCCCATCCTCCTCCCATGCCAGCGTACAGAGCCTTTTTGTACTATGTTGGAGCGGAAATGGGGCCACGCGGGGGACTAGGGTTGGCGCTTAGGGGGTCTCGGGCAGACCAGCTGAGCTAAGGCACACACACGCGGGGACGCAAGATGGCAGCTAGTCACTTTCTTTACATCGGCTCAGATGTTACCTTTTCTCTGATGCCGACCCTGATGACCCTGTTCAATCCTGAAAGCCATGTCCCTCTTCACTCCCTCATGGGCTGACTTTTTCTTTTTCCGTAGTATTTTCACCTTCTAAGTTTCTAGATCACTTTTCTTATTTATAAAGCATAGTCTAGTCCCTGCTTCTCTACTAGGATGTCAGGTACACAAAGACAGGGACCTGTCTCTAGGTCACTGGCAAATCCCAAGCACCTAGACGAGACTCTGGCTCAGTAAGGCAAACCTTATACGTTCTTCTTATTGAGTCATGAAAGTTGATATAAGGATCTGCTAAGGATGCTAAGGATGATTTCCAAACAGCTCTAGAAAGCTATTCTATCCTGAATGATAAAGGGAAATATGGGGAAAAGCAGGTACTAAGAAAAAACAGTAGTTCTTAATCATCCAGGTTTGTGAAGTGGAAGACAACAAAGGGTGAAAAAGGTTGACAGTCCTTACCTTAAATGAGTCACTGTAAGAAAGAAACTAAAATAATTTGCCAGTGTTTCTCCTCAAGATTGTAATATCTAAATGACCATCAACAGACAAATGGATAAAGAAGATGTGGTACATATATAGAATGGAATATTACTCAACCATAAAAAGGAACAAAATTGGGTCATTTGTAGAGACGTGGATGGACCTAGAAGACTATCATACAGAGTGAAGCAAGTCAGAAAGAGAAAAACAAATATCATATATTAATGTATATATGTGGAATCTAGAAAAATGGTACAGATGTACCGGTTTGCAAGGCAAAAATAGAGACACAGATGTAGAGAACGTACAGACACCAAGGAGGGAAAGCGGTGGGGGGGTGTTGGTGGTGGGATGAAGTGGGAGATTGGGATTGACATGTATACACTGATATGTATAAAATGGATAACTAATAAGAACCTGCTTACATGGGACTGAGTGAACTGATGAGGATGATTATAATTTTTGTGACTTTCTGTTTGAATAACACCCCCCCAAAAAGAACCTGCTGTATAAAAAATTAAATTAAAAAAAAATTGTAATACCCTCCAAAGTTCAAGAAATTGCTCTTTGTCAGATTATAAGAATCCTACTGCATAAATTGCAAGGGAAGAAATGTAATTTAAGTTCTTAGTAAATTCAATTAGTTTTTTAAAATAGATAATGGTAAAACTTTCTAAGAACCAAGGTTAATGCAGCCAGGTAACTAATGAAGTGACCTCAGACCCGATTACTCTTTTAATATTTTAATATGTGGAGAGACAGACTTCCTTCCCTTATTCATTTTTTTCTGTGTCTTTGAGTAACGAGTCCTCAGAATACATGGTGAATTGAGATACAGTGCAAACACATCCGTAATCTGTTCTCACATTCAATAACTTAGTAGACATACACATTCTGCAGAAGAGTATCCCTAATTTATACCCTAATTAGAAATGATGATTCTTTATACAGATACACCTCTAAATTTTCTATAACAGGAGAGTTTGCCAAGTAAATTTTAAAAATGTAAATAAGACTGGAGGAAGAAACTGTTGAAACTAGTTTAAAAACTCCTATCTTTCAAGGAGTTCAGAAGCCTCCATTCTACATGAGGGCTAAGTAAATCCACTTAGTAATCTATTCAGAGAATTCAACTCTATTTGCATGGCTATGAATTGAGAAAGTTATCAAATGTCTTTTTAATTTATGTTTTATGTTTGTAACTTGCCTTACCGTAGTACATAGATAATAGTTGAGATTGTATGGGGGTGAGGTGTTCTGGTCGTGTGTGTTTTCTGGTTAGAATTATAGCATCTCAGAGTTGGAATAAAATTTAAATATAACCTTATCTCAACATCCTTCAGATGCTTGAACTTCTATCAACATATTGTCCATCTTCTGCCAAAGCACATCAGATGAGGAGGCAATCATTGCCTCTCAGTCTCCTTTTCCTTCTAAGAGTCAGAGGCCCAGAAGATTCTGGCAGTGGTTAAGCTTAATCAGCTCTGGAGTCAGAGAGCCTGGATTCAGGTAACCCCATATCACTGTGAGACCTTCAGTAATTTATTTAACACCTAAACCTCCATTTTCTTATATGCAAAATAGGGCTAAACTTAGAACTTCCTCCCTACGGTGGTTGTGAAAACTAGAATTTAAACCATACAAAATGCTTATTATTGTATTCAGGATATTGAAATCAGTGTTGTTTTTGTTATTGTTATGATCATCATTCTTCACACTGGGACAATGAGAATTAGCCAGAAATCATGTCAATTAGAATTATACAAGACTCATCTATTTTCTTGGCATCTCAGGGTTTTACAGCACCTCATGAAGCCTGGTTACTGAGAAAGATCAGAGTTCAGTGAAAGAGGCGCTGCTCATATATTGACCCTAAGGAATAATCTAGAAATCACTTCTGAGAGGAAAAGTCCCTGAAAGCTTGATTTTCCTAAGAGTTGTGAATTCTCTTACACATGAAGACTCAACAATTGATGAATTGAGGTCTTGCTAGTCAGATTCCAGTGAATAGAGACTTCACTATATAATTGGCCTTTCTATCAATTAGTCCCAATTGGTAAATTTTACTGTACATTTGTCTCTGTCAAGAATGAATTAATAATTTAATTGTGACATTACATAAATACCAGACATTGATGTATGCGTATCATCTTTGGTATACATCAATATTCCTGTTAAGTCCTTGAGAGTGCCAAGAGCAGGCCAGGTGATCAGAAGGAAGTTTTGCAGGACCTCTGTGAACCACACAGACCCAAGAACAGTGCAAAAATCACCTCCTGAAAAAAACAAGGAACTGGGTTCCAATTAATAGACTGCCAACCTGACTTGGCTTGCCAAGCCAAGATGCTGGGCAAACTGTCTGTGTTTGAGTTCACTGGTGAAGCTATGGTGGTGTTTCTTGGGCTCCGGGCAACCACACGGGGCAGAGGTTGTAAGAGGCTACTTGTCACAGTCTCAACAATGAGGCTTTATTTTCCCTAAAGGAGTCAGAGCCAGGAGCTGCTAACTGGTCACAGGTGTGCACACATGCAAGCACCCAACCAGTGATGCCTATTTCAACTTAGGAGCTGATGAGAAAGGTTGGGGAAAGTATCCAGCGTGGGGGAAGAATACAAGGGAAGAAATTCAACATGTGCTATGTCCCAGGGTCTCCAAGAGCCACATTTGCCTCCCTGATATACAATGGAATATTACTCAGCCATAAAAAAGAATGAAATAATACCATTTGCAGCAACATGGATGGACCTAGAGATTTTCATACTAAGTGAAGTAAGTCAGATAAAGACAAATATCATATGATATCACTCATACATGGAATCTAAGTTTTAAAAATGGCACAAATGAACTTATTTGCAAAGCAGAAAACAGACTTACAGATATGAAAAACAAACTTGTGGTTGCCAAAGGGGAAACATGGGGCGGGGGATACATCAGGAGCTTGGGATTAACTTACACACACTACTATATATAAGATAGATAACCAACATGGACCTGCTGTATAGCACAGGGAACTCTACTGACTGAATACTCTGTTGTGATAACCTGTATGAGAAGAGAATCTCAAAAAGAATGAACATATGTATAACTGAATCACTTTGCTGTACACCTGAAACTAACACAACATTGTAAACCAACCATACTCTTATAAAAAAAATAAAAATAAGTTAAATTAAAAATTCTTAATTCCCCCAGCAAGCTAGCCAAGCTACAGAACTTTACACAGGCTCTATATTTGGCACTGTGTTCCCTTTCTAACAGCAGGGCCCTACTCATCTGTACCCTTTCCTGGACCTCCCTTCCCACTTCTTGGCCCTGGTGCATCACCCTGTTTCCCATGAAGGCCACTTGCCCTTATTCCTACTACTTTGATGCAATAAGAGATATATTTTCCTTGATCAATCCACAAGAAATGAAGCTGTGCTCCTTCTGGGATATTGATTACTCCCTCCTGCTCCCACACTCCACCCTACACAACTTCCCTGTGTCTACGTAATTTCTGCGTATAGACCTTTATCCTACGACACATTATTAAATAGGAGGAAAGAGCATGTGTCATCAGCCAGACACCACCTGAACTTGCACAGTTTTAGTCCCTTAGCCTTCCTGAGGCATCATACCCTCCTCCTATTAAGATGGAGTTGATGATATCTACCTTAACGGTGGCAAGAATCTAAGTAACTAATTCTGTATTTCAGACATTAGCTATTATTCATTCAAACTGTTTAAGGGTTAAAATATGCTTACAAAAATCAAATCTGAGGCATGCATACTGCTATATTTCATTTTCAGAAGGTGGCAGAATTCTGCCATATACCTCCGATTCATTTCTAGACTACAAAGCCCTACATCTTTCTTTTCCAACGCTCTCCCTCTCTGCTCAGCCTAAGCTTATCACCAGTGTGTGTAATTAAGGGGCTTAGTGCTTGGCTGCCATTCTGAGAGGCACAGCTCCTGCCATGGTGCCACCTGGCAATCTATCAGAATTTGTTTTCTGCCACTTCCTGCTCTGAAATCCTCTTTTTGAGAGGAAGTTGGAAAAGACATAGAACCAGTTTCTACTTCCCAGCAGGACTTCAAAAAATGTGCCATTTGTCTTTTTGGAGGGCTCACTCTTGATTTGCCTGTTTAGTCATTACAAGAGAAGACTCAAAGGCAGTGGTTCGGTAGAAACTCTCCCCGTCTTTGTATTTCTTTTCAGAGTCCAGTGAGTGACAATCTTTCTCATTAGAAAACTCCTGGTGCTCCCTGGTCAAGTCAGAATGTCAGGCCCTAAGCAGATGAAGATAATTTTAAAAACTGAAATGATCTAGACCTAGGTCAGAGTTTCAACTTCTCTTCCCAGCTGCATCTGAAAATAACCATTAACTTTAAACAGAACAAACTAACGACCCTCCAAGGTCACTGCATTACAAATGCACTGGAGTCCACACAGTGAGGAAACAGAGTATCAGGGTGTCAAGAAGTTTCCAGATGGAAGTTTCAAGTTTTTAAAGCATTCCCCATTCCCACCTGTGTTAACCCACTGGTTTCTTATAACAGCCCTGGGAGATGTCATTATCAAGTTCATTTTACTAAGAACATTTTAGTGCCCAATTTGCCACCTCAGGACCAGTGAGTGACAAGAACAAGGGCTTCTGACTTCAACTTCAGCATTTTTCCATCAAACCAGAGCCCTTACAACCTACTCAGTTCCAAAAGAAAGGTTCCTACGTATTTTTCTTCTCGATTTGTGTTTTATCAATAACTGAGACCCACGACAATGTCTCCATCTGCCAAACTGTGTTGTCACCGTCCTCCAGAACCTTGTCCACAAAGTCATTCTTAATTACACAGACAAGGACAGGCTGCCTCTAACGGCACCGATAAAGGCGGCATTTCACCCACACTGCAGGTCTGTCAACAGGGGCTGATGGGAAGGGAGGTCCTGATGGAGAGGTGCCCAAAAGGCTCAGCCCTACAAAAACACCTTCAAAAGGGATGGGTCAACCTGACAAACATGATTCTGAAAACTCAGGACAATATTAAATAAATCAGTTAAAGCAATACGGCCCCTCACCTACTCCTGGAGGTTGACAGCCCTCTTCCAACAGTGCTGATCCACAAAATCATGCCTGTCCCACTCGGGATCCACAGGTCCCTTCCATCTCACAGTCCTTGAATGCCTACAGAGTCATTAGCCTGCGCTGGACCACAGCTGCCCTGTTCCGAATCCCCCTCTGATAATATCCCCTGCAATGACTTCACTGGCACTCTCAGACTCCTCAACAGATGGGAGTCCTACCCAAAGCAAACAGGTCTCTGAATTAGGTTGTAAGTTATAAGCTTTACTTTGTGAGCTCTAGAATCAACAACTGGCCCATCATTTTCTAACTGTGTGGCCTTAGGCAAGCTTTTTTTTTTTTTTTTTTTTTTTAAGCTGTGAGGCATGCGGGATCTTAGTTCCTCGACTAGGATCGAACCCGTGCCCCCTGAAGTGGAAGCTCGGAGTCTTAACCACTGGACTGCCAAGGAAGTCCCTTAGGCAAACTATTTAAATTTTCAAACTTCAGACTCTTTGTCTCCAGTGCTGAATAGTTCTACCTACATCTCTAGTGGAGGAGGAAAGCCATCTACGACTCTCCTTTGCAAGGCTCTGCAAAGTTTTATGCCAATCAGGATAACAATTCCATTTGCCTTACCAGTAATAGGCATGGGAAACAATTTCGACCATTAAGATGTGAATGACAGTATGCTAGGGGACTTTGAGACTTAAAATGATACACTCACATAGAAAGGACCTTTCTTCTACTAGACAATGTTGTGTCTGGATGTGATGGCTGGAACGGCTACAGCTATCTTGTTAACATGAGTGGAGTCAGCCTGAGTATACATTCAGCTAACTCACGAGGATTATAATGTTCCAAAGTACCTGGTTTTCTGACATCCTCAATGAATGGCTGAATTAATCACTTACGTTGCATCGAGTAATAATATTGTTATAATTTACATCATCTGAGTCAGGGCTTTTTCCTACCACTCGAAGTTAGCAGAAAGCATATTAACTGATAATTATGACAATATCTAACAACAAATGTCTCAATGTCAAGTATTATTTGAAACATGTCAGTATATTAGCTTATTTGATTATCACAACAATCCTTTCAGGCTGTTAGGAAATAGCACAGAGAGGTTAAGTTACCTGCTCAGTTCACCTAAGAGGAAGCAGAAAAGGAAGCATTTGAGACCAGGCGATCTGGGTCAGAGCCAACCACTGTGCAAAATCTCTTTTCTTACTTACATGCATTATCTCATATGGGGATAATATGCTTAGCTTTAAAATAAAGTCATCTAGACAACCTCTAATGCAAAGTTGGAGGAACTTAAATATGCTGGTAATTTTGTACTAATGATGATGTGTTTCATGTGCTTACGACAGTATCAGCAATCTCCTCACCCACTGTAATTGCTTCATTGCATCCTCCAGTATCTGAGTTTATTTTTTGCACAGACCCTCACCACAAACCTCCCAATGGTTTCTTGATGGTCTACACCCCCATCATCAAACTGGTCACAAATGGGCCCCAACTTACGCCTGATTCTCAGTGCTGGCTTTTCTTCTCTCTGGAGCTTCCAATGTTACATGCCACTCGGACTCTCAATTTTTTCATTGATTTTTTAAAATTATTTTTTTGAACAGCTGATTTAGTCTCTTCAAGCCAGCTTAGAAGAGTAGCTTCTGGCCATTCAATGGTACTAGGACCCATTTTCCTTTTTGTCTTCTAAATATTCCCCTAATTTTCTGACATCTTTATATCCACCATTCCCAAGTAATTGAATCCTGAATACGTTCATATAATCCCATCCTTACCCAGTCTAGCACAATGACTCTTTTATCTCCTAGTGGCCTCGGTGAGTTTGCTTAGCTGTTCCTCTATTTGCAGAGGGCACCTGAGGATGGAAACAGGTTGCTGAATGGTGGGGGAAGGTGGATTCTGCTTTCCTGCGAGGGAGGAAGAGCCATCACAAAACCACCATGACCAGAGTCCTTAGCTATATAGTTTTACAGCAACTATATGTAATACTTCTTGGTATTCCCAAGGTGGCTTGAAAACTAACAGCTAGCATCGATAGATCATCTATGATAGGCAATGACCAAGCAAGGATGTATATCAGCTCTTTTAATCACCCTTACAGTGCTACCTTCCTGTTAGTTCTCCATATGACAAAGGTCAAAACAGAAAGGTTATGTAAGTTGCCCAAGGCCGCACAGCTGGTCATGGCTAACTCAGGCTTTGACTCAGGTGTCTGGGTCCACAACCAGCGCCCTTAACAACAGTGTCGTAACACCAGAACTAAGTGAGAATGTATCAATAACCATTGCTTCCTTCCAGCCAGAAAGTCCTGTGAACATGTGACCCAACCTCCCTCTAAACTTGACCTCATACCCTCCCCAGCCTAGGAGACCCTCATATCTTTGTTATCTGTCTGCCTCTTATCCATCCTTCGAGAACTAAAGCTAATTAAGATCAGCCGAACATGGCAACGGTTCCATGTGTTAAAAATCACAGGAGATAAAACTGTAAAGTAGGAAATATTGTTTCTTGAATTTATGTCGTATGTGTTCAATATTGATGAACACTCTTCCAGGCACACAGCTAGCATGCATGTGACAGGTAGCTATATTTAATGTTCTTTTCACTGTCCCGCTCTCTTTCTTTAGACCTTAAGATAGCACCAAACAAGGAGGCATTTTTAATATACACTCTTCTGTAATGATGATTCAGAGGGATGGACACTAGGGGTGGGAGTGGAATTAAAATTCTAACTCCCTTTCTATTAAGAAAACTTCCAGCACAGCCTTTAAGCATTCTAATTAACAAAAACTTATGGAGAAACTTATTAAGAGTAATGCGTAGCATAAGAGAACACAACTCTAACAGAGAGAGTGAAATACACAAATTCTTGAGCTGAGGTCAAATTCTATCTCTGACATTTGCCAACTCTGATCTTGGGCATGTCATTTCACCCAAGGGCAGATTCTGATGCCAGCTATACCTTTGTTTGAGTCCTGGCTTTGCCGTGTTATTAAGCTGTGTGAATTTGGGCACTGCTGCAAATCACCTGGGGATGCTGTTAAAATGCAGGCTCTGATGAAGCCATTCTGGGGAAAGGCATGACATTTTGTCTATCTACCAAACTCCGAAGTAATATGCGAAGGGCCTACAGATCCACTTTGAGAAGGTATTTAAGCAGTTTCCTCATCTGTTAAAAAAAAAAAAAGAAAAATGAAAAGAGAGGTATCTACCTCATAGAGTTCTTGATACTACAGCTGACCCTTGAACAACACGGGTATGAACTGCGAGGGTCCACTTACAGGCAGATTTTTTCAATAGTAAATACTACAAATCTACAAAAGTCGTGGTCAGTTGAACCCGCAGATGCCCAGGGCTGACTATCCGTTATGTGGAGATTTTTGACTGTGTGGAGGGGGGACGCCCCTAACCCTCACATTGTTCAAGGGTCAACCGTATATGTGAAAGAAGGGTAGTTACTAAATGTTAGGAGCACTGAAGCTCAGGAAGCTTTCACTTTGATCCAGGCTGGTAAGGGCAGTCCTCAAATTTGTCCCTGCTCACACGCATATGTGACAATTCTGCTTAGATCTGAACAGTACCTCGTCTTTATATTAAAAAGGACTATTAAAAAGGACTTTGGGGGGCTTCCCTCGTGGTGCAGTGGTTGGGAGTCCGCCTGCCGATGTGGGGGACACAGGTTTGTGCCCCGGTCCAGGAAGATCCCACATGCTGTGGAGCGGCTGGGCCCGTGAGCCATGGCCGCTGAGCCTGCGCGTCCGGAGCCTGTGCTCCGCAAGGGGAGAGGCCACAACAGTGAGAGGCCTGTGTACCGCAAACAAAAAAAAAAAAAAAAAAAAAAAAAAAGGAAAGGACTTTGGGGATTTCCCTGGCAGTCCAGTGGTTAGGCCTCCAAGCTCCCACTGCACGGGGCACGGGTTCAATCCCTGGTCGGGGAACTAAGACCCCACATGCTGTGAGGCATGGCCAAAGATAAAAATAAATAAAAACAAAGATGACTTTGGCTTGTAGGAAGGATAACTTTATGGGCTGCCCTTATCTCCAAGTTCACCCCACCCTGGGACTCTTTATCTAGTTCTCTCTGTGCTTTAGGTAAGCTATGCCATGATGTCCTTATCAGTGAGGCTCTGCAGAAATGAAGAGGGGGAACTTCCCATAAAACATGTTTATAATTGGCTGTGTGAGACCAACACATTTATATCTACCAATGAGGATTAATATGCTCATAAAACACCAGTAGTAGCTGTCTCTCTCACCAGCTGAGAAGAAAGCATTATTCCACTGCAGTCTCTTTTGTATTTAAATCCATATTTTACCTACATATATATTTACAAAACAAATTTTAAATATTAAGTAGAATGCAAGTTATAACAAATAATCATGTTTCCCACACTTACTTAATGCCAAGGTTGAGAAAGGAAATCGCATCAATAACATGAGTCAGTCCCTCAAACACAAGGCTTTATTTGTTAAGACATCAAATAAAGCACAAGATGGTGTTTGCTCATAGGTAACATACCAAAGCAGGAAGCCCATAAGCTCAGGGGAATTCTACATTCATTCAAATAGATTCTAATGATGGTAAGAATGGGGGTAATTTAATCCAAATTGTTTAATTCTGAATGAGAAAAGAGGTGACTAAACGTTTCTTTTTCCCTTCCTTTTTGTCTTCTGTGTGCCCTTGCACAGAGACTTCAAAAACCAAGACAGCTGCAGTGAAGCTTTGGTTCTGGGTAACTTGAGAGGTTTCCCCCAAAGGGAGTTCATTTCTCTCTCCATCACAACACTCAGCCACTGCTACCTGGGGCTCAGCCCATTGTGATCTGCTTTTGAGAGCTCTCCTCTCCTTAGCTTAAGATCTCTTGTACAGACACCTAAATGCAAGCAGCCATCAGCACAAAAGCAACATCTAGGGGACAAGCAGGCTGCAGGCTAGCCAGTGAGGGCACTTTTGCTTTTAGCCTTTGTCAGGCAGCGCCCAGAAGTGATGGAGTTCCTCGAATTTATTTCTGACCCTAAGCCCCTCTATACAGACGGACTTATTCTGTCTGCCTTGGTAATCACATTTTGTGAACACTGTAAACTTTTCCACAGAGCACTGTCATGCCTGACTGTCTTCCTGCTTCTGGTCGTCAGACATCACATTTACTGAGCACCTACCATATACCAGCTAATGTGCTAGGCACCGGTGCACAAATCAGACATGTTCCCTGATGTCACCGAGCTTATGGTAAAGCACCCACACATGTTCCCTGACGAGCTTATGGTAAAGCACCCACAGAGGCACCAAGAATCGTGGTCCTCTAAATGACTAAAGGGATCTTTCTCACTACTCCCCCGGCCCCACCACTTTTTATAACAGTTTTATAAACCCCTATTATAGGGTTTTTGGTTTTATTTTTAACTAACCCTTTTTTTTTTTTTTTTTTTTGCGGTACGCAGGCCTCTCACTCCTGTGGCCTCTCCCGTTGCAGAGCACAGGCTCCGGACGCGCAGGCTCAGCGGCCATGGCTCACAGGCCCAGCCACTCCGTGGCATATGGGATCCTCCCGGACCGGGGCATGAACCCGTGTACCCTGCATCAGCAGGCGGACTCTCAACCACTGCGCCACCGGGGAAGCCCTAACTAACCCATTTTTAGAAGGTCATATTTACCCATCTCCACTCCCCAACATAGACAATATCTGGTCAATTTCACAATGCTCTTGCCCAATCATTTGCTTTAATTTCATTCATATGCACGCATTCAATCAATCACCAATCCTTTAACTGAGCAGCTGTAGTATGTGGGCTTTGTACTAAGCATGAGGATAACCACCAGCCCTCAAGAGGCTCCTAGCCTAGTAGGCAAGGTGGAGGCACTCAGTGAGTACGATTTGATGAGTAGTATAATGGGAAGTTCAGTGGCACATATATACAATGGAATATTACTCAGCCATAAAAAGAAACGAAATTGAGTTATCTGTAGTGAGGTGGATGGACACGGAGACTATCATACAGAGTGAAGTAAGTCAGAAAGAGAAAAATAAATACCATATGCTAACACATATATATGGAATCTAAAAAATAAAATGGTTCTGAAGAACCTAGGGGCAGGACAGGAATAAAGACACAGACAGAGAATGGACTTGAGAATATGGGGAGGGGGAAGGGGAAGCTGGGATGAAGTGAGAGAGTGGCATGGACATATATTCACTACCAGATGCAAAATAAATAGCTAGTGGGAAGCAGCTGCATAGCACAGGGAGATCAGCTCGGTGCTTTTTGCCCACCTGGTGGGGGGGATAGGGAGGGTGGGAGGGAGATGCAAGAGGGAGGAAATATGGGGATATATGTATAGCTGATTCACTTTGTATAAAGCAGAAACACACCACTGTAAAGCAATTATACTACAATAAAGATGTTAAAAAAAAAGATGCCAGAGACTACTTCACAGTGGAGTAGTTGAGTCATTGGTTCATGCATACACAGCTTGACTAGAAACATAATAGAAGCATTTCACACCTTACAAGCCTAACATCAGTCAATAGAAGAGATAAAGACAAATATCCTTGAAAACTAAGTATTATTAGATTACATAGCTTAATGCCATCAAAACATGAAATCAATTATAGTCAACCCTCGGGATCTGTGGGTGATTGATTCCAGGACCCACTATGGATACAAAAATCCACAGATGCTCGAGCCCCAGTGTCAGCCCTCTGTATTCACAGGATCCACATCCACGGATTCAACCAACCACGGATACAGAGGGCCAACTGGTTTTAAAATGAAAGGTGATGTACTAATCTGTCTGTTGTTTAATGCTGTCTTGGGTTTGAGTGGTGCAAGATAACGTTCACGCCTTCCCAATTTGATATTTTCACTTGCACAAAAATTCAGTTAGGGGCTTCCCTGGTGGTGCAGTGGTTGAGAGTCCACCTGCCGATGCAGGGGACACAGGTTCGTGCCCCAGTCCGGGAGGATCCCACATGCCGCAGAGCGGCTGGGCCTGTAAGCCATGGCCACTGAGCCTGCACGTCTGCAGCCTGTGCTCCGCAACGGGAAAGGCCACAAGAGTGAGAGGCCCGCGTACCGCAAAAAAAAAAAAAAAAAATTCAGTTAGAATATCAGATATTTTGCATTTCCAGCATGGACATTAATGAAACATGGAGGGGAGGGGGATGAGAAAATGAGATCTTTGAGTTGCTATGATTCACATTTTTTTTCAATATCATGCAATGTTCCCACTAATGAGTAATAGCTGAGAAGCAATATAGGGTATTAACTGTTACATATTAATAACGCCCTGCTGCTGGAGAACAAAAACAGGCCTTTACGTGCTGCTTATAAACAGCTTATACGCTCCTGCAGCTTCTGCTTTGCTCTGTTCATCCCTCCAAGCTACTCTTCTTAAAAGCTTTTCAACATTAAAACCAAAACTTTCAAGGGAGATGAAATGGGCTCCTGAAAAATTGCTTCCTCTGGCTAGACGGTGCCAGAACAGATATAATTAAAATATACTTACAACAGTTATTTAAAAGTCTTCACCCCAGAGAACAAAGTTTGCCAACCACTAAACTCAGTGTAGTCACTGAATCACATGTGGTTTCTTTGGTAGCAAAACTTATCACTTTGGTCAGTTAAGTTATGATAAATCAAAGAAAGAAACTTCCATGGGGGAGAATTAACCAACAGCAAGGCTGATACCCAACTTTCACAAAGAATAACTGAAACCAAGATTCCTCCCAAATGCAGCTACAGACTTAAGGTAGGTGCTTATCAGGCCTCTGGTCTGAATTGTCTGCTAATATATGGACTTGCAAACTGGCAGGAGGACAGCACTGAATGAAGTGAATCCTGCCCTGATCATAATTGCACCTGTGGTGTGTGGTGTTGATTCTTTGCTAGAGAAACACTACATTTACCGAAGCTGTTGGTCTGAACCAATCCCCAAGCTCTTCCCTCAACTTGATTTGTAGATCAATTGTTGTGATTAAAGTAAAGGGATTTGAGGGAGCCAAATGCTGATTCAAACACTCAAGGTGCTTACAGCAGTGTTATTCACATCCTGCTTTAGACCAAGCTGGTGGAGTTCTTGTTTCCAAGCAAGGACGTCTCAGAAAACTGCTGAATGCTTGGAAGCTACTGTTGGGGGGAACAGGACCTACGCAGGGAAAGAAGAGCATGTGGATGAAAGTAATGAGAATATAGAGGGTACGTTCATAAAAACTAAATTTTTGCCAACGATGGTGTGATTCACACGCTTCCTTACGTGGTTGTTTCAAGCTAATCAAGCTGGGTTTGCAGAGCATCTATGTACACTCAACTACGACTCCGTGGTCATGCCTGATGTCTAAATCCAGCCAACCACCTTAAGAGGAACAGACCAGCCACATCAATACGAGATGTGCCAACATGGCTGAAACACAAGTCCTAAAACCAAACATATATCTGCTCACATCTCGCCCCATTTTCTTCCCGGGATACTGGAAGGGGTCCATCTTCTTCTTCCTCCAAGGGTGCATTTGATCCTATCCCTCCTGCTTTTCCAGGATGCTCGCCTAATCACATTTTCCTTTCTTTCCTATAGTACAAAGCTTTCCCATTTCCCTGTAGTGATCCTTCTGGTCAAGATTTAGCTGTGATTAAATCTCTATCATGTTAATCAAAAACAGTATAAGATCTACATTCCACTATCTTTCTTCTCCTTCACAAGAGTGACCTACATTCACGGTTCCTTGATGCTCAATCTGTAACCTACTCAGTCTAGAAACAGTCAACCAACACAGGTCCCACCAACATCACCAACGGTTTCCATGACGATAGCTCCAATGGACATTTTCAGCCTCCAACTTAATTTATAACATCTGACACATTTAACAACTCCCTTGTTCTTGAGATGTTATTTTGCTCTTGTTTGTCCTTAATCTCAAAGGATGTTTCTTCATGGTTTCCTTCAAATCCATCCCTGACTTGATTATTGAAATGTTGGAACACCCCAAGGTCCAGTCCTAGGTCATGTTTTTTCCTTGTGTTCTTTCTATCCCTGTTCTGAGCTTCAATTTACAAAAAAGGCACCTGACACTTGACATGTCCAAGACCTCCCTCATCTCTCCCTTCCCCATCGCCAACCCTGCCTCACCTCTGGTGCTGCCCCTCTAAAGGAAAGGTCCCACCAGGTTTCAACTGGGTAGGTCAGCTACAATATGGATGCACCTCAAATAGTCTGGTGAGTGAAAAAAGCCAGACCAAAAAGAACAGATTCTATGATTCCATTTATATGAAATGCCCATAAAAGGCAAATCTATAGAGATCAAAAAGTAGATTAGTAGATTTTCCCAGAGATGGGAAAGGGGAGTGACTAAAAATGGCCATAAAGTTTCTTTTTAGGGTGACGGAAATGTTTTAGAATTAGACTGATGTTGGCAGTGCAACTCTAAAAATACACGAAATTTTATTGAGTTGTACACTTAAAAATGGATCCACTTTGTGACATGTAAATTGTACCTCCATAAAACAGTTTCTAAAAGTTACATAAGTAGGAATTATATTTGACTTTCCCCCCTTTTCTCTCTCACCTCCATTTTCAACCTATTCCTAGGTTCCACCCATTAGACTACTAAAATGTTACTCCATTCATTCATTTCTCTCTATCGTGCTCTAATCTAAATGAGCATCATCTTTTCCCTGACTATTGCAATGGACTTTTCACCAGAGTCTCCCTTCAGTTCTGGCACCCATAACAAAGTGTTCTCCACACTTCAG
Source organism: Mesoplodon densirostris (assembly GCF_025265405.1). Lineage (NCBI taxonomy): Eukaryota > Metazoa > Chordata > Mammalia > Artiodactyla > Ziphiidae > Mesoplodon > Mesoplodon densirostris. The sequence goes on along the minus strand of NC_082680.1, from coordinate 27,251,354 downwards.
CCAGAAAGATCTTTTCTGCTTAGAAATCCTTTACTGACTCCCAGAAGTCCCTAGATAAAGACCACATGCCTTAAATGACCTGAAAGACCCAGTGTGACTGGCCAGCTGACCCCTCTCCAGCCTTTCACCCCAGTCTCTCCTCCCCATATCCTGCTGGGTCAGCTACATGTTTTTATCTGCAGTGTTCTTCCACCCCTCCTTCACCTGCTCAATTCCAACTCCCCCTTCTCTGGGTAGCAGCCCAAGAATTAGCCTGAGGGAAATTAACCATTGGTTACTGCCCTCATAGAACCATGTTTCTTGTCTTCAGAAAACTAATCCCGTATTACTCAGCCATAAAAAAAGAATGAAATAAGGCCATCTGCAGCAACATGGATGAACCTAGAGATTATCATATTAAGTGAACTCAGAGAAAGACAAATATATCACTTATATGTGGAATATAAAAAATGATACAAATGAACTTATTTAGAAAACAGAAATAGACTCACAGACATAGAAAACAAAGTTATGATTACCAAAGGGGAAAGGGGGGGAGGGATAAATTAGGAGTTTGGTACTAACATTTACACAATACTATATATAAAATAGATAACCACTGGCAACTAGACTCAATATTTTGTAATAACCCATAAGAGAAAAGAATCTGAAAAAAAGAGATATGTATGTAAGTGTAACTGAATCACTTTGCTATACACCTGAAACACAAGATTGTAAATCAACTATACTTCAATAAAAAATTAAAAAACAAAAAGAAAACCAATTCCAGTTTGTAATTAAACATTCACCACTGTGACGATTTGGGTTAATATCTGCCCCTTTTTCCACCCATGGAATTTGCATGAGAGCATGGAGTACATATGTATTTGTCCTTGTGGTCACCATTGTATCTTTAGCACCTAGACTAATACTTGGATGTAAACAATTAGTTCAAAGAATAGCTTCTCTGGTAGTAATAGTTAATATCAACAATTTTTATTAATATAATTCCTTTCTTAAGACAGTCAAAGGGTAGGACATGGCTATTACTTTTAGTATTTCAATGATATTTTCATACACACACACGATCCTTAATACACCTGTGAAATAATCTAGTTTCCTGATCTTCACTGAACCCAGGTAAACTGAGGACTGAAATGAACAAGCTAGTTGGGCCCAGAGGCCCAGCCAAATGGAGATACGACCAAGCACATAAATATCAGGCAGAAATTACTTTTAAAGCTTGTCTCTAAATCATGACTTTTCTTCTATTTAATAGAATGAGCCTCTGCCAGCCAAATAGAAATTTCACACTCCTCAAATTCTGCTAGGAAAAAAAATGTTTTGACATCCTTTCCTTATCTCTACATACACTGACTTCTCCTGGAGCTTCTGTATGACAGCACCTCTGGCAAGGCCAGACTCCTCAGCCTCTCTTTTCCCTGTGATTAAAAATAAGCTCCCAAACATCACTTGGCAATAAGGCTAGCTGTCAGCGTCTGGTCCCAGCTCAGACACTCTTCTTATGCCCTGGGCAGAACTCTGAGCCTCACTGGGCCCATTCCCGGAGCACCACCCCCTAATCCAAAACCAGGAGCCCTTAAGAGACCAGACAGAGAAAGAAACCTGAAATGCTGGGTAGGAAACGTGCCAAAACTATGTTTCTAAGATTCTTCTATCAGAGACTTTTTAAAATAAAATCATTAAAAAGTACAATGAAAACAGGACAAATGAAAGTTCCTTTTAAAAAAAAATACATGTGAAAGATGAAGAACTAAAATCACAAAAATTTAACTAACCAATTTTGATGTTGTAGATGGGGACAAAATTCTGATTTGTCAGCATCATTCTGGACAATTACATCTAAATAAATATTCCAAGCATTTGACTCAACTTATGCAAGGCTCACTTTAGAAATTAGAATTCTGCCAGTGTGTACAAACGGTTTGAATAGCAAATAGTGAATGGAGAATACCGCTTTTGACCACGGTCACTATCTACCTGTAATTCGTAGGAAATCAATTCTTTCCAGAGATTACAGATATTCTCCCTAAAATAAACATAACACTTGGCGCTCTCATAGGATTTTTGGAACAGTAACCAAAATATTGTAGTGCAAGTTTCTAGGAGTTTAGGAAAAATATATTATCAATATCATTTACCCAAGTAGGGTAAACACACCTAGCATGTCAAAGAAGTTCACAGTAATGCAAGGTATTGTTAGAGTGTAACAGCATGTTTAATATACATTATTTCATTTTCTTTAGAAACATACTGATCTCAACTCTTAGGAGCTGTTCTGAAGAGAAACATTTAATTAGATTCTGTATTACTGGAAACCACATAATTTTATATTTAACTTTATAATACTAAGCACCAATAATCTCACAGAGAAGGTAGTCTGTATATTTGTTGAGAGTTCAGGAGAGGGAAAACCAATTACAGGGACACTTTAAGCATTTAGAACAGACAGGAGAGAGAGAGAAGGTGAGAAAGGTCACTTTGAGAATTTGACTCTTTACTTGGCATCCATTTTACTAAAGGGATCCATCTACTAGTAAAAAGTGACTTAAATGATCTTTCAAAGAATTCAAATATCAGTTATTTAAAAACAAAATAATTAAAAATCAAGTTAATTTCTAAATATTTTCATGTATATTCCTTTTGCTTAAGAAAAAATTCACCTATCGTTTTCAGTAACTTTTTTCCCGGTATAAACTAGTAAAACATAGAAATGCAGGGTCTCCTATTCACAGAAATGTGGTAGAAAGTTTGTCAATTAAAGAAAGAAAATAAGTCTCCATTAAAACCCCTTCTAAAGAGTTCTACAAACTTAATATAACTTAATATTCTGTTGAATTAAAAAATACCAAAATCTCAATATTAATAAGAAAGAAAAAATTTAATAACACCCACAACTCTTTTTGTTTTAATGCCATTTGTGGGTTTGGAATTTTGTTGGTTTGTCTAATTCTTGTTTTGCGATTCAAACAACCTAAAGATACCCTGAAATTATTTGCCAACTGGAAAAGCAAATTCAGTAACTGTAAACATAGGACCAACAACGTAAGGAAATTCTAGTGAGTTTTAAAGCATTTGGCTTCCAGACCCAATGTGACACAACATTTCATACAACACACAACCTAGACACTCCCTCTCAGAGAGACGGATAACAGGATTCCTATTTTCAAGACTAGGAACAGACGCTTAACTACAAAGTGAACTGCCTTTTCTTTTTGTCACAGGATTCCTTGAAGCATATCTTAATTGTTAATGAAATTCGAGTATAGATAAGAGCAAATTGTCAGTCACGCATATGACAGCTTCTGGGACCCCAAGGTCTCAACCACTGATGGCCAACTCTAGCTTTTCCTAGATTAAGGATGAAAATGCTAGTAGTCCCTTTATATTTCCCTCCTTTGCGCCCTGACAGGTTCATTTCTTTTACCTTACATCTTGTCAGTTAAAAAAGATGAAAGATCAGAAAAAGAAATCTAAGCTCTGAAGCAGAGTAATAACACAGCAATCTGTTTCTTTTGACCTAAACTTGAAGCTCTTTCTTTAACAATGACAAGAAAGTGTAAACTTATATTCAGACTCTAGAAAGAAAGCCAAAAGAGAAAAGTGCAGCATTCAGGAAACAATGGAAATTAAAGAAAATTAGCTATCAAAATATTTGAGAAGATTTAATTATTGTTTATCTAGTACTTGCTTCATGCAAAGCCATCTACCAAAAGGAAGTTGATGGGCACTCTTGTCCCCTTATAGCATTACAAGAGCGATGAGAAGGAAACGGGTTTTTTTAAAAAGCTAAGGAACAAGGAACTTGATTAATAAGTATTCCCACATAAGCTAATGAGAGTAATGTACATAGTCAGTGCCTGGCAAATAAAAGTCTGAGTGTAGAATAAATAAGAAAAAGGAGTTTCAATACTAGAAGCATATGACAAGCTGGGTGGGGGAGCGGATCAGACCAAAGGATACATATGTCACAAAGTAACCTTTTGGAAGCTCTTTTTTCCCTGTCCTGTTTGTCTATTTCTGTTGCCCTTAAACCTTAATCATAAAAATGAGATCACTGTGTAACATTTAACCTAACTCCTGAGGTTTGCTTTACTGAATGTACACAATGCCTTGCCCAACTTGTTGATCCATTTCCTGGATTAGAAGGAGTAAGAATGAAGAATAAGTAGTTAAAGAATGACTGCTTCTCTACCCCCAACTTCTCCCTTAGCAAATTTGCAGGTGGACCACGCGGGCAAGACAGCATCCAAAGAAAGATCAGGAGAAGCCAGGAGTCTGCATGCAATGGAAAAATGATGAAGAATCTGACCTCCTACCTTAATGATGAACTGAGATCATTTTCCCTTTTTCCCTTTAAAAACTGTCATGGGGCTTCCCTGGTGGCGCAGTGGTTGGGAGTCCGCCTGCCAATGCGGGGGACGCGGGTTCGTGCCCCGGTCTGGGGGGATCCCGCATGCTGCAGAGCGGCTGGGCCCATGAGCCATGGCCGCTGGGCCTGCGCGTCTGGAGCCTGAGCTCTGCGGTGGGAGAGGCCACAGCAGTGAGAGGCCCACATACCGCAAAAAAAAAAAAAAAAAAAAAACTGTCATGGCTGAGCAGAATCTTCAGAGTTGGTCTCTGGACAAGAGTCTACCTTCTCCCCAGGTTGCTGGCTTTTCTGAATAAAGCATCTGTCCTTTCTACCAACACTCGCCCTTCAATTATTGGCTTTTGAGTGGCAAGCAGCCAAACCTGATTTCTGTAACAATTGTGTCAATCTCCAAATACCACTCTTAGAGGCTTCAAAACAGAAATAACTGAGTTGTGGATCTCCTCCCACAAGGAAATAATTTCTAAAGTGTTGCCTTTTTGGAGTACATTTTGAGTATGTTATGTTACTAGCCACCAAGGATGATAATGCTGGGGTTCCTTATTTTATGGAAACAAACATATAAAACGTCTAGTTTTTAAAAATTAATTAAAATGGAAGGACACGGTGATGGAATGATCTAGAGTTGAGGTATCTTTAAATGATGACATCCCCTGTTTAAGTGAAACAATTTATCAAGCCCAAGCCGACTGTTTAAAGCCAAGTCTGTCATAATAATGGTCATTAATAGTCAGTATCTCCCTAAGTCATTTAATGTTTATTTTGAAAAAGTACACATGGTAAATAAATGATCATACCTTCTCTAAAAGAAAGCATCTCTATTTCACTTTCACAAAGGCTTCAAACATCATAAAGAGATACTTTCCAAAAAGGTGTCCTTGCTTGATGATACTTATTATAAAGATACTTTCTTTACCTAAAGTTCACACAGCAGCCTCAACTATCTGAATGTAAACAAGCAAATGGAAAGCACTGATCTCTTAAAAACTACTATTAATGCTGCAGAATTCATGCACTAAGAATCAGGCTATCACCACAGCATACATGTGCTTAGTTTGCAAGCAACTATAGCTAATTCAATTATTTAAGCACCCAGTGATTAAAAATCAAGTAAGTAATGGGGAAAAGGAATGCTACAGATGAGTGAACAGAAAGGAAAAGAAACAGCCAAAAAGAGTTAACAAAATTTTTGTTAAAAAAATTTAAAAAGCTATTAAAAAGCTCAGGCATATACCCTGAGAAAACCATAATTCAAAAAGAGACATGTACCAAAATGTTCATAGCAGCCCTATTTACAATAGCCCGGAGATGGAAACAACCTAAGTGTCCATCATCGGATGAATGGATAAAGAAGATGTGGCACATATATACAATGGAATATTACTCAGCCATAAAAAGAAACGTAATTGAGCTATTTGTAATGAGGTGGATGGACCTAGAGTCTGTCATACAGAGTGAAGTAAGTCAGAAAGAGAAAGACAAATACTGTATGCTGACACATATATATGGAATTTAAGAAAAAAAATGTCATGAAGAACCTAGGGGTAAGATAGGAATAAAGACACAGACCTACTAGAGAATGGACTTGAGCATATGGGGAGGGGGAAGGATAAGCTGTGACAAAGTGAAAGAGCGGCATGGACATATATACACTACCAAACGTAAGGTAGATAGCTAGTGGGAAGCAGCCGCATAGCACAGGGAGATCAGCTCGGTGCTTTGTGACCGCCTGGAGGGGTGGGATAGGGAGTGTGGGAGGGAGACGCAAAAGGGAGGGGATATGGGAACATATGTATAACTGATTAAATTTGTTATAAAGCAGAAAAATAAAAAATAAACAAATAAAAATAAATAAATAGAAAAAAAATTTAAAAAGTGATAAAACTGTTCCTAAGAACTCCAGGTACAGAGAGCCATGTGAAGCCTTTTAATGAAACGACAAGCAGGGCTAAACCTTTTAATGTCTCCTGAGGGCCCCCCTCTCTTCCAGAGGCCAGCAGAATAATGTTCATAATGAAACCCTAAATCACCCAAAACGTCTAATGCAGGGCCACTCTCTGATATACCAAGCTAAGGATTCATATAATGTGCTTTAAAGACATCTCTATCCAAGATTATCTGGTGTTTCAGTTTTGGTACAAAGGAAACTTTGGTCATCTAGATATTTCTCTTCCACGAGCCTCCAAAATCCTTAATAAAGCAAACAAATAAGGGATTTCTATACTCATGTTTCTGGTGGCTGCCCAAAGGGAGAACATAGAATTGCTAAATAAGGAAATCTCTGGTTACAATAACAACCAACTCACAATTTTAATGAAACATACTATAACATCCTTATAATGGATCCTTTCCCCTGGGGTTATATTTAAGTCAAGTCGAAGTTTGTATGAATAGTGATCTTTTAAATGGGCAATATTTACTAATTGTGGAAACTCAAAAATGATCTTCAACAAAAACAAAAAAACCATTAAAACAATCAAAGCTGCACATAATTTTAACTGAGCATAAATCTTTCATGCACACACCTCAGGTGATGTCTCATGATTCCAGAGTAGATAGAATACCCTGCATTGCAATGTTTAACTTTTGCAGTAACTCAAAGCATCATGTTTGTGGAAGCAGACATCAAAGATACAGCTGACTCTTTAATAAGTGAACAGTTCAGAATTATATAATTGGAAAAGTTCCCAAGTGTATTAGATTCCTAGGGCTGCCATAACAAAATTCCAGACCAAGATCATGGTATCAACAGGTATGCTTTCTCCTGAGGCCTCTCTCCTTGACTTGCAGATGGCCACCTTCTCACTGTATCATACATGATCTTCCCTCTGCACTGCACACACCTGGTGTCTACTGTCCAAACTTCCTGTTCTTATAAGGTCACCATTCAGACAGGACTGGGGCCCACTCTAATGGCCTCACTTTAACTTAACCTCTCTAAAGGTCCTATCTTCAAATATAGTTACATTCTAAGGTACCGGGGGCCCAGACTTTAATACATGAATTTTGGAGGGACACAATTCAGCTCATAACACTTTGCCCTCTGGCCCTCCAAAATGCATGTTTTCGTGTGCAAAATAAATTCATGCCCACCTCAACAACTCCTAAAGTTTTAAACCATCCGATATGGGTTGGGCATCATATGTAAGACTCTAATCTCATCTGAATCAAATGTGGGTACAACTCGAGGTATAATTCCTCCTAAGGCAAAATTCCCCTACAGCTATGAACCTCTGAAACCAGACACATTATCTGCTTCCAAAACACAATGGTGAGACAGGCATAAGACAGACATTTCCTTTTCAAAAGGGAGAAAAAGGAAAAGAGGGAAAAAAAAAAATCACGGGTCCCAAGCAAGTCTTAAACCTACCAGGGCAAATTCCATTAGATTTTTAAGGCTTGAGAATAATCCTCTTTGGTTTGATGCTTTTTGGTCTGGGTCCACCAAGATGGCGGCCCCACCTCCCAGGTTCACTGGGTTGACAGGGTTGACCCTGTCCCACTAAACACAGGCGGTAGCCCTGCCTTCTGAAACCAAGGAGGGGACAAACTCCCTGGGCCTGTGTCATCTGAGCCCACAGTGGCAGTGGCACCTCGGCCACTCTGAATCACCTTTGGGGTCATCCATCCTTCCTTCTTCTTGAAGGACAAGACAGCGTCACTCACTGCCAGATAGCTCTTGTTCATCCAGTAGAGGCTCAGAAACCTGACAAGTCTTCCTTCATTTTTATCCCATGTCGGTCCCCTGTAGCCCAAGCTGGCTGTATTTCTGCTGGTCCAACCCCATCTCTACTCCTAACTTCTGCTGGCATGGCCAACTGGATCTATGACTCGCACATGTAACCTCTTTATCAAATGACTGCCCAGCCACCCCCTTGGTGCTCTCTTCAGAAAATGCTTTCTCATTTTTTCCCCAACACAGATAGGCTGAGGATTTTATGAGTATCCAAATCCTGGTTTCTTCTTGCTTCCCAATTTTTTTTTTTTAATCTATTTATTTATTTATTTTTGGCTGCATTTGGGTCTTCATTGTTGGGTCTTAGTTGCTGCGTGCAGGCTTTCTCTAGTTGTGGCGAGCGGGGGCTACTCTTCGTTGCGGTGCGCGGGCTTCTCATTGTGGTGGCTTCTCTTGTTGCAACGTATGGGCTCTAGGCACGTGGGCTCAGCAGTTGCGGCTCGTGGGCTCTCGAGAGCAGGCTCAGTAGTTGTGGTGCATGGGCTTAGTTGCTCCATGGCATGTGGGATCTTGCCGGACCAGGGCTCGAACCCGTGTCCCCTGCATTGGCAGGCGGATTCTTAACCACTGTACCACCAGGGAAGTCCCACCAATTCTTTCTTTAACTTCTCTACTCTGGCATTTTACCCTAAGTAGCAGGGAGAAGCCAAGTCATGCCTTCAATGCTTTGCTTAGAAATGTCCTCAACTAATCCCCAACAACATGTACAAATCCTGCCTTCCACAAAACACGAGAACACAATTCAGCCAAGTTCTGTGCAATTTTATAACCAGGACTTCCTTTCCTTCAACAGATGTACCTCATTTCTGAGTCCTCACTCATTAAAGTGAGGAATCACCACTGGAGTCATCCTTCCCTTTAATGGCCCCATTTCTACCAGAGTCTCTCCAAGACAGTCCAGGCTTCTTCTAACATGTACCTCAAAAACTCTTCCAGCCTCGACCCACTGCCCAGTTCCAAAGACACTTCCACATTTTTAGGCATTTGGTACAGCAGAACCCTACCTTCCCAGTGTCAAAATCTCTATGAATCAGGGTTCAGTAGAGGAACAGGATCAACAGGATGTATATGTGGTCTCTGCTAGTTTTCCCACATCTGCAAGGACAGCGAGCAGACTGAAGATCCAGGGACAACTTGCAGTTTGGGTCCAAAGGCAGTCTGCTGGCAGAATTCTTTCTTGCTCAGGGGAGGTTAGTGTTTATTCTATTAAAGCCTTCAACTGATTGAATGAAGCCCACCTACATTATGAGGGTAATATCCTTTATTCAAAGTCTATCAATTTCAATGTTAATTTCATTAAACAAGTAAACCAACAAAAACAGATTCACAGAAACATCCAGAATAATGATTGACCAAATATCTGGGCACCATGGTCCAGCTATGTTAACACATAAAATTACCCATGACACCAAGTATCATTTCAATTTTATAAAGCATAGGTGTCAGGTGCAGTGCTGTGATCCACCGTGAGATCAGCAATGATGGTGAGGTTCCAAAGACTCTAATTATCTTTACCTTCTAAGAAGAGTAACTGGACTATAACTGCTTAGTCATCGAGCATAATAAAAACCATCTGCTGAATCTTAGCTCTAACATTGTGACCTGGGGTTGGATAGTATGGCCTGGGATTCTGTCACTGTTCTCTGCAAGAGTCCTGGGCCAGCAATATTAAGACAAAGTATCCAACCTCAAAAGCAACTAGTTTGGGCTTCCCTGGTGGCGCAGTGGTTGAGAGTCCGCCTGCCGATGCAGGGGACATGGGTTCGTGCCCCGGTCCAGGAGGATCCCACATGCCGTGGAGCGGCTGGGCCCGTGAGCGATGGCCGCTGAGCCTGCGTGTCCAGAGCCTGTGCCCCGCAACGGGAGAGGCCGCAGCAGTGAGAGGCCCGTGTACCGCAAAAAAAAAAAAAAAAAAAAAAAGGCAGCTAGTTCTACGACCCAGAAAAAGTCCCTTCACATCATTCAGCCTGGATTTCCTTAACTGCTCAAAGGGTGCATTAGAAGATAAGGCTTCATCCATCGCTACGATGCTAATACTGAGGGTAGCCTCTTCAGACATTTTGGGGAACCTCCATGAGTTAGAAACTGGAAATGCATGATACTTTCATATGGACAATAACAATACTAAATTCACTGAAGTAGGTACTCATTTTGCCTTTTTTTCTAGTTTTAAAGATAGACATTATTCAATCATATCCTTACCTGATTCCTTGGTGACAAAGTATAGGCATTCTGACTACTGCTGGCTATGATCTCATGCAACAAACGAGTCAATGATGACGATTAAAACAAAACCAAGTTAATAATCATTCTGTTGTTGTACCTCAACTCTAAGTTTGAATTTTTTTTTTTCAGATTCAAATCCTCTTAAGTTTCCCATGGAGTAGGAAATGTCAAAGACCATTCTCTTATCACAAGGAGAAGCTCAGAGTGAGACTTCTGATGTCTCCATGTCTCCTTGGGTCCCACTCTGAATCAGCATCAGTACAGGGACTGAACCTCTTCTGGCTCCCTGCCCCCCACTCCATGCACTTGAGTTTGTGTTTAGGGGATGGATCCCGTGAAACAGCATGCACTGGATGAATCATTACAGCAGAAGGAATTCATTCTTACGCATGCATAACAGGAATTAGAATGTGCCCCTCACAGAGCTCAGCAAATGGTTTTTCTATTTGCTCATGCTAATTAGGAAACTACTGAAAATATTTCCCATCTTTAAAATGGCACCTCTCCTCATTGAATATGGCAACCCTGCTATGAATCAAAGCTGAATAATAATCCATCACTGTCAAAGGTAAATTACTGCCTCAAAAAAATTTAAAAAGGAGTATGACGTTTAAAGCATTGAGAAATAGCTAATTCCCCGTGCGATCTCCAAGGTACACACAGTCCTGAGTGAAATCAGCACCATGGTGGCACCAGAGCTGGGGCAGGTCATGTGCAGCTCATACCTGAGACATCAATGCCAACAACGGGGCCCATGGTGAGCAACCATCGTTTGATCATCTCCCCGTGTCTACTATGGTTTTTTACACATACTCTTCCATCTGATTCTTGGAACAACTCAGATTCTGATCATGTCCACTTTACAGATCAGAAAACCAGACCACAGCAAAACCAAAACTGTACTCAGGTTCTCATTACTAGGAAAAGGGGGAATCAAGATTGACAAGCAAAGTCTGTCTGAATTCAAAGACTTCGTTATTTTCACTGCTCATACTGCCCTTGCTACTTGGGAGATCAGAGCTATTTGGGCAGGTGGTACCACAAAGCAGCAAGGGAAGTGGGTCAACATACTGGACATTAATACAGGATCTAAAATATAAAATTACCTAAAGCTTTCTATGCAGAGTACCTTACCATATAATGGAGTAATTATTTGCTTTATGTTATAGAAATTAAATGATACTCTTCACATCAAGTCAGCGTGTGACCTACAGTAAAAATATGATCAACCACAAGATTTCTTTCTAACTCTAAATTCTGAGATTAGAATATATTTCTCTTAAATATAAAAATAATCAATTTGTCCATCTCTCAGTAAGGCTATCCTGAAGGTATTCTAGAAACAGATACTGGCTCAGTCCTAGGGTTGTAGGAGAGATTACTATTGTTTATGACCATCAGCACCAGAATGAACTTTAAGGCAAATATCAAAATAGATGGTATTAGTCTTTAATTATTACATCACTAACTATCCTCCTGCCTACTCTGTTTTCTGTGCCTTTAGCTTCTCAGGGTTCTTCTCTCATGAATGTATGGGTTTTTCCTGTCGTATCAGAAAGTGATCCAATGAAATTACATAAAGTATTATGTTGGTGACTTAGAGTGCTACAATCCTAACATCCTTGCTTCAGTAAAAGCAAAACAATTTAAAAGAGGAGTCTCAGGCTTCCCTGGTGGCGCAGTGGTTGAGAGTCCGCCTGCCGATGCAGGGGACACGGGTTCGTGCCCTGGTCCGGGAAGATCCCACATGCCGCGGAGTGGCTGGGCCCGTGAGCCATGGCTGCTGAGCCTGCACGTCCGGAGCCTGTGCTCCACAATGGGAGAGGCCACAACAGTGAGAGGCCCGTGTACCGCAAAAAAAAAAAAAAAAAAAAAGAGGACTCTCTTTCTTTAAGGCAAACACATTAATGAGTGCTGTTAAGATATTGAGAATTGGAATCCGACCACCTGGTTTTAATCCAGGCTTTGCTAGCTATATTAACATTGAGCAAGTTATCCAAGGAACTCAAAGGGTTGGTGTAAGTGTTAAGCAAGCAATTGAAAGTGCTTAGCATGGTGTCAGGCACATAGTACGTACCTGATACATGTTAGCTCTCCTTCTCGTAACACTCAACTCCATATCAGTTAAGTCAAGGAGAGCCTTTAAGATCTCTAGGATGATCCTTGCCCAGATCATGCCTTACTGCAGGGGTGCCCAACCCCCGGGCTGCAGACCTGTCTGGCCTGTTAGGAACCTAGAGGAGGTGAGCAGCGGGCGAGTGAGCAGAGCCTTCACCTGCCGCTCCCCATTGCTCGCGTTACTGCCTGAACCGTCCCCCACACCCCATCCGTGGAAAAATTGTCTTCCATGAAACCGGTCCCTGGTGCCAAAAAGGTTGGGGACTGCGGTCTTACTGGCACCGTGTACCCATAAAACAGGCTGGGATCAAACACACAACACGTGGCATCTGCTTAAGAAGCTGTACTAGGATTCTGCCGTCGATTCTGAGGCAGGAAACAGAACTGCCCTGCCTTCTCATGGGAGGTACCATTAAATTCATTCTTCTCTCTGGCTCCACCTGTAGATAAGAGCATAGAAAATCTCTACCACTGAAAAGTCTATCCATAAACATTTATTTTATTGGGAAAGCGATGATTAAGACTGACTTGGTCCCTGATCTCACGAAATACATATATATATTTTATTCGGCGGGGGAAGGACTGAAACAAAAGTAGATAAAGAAACAATAATTAGTTTGCAATGAATGGTGTGAAGGAAACAGGGTAGAGAGATGCAAACAAGGGAAAGAATGTTGGGAGGACATATTTTAAATAGGAAGGTTAAGGCTGCCTCTCTGAATAGGTGGTCTTTCAAGTGAGACCTGAAAGACAGGGAAGAGGGAGATTGTTATACACGGTCGAGGGAAAAATATTCAAAGCAGAGGAAAGGGCACTGGTCCTGAGGCTGGAGACAGGTAAGTGTGTTCAAAGCAATGAAAAACTAGAGTGATAAACAGGGAAGAGGAGCGACTCAAGAAGGGGCCATATTAGTAACCTAGAAGCCAAATCATGCAGCCCTTGAGGGACAGGGTATGCCTTTCACTGTAAGGTCAGGAGAAGCCATCACAGGGTCTAAGCAGGGAGTGATACGACCCCATTTACCTTCTAAGATCACTTTCCTACTGGGTGAAGAATGGCCCTCGATGGCGCCCAGGTGAGAAGAGGGAGACCAGTTAGGAAGCTGCTTCAACGATAGGAAAGAAGAGATGGTGCCCAGCACAGGAAATCAGTAGCAAAGACGAAAAAATAAAAAGGTAATAGAAATGTATTTTGGAGCATAAGTGATAAAACTTACTGATAGATTGGGGTAGAGGGAAGAAGAGAGAAAACGAGGGTAACTAGAGATTCTGGCTTGAAGAGCTAGTCAGCCAGCCCCAGTGGAAGCGCAGGCAGTGAGTAGAAGCAACACCAAGTTTTGGCTCAGTGGGAATGTTTTGACAAGAGCGGAGCAGTCCCGTGGGGTTGCAGGGGTTTTCCTTTATTTTTCTTTCCTTTTCCCTTCTTAGCAGGCTTTTGACAAGGAGTTTGACACTGATGTCCTGGTGATTGAATATAAATATGCTTAATTCATTACGGGCAGAGATAAAGGAACTCAAGGAAAAGCTTTCCCTTAAGGGTCATTATCTAGATAAGATTAGAGCGTAAATTGAAGCCGGGTCTCAGGAGGTAGCGATCGATTGGCTAGTTCGCAAGCCCCACCCCACCTCCCCTCATCTGGATGCAGTGCAAATTTCCTGCCTAGAATCTCTACTCCAGCTGCTCTGTCTTAACCATATTCTGAGCCTCTGATGTCAGAAAACCAGTGGAAGTGACTGCCTAAAGACATAATTAATTAAAACGTTTTTATCTGTTCTTGAGACGCATCCTCGGCTAATGTATTGATTTAACCACTGCTCCTGTGAATGGTGTTTATGAATCAGTATCTCCTGGGACCATGGAGGTTGGAGGTAGGTTAAACAAAACGAAAAACAAACAAAAAAACCCCCCCCAAACCTTAATTTTTCTTTGTGCCAACTGACCTGTTACAATTAAAGGAGGGATAAATGTTCACTGGGTCACCCTGTCAGTAGGGAGTTAAACATTGGCGGAAGAACCATACGCTATATATTGCTATTAGGAGGTAAGCAAAATGCACTAGTTCTTAGATAAGTTTCCACCTTTCAAGCCAAACTCCCTCAACGAAAGCCCACCTTAGGAGTGACCCAATCCAATCTATGCTTCAGGAAGACCAGCCTGGTGTGTGACATAAGACTAGGACCTACGTCTGACACACACACATACACACACCCACTGACTGAGGATTATAAAGACTGACTATCTTGATCCCTTTATGGCAGGTCAACTTACCAGGTAAACAAATGCTTCTAATTTGGCCACCCTCAGTAAACAGCACTAGTAGTTGGTGGTGAGATGTCTTCCTGAACTTGGGAAGGGTCTTTTGGAACCTAATTAGTTCACAAACCTTCAAGGAGACCTGTATCACCTTGGACTGTCAACTCATGAATCTGAGATTTACAGGCCTGTCCACCAAGATCCAAAACTCCAGATGAGCAGCATCTCTTTCCTAATTCTTGTAGGATTGGACGGCAGCCCTAAAAAACTGGAATTCTTCATTTACCAATGTAGTCACTTTGCAAATTACATTCATCTTTAGATTTCATGTTTGCATGTGTGGTCTCTCCTTTCATAAGGTTAGTTTCTCTATTTCATTATCTAACACATAGCATTGAACCTGCACCAAGTAAGTTCTTAAAAAAAAAAATACTGCTGAATTAATGAATTTTTTCTTAGGCCTCATTTAGACAACTCTTTTCAATTCTAAGGTCCATGTCTTAAGAGGATGTTTAGTGTGCCCAGAACTGGCAAACTAGAAAGCTCGTTATACCAGCAACAAAAAAGTCAGCAGTTCCATCTAGGAATGGGATGGCGATGGAGCAAGAGTTCTTTATGGATTTGAAAGTTATATTTTAGAGAAATTCGACTTATTCTGGAACTTCAAAAGGCACAATTCAGAAAAAAATGTGGGGAAAGCAATGAAAGGCATGAACTCAAGGTTAGGAAGAATATGCTCATAATCTGAGTTATCTAAAAAGTTAAACCTCTCCCTTGGGAAGAAGTGCAGAGTCCTCTAATAGGTGTATCAAAACCACAGCTCAAAGACCACAGCCACCTGAGATGCTAGAGAGAAGATGCCTTGAAAGAATGTCGCTTCCTCCTAAAACATCAGGATTCAGTGACTTTTAATCTGTAGATTAAAAGATGCATTTTGGCTTGTTTTACGTACAAAGCGACATATATACAGCTTGTTCTAACTGCTTAATTTGGTAGACGGTAGGATATATTGGATGGGATAAAGACAAAAGCACGGAATTAGGTTTGAAGTCATACATATTTTAACGATGATGCTAGAAGTGAGGATCAATAGGGAAAAAAGGATTTGAGGGACATGGAAGGAATCTAATCCGCATATTCTTGTGATTAACTGGATGTGGAGGTGAAGGGGTCAAAAGGTACAGGATGATAATCAAGTTCTGGGCATAAATGAGGAGACGTATATTGGAAAGATGGATGGAATCTTACAAAGTTGGGGAGAACGAGCTTTGGAGGAAAACTCAACTTTGATCTTGAAATCGTAAGTTTAGTGTGAATACTGTGCATATGGAAATATCCACCATAAGGTAAGATGGTGCTCTCCAATCCAAGGGCGAGTTTGGAACTCAGTAAATGCTACGGCTATTACAAAACAAGGAGGGAACGAGAGAGAGGGAGCAGGTGAGAGGTGTAGTAACAATGTTAGACCACAGGCTTCCAAGATGGAAACTGTTCAGACCGGGGCTCCAGCACTTACTGTGTCAACTTGGCTAACATATCCCAGCTAACGTTTACTGCGTGCTTACTTTGTGTCAGACGCTGCATATAGTGCTTTATGAACACTACAGTCATAACCAAAAAAAAAAAGTATCTGGATTGTCCATCCATAGAGGAACAATTAAAACAGTAAATAATATGGAATACTGGGTATTGAAAACAGTGATTACATCTATATCTATAGGCCTGGAGAGAAATTCGCTATTCAGTCTAGCTACAGAGAAATTTAGATAGTATGACCCTAAAACCACAGGTTTTATATATACTCTACCTACCTACCTACACATTTAAATCCAATTTTTCAGGAAATTCTTTTGACTTAACTCTTTCACATATACCCAACACTATACACACAAGGTGTGACGGGCTAAACATCAGATTGTTAACACTAGTTATCTTGGAAACTGGAGGGTGCTGGAATGGGATATTTAAAACCAAACCAAACCCCAACCGAACAGAAAGACTCTAGTATATTCTAAAGTTAAATTTAAAAAAAAAACCACAAAAAAAATTCTATCCATATTAACATAAAGCCCAATTATTACATATGCATATGGAGGAAAATTAGAAGGTAGCATTTTTTTAATGAAACCTTTTTTTGTTTTGTTTTTAAGAAGGTGGTGAAAATCCATTATTTTAACACTTTTCAATACTACACTTTTCAAAAAGCTATTCCTTATTTTATACCTAAATTCAGAGATCGACAAGGATATATGGGCAGTGAAGAGTTGATTATTTATTCTAGAATTTAGTATCACATTATGCAGAAAAACAAATATGTCATCAAGTGTTTAGTATGTAGGGGTTGAAGGGCTAGTAAAAATCTACCGTAAAAATCTACCAGTTTTTTTTGTTTTTGTTTGTTTTTTGCGGTACGCAGGCCTCTCACTGTTGAGGCCTCTCCCGTTGCGGAGCACAGGCTCCGGACGCGCAGGCTCAGCGGCCATGGCTCATGGGCCCAGCCGCTCCACGGCAAGTGGGATCTTCCCGGACTGGGGCACGTGCGTCCCCTGCATCGGCAGGCGGACTCTCAACCACTGCACCACCAGGGAAGCCCTGGGAATTTTGTTTTAATGTTTATGTTTCATGGTAGTTTTTCATTACGCTGATTGTGGCATTAAGAGCACACACACACACAATGCCTCAGCGCTGATACCAGGAACAATACTACTCCGTGCCTTCTGCTTCCTAATCCTCTGCCCGTCAGATGGGCTGTGAGCACTTTATTCAATGTTAAAGGTCAATCCCCTTTTCTGTTAGGATATGTTTGCCCGACTAAATGTGTGCACAGCTTTTCGACAAAGATTATTAAATCCACACAATCAGCTAAGAAACTTCGTCACAGATCTTATTAACTTCTCAGGCTCTCCAGTCACCAAAATTACAGATATTCTGACATAACTCCACATCCCCACATGCATCTCTCCATCTGGAAGTCTAGTTGTCACCTTAAACATATCCACAACTGAAATCCCTAACCCCCAACCCAAGATGATACAAGATCCCTCATCCAACTTGATAAAAATGAACTTATTTACAAAGCAGAAACAGACTTACAGGCTTTAAAAACAAATTTATGGGCCTCCCTGGTGGCGCAAGTGGTTAAGAGTCCGCCTGCCGATGCAGGGGATACGGGTTCGTGCCCCGGTCTGGGAGGATCCCATATGCCGCGGAGCGGCTGGGCCCGTGAGCCATGGCCGCTGGGCCTGCGCATCCGGAGCCTGTGCTCCGCAACGGGAGAGGCCACAACAGTGAGAGGCCCACATACCGCAAAAAGAAAAAAAAAAAAAAAAAAAAAAAAACCAAATTTATGGTTACCAAAGGGGAAAATGGCGGGGGGGGGGAGGGATAAATTAGAAGTTTGGGATTAACACATACACACTACGACATATAAAATAGATAATCAACAAGGACCTACTGTATAGCACAGGAAACTCTACTCAATATTCTGTAATGACTCTATGGGAATAGAATCTGAAAAAGAGTGGATGTATGTATCTGTATAAATGAGTCACTTTACTGTACACCTGAAACTAACACAACACTGTTAATCAGCTATACTCCAATATAAAATAAAAATTAAATTTAAAAAAGCTGTCTGGAGTCACTGTTGGTAGACTTTTTTCCTCACATCTCAAATCCAATTATCAGGAAATCCTGTGGGCTTTCCCTTCAAGGTATATCCAAATTGGATCTGTTTCTTACCGCGTCCACTGCTCCTACTCTGATCAAAGCACTCATAATTTCTTGCTTGGACAAATCATTGTAATAGCCTCATAACTAGTCCCACTGCTTTCTCCCTTGGGCTCCAACAGTCTGACAGAAGCTAGAGTGACGGTTTGAAAAGGTAAAGCACATCATTTCATACTTTGTTCAAAACCCTCAACTCCTCATTTCCATATATTCCCCCTACTTGAACTCTCCTATAACCCCACTTACTTCTCCTACTGTAGAGGCTCTGCTTGAGCTTTTCCTTGAGTGTTATTTGATATCTACATTGCTGACTTCCCCTTTCAGGTTCAAAGATTATCTTCTCAATAAGGGCCACCCTATCTACTCTAAATAAATGGCAGCCTCTCCTGATCTCCTTCACCTTGCCTTCTTTTTTTTTTTTACCTCACTCACATGATCAAAAATGTTTAATGGTATTAACACATCGCAATACCAGTACAGCTTCAGAGCTGATATT